>NC_068364.1:66912226-67265976 GCF_020536995.1 Dreissena polymorpha
AACGTTTATTTGAAAAATATATTTTAGCCGTGACAGGCACATTGTTCCTTTTTTAGTTCTGACATACACATTTTGGTATGAACCGAAGCTATTTGAATATTTGTGTAGGACAATCGGACGAACATATGAAATATCTTATATATATCTCCAATAGACATTGTTTACAGTGAACCGGAAACATTTAATATGTTTAGGGCCTATTGCCAACATTTTATAACACTTCTTTTAAACGAATAAGAACTTTATTATACTGTTGTGTACAAGTGAACCCGAATCATTTGAATACGGTTAAGAACAACCAAGTGAACGTATGAAAACGTTCATTTCGGCTCTAACTGCCATAGTGAACAGTGAGCCAGAATAATGTGAATTATATATGGTAGAGGACTATGGTAACAAAACATGTGTGCGGCTAACCAAAACAACCATTTTAGTATGGTGCAGTGACACGAAGGCGGGTAATTATTCAGAGTAAACGATTCATTCAAGAACTATCACTCTTTCATCTCAAGCGAACATACCAGTATTGCTCCGGGAACCAGAATGTCATTGTTTCGCGAACCGGACTCATTTGAACATAGTAAAGAATACTAGACAAGCATATAAGAGCCGTGACTTACCCTGGTGGTCTCCGGTCGGCACTTGTGAGAGCCGGCGAAGACGGTATCTGAGTCGTCACATTGGTTGATGGACGTTTGGTTGAGGTCAATGTCGAGTAGGACCACTCCCCTGTAACAGAATTCCGTTTTTTTAGTATTGAAGCCACACTGTACGGCATTTAAGAAACTTCGTTTCAAGTAAAAACTAACAAAAGTCGTATATCCATATAATTCCTTCGGTCTCTGTCTATTTGATGTTTAGGTCTTTATGCATGTTTTATTTTTAATCTAGATATTCTTCATAGTATTTAAACAATTAATATTTTATATTCCTGTAATCTCTGTTATTGTAATTTCTGATGATGATTTCTGTAAGCAGAAAACAAGCTACACGAATATAAGTCCAGATATGCATACACTCAGACTGTTGGCGAAAACCAAATGTCTGTACTACGGCGAAGTCGAACGAAGAAACTACTTCTTAAATTGCAAGCAACCAATCACCCACAACTGATACACCCAAATGTATACACAAGACGACCGTTGTAGAAGAAACACATTAATTTGAATATACCTATTCAAATGAACATGAGCTAAGGGTATGCATATGGGCACATTTGGAAACATCGCGGGATTGTATTTATTCATGTTCAAGTTTTTGACGTTGTGACTGTGAGTCCCGCTAAAACAAGAGCTGTCTCCATCGAAAGATGTATGCCCCCGAAAAACGCTTTTTTCGAAACCTAAACGCGGACTCTTAGTTCAAGGTCAAGGTCAAAGAGGTCAAACCTTTCTGCGTATGGAAAGGCCTTGTCCATATACACATGCATACCACATATGAAGGTTACATCTGAAGCGACATAAAAGTTTTTTCGAAACCTAAACGCAAAAGTGTGACGGAAGGACAGACAGTGCGATCACTATATGCCCTCCTTCGGGGGGCATATAGTTGTCATTTTTGTCTAAATGCTTCCATACATTAAGTGATGCTAAAACAAAATAAGCTGATTAATTAAAATATTACTTCACGCCCATTTTAGATTTGGCTTTACTTCATTAGAACAACCATGCAGGGTGAATATGAAAGTTTACTCACGATTCATTCTTTATTTAGAAAGCTTACAAATTGCACCTAAAAATTGAGCGGACAGTCGATATAATACATTCCTGTGCAGTAATGTATAATAAAGCAATCAATTAATATATATACGCGCCCCGACCCATCAGCAAAATATAAAAGCAGATGGGTTTATATTGTACTATTCACATATATTCGTTGTATCTCTGTAACAAAGCAAAACCACACCAGATAATAAACGTTGGCAATTTGATAAAGAAACAATTTCAAAAGAATGGTCTTTGTTCTAAACTCAAATTGTTTTGCAATATGCGAGTGTGTGACAATGTGACATGTTGTCCTACTGAGACTCAGATATCTTATGTTTTTCTAGTGACGCGATCCTTCAAAAGCAGTAAATTCAGAACATTGATTTGATAGAATTCAGAATACGCACCCAAAGAAAGGTGCCAAGTTCCAAAATATTATCGTGGTTTTCCAACAAATCCGAGCGGACAATAGTGAGAGTAGAGGTCAAGAAACTGCGACTCACACTAACAAACCCTTTAACGAATAAATGAAGCACCCACCATTGCCAATTAACCAGTAAATACAAACTCAAGGCCACATGTCAATTGTTTGTCCCAGGATTTACAGTTAATCGAATGGATTATGCAACCATGTGATTGTATTCACCAATACACATATGACCCCATCAGTTGTCAACGCAGCCATCTACCCGTCAAAGATGCAACTCAGAATCATCATTTCTAAGACAAAATAGAACAGTTCGCAATCACGACTTGCTCGGGCATCATTCTCTTTGTATGCTAAAGAAAAAAAGAAAAAGATCAGCGTTTGGTACAAAAAGGTTGCAACCAGAACAAAATGTGTCAGTGAAAACTCACAAAGATCTTGTTATCACTTAGGGTAAGTCAGCGACACGATGGCAAGAGTCACAAAAGATTTACCAAGCGGTAAGTGTTGGCGAAAAAGCTGACAAACATGTTATTACTTCCGCGAAATGCTTCTGTGGTATGAAGGAATGTGTTGAGGTCGAGATGAAAAACTTGTCATCATTTCGGTCAGACAGTTGTTAAGGGTTTATATTTTCAAACTTATGCAAAAAGAGATCTCGACTCGACCGACGGTGATGAGAAACGACCAATGATCAAATCACCATCTGCAAATTTGTTTAGAATCTATATCAATGCATTCGGCAATGCGAGCTCACGAAGGACAAAAATAGATCCAGTATTTGCGAGTTATTAAATACTAGGTTTTAGATTTAAGGTTTTATTCAAGATACACTAGACATTAAAGTCCATGAGTACACATGTATGTTGAATATATTTATACAAACAACATGCATGCCAGTGGTCATCAATAAATACAAGTTCATGGCATGATAGATCATATACAAACTATATTAAGGTAAATACATATATTATTAAAAGATACATGTATTCCAACATAATGTTAACCTAAAAAGCACTATTGACAGCGAGAAGTCAACTTTTCTAACAAGGATAGTACTCAAAATAATATTTATAGACATTTCTTTTAATAAATGCTTTATAAACATAAATTGCTAAATTTCTGTTAATTGTTGGGTTATCAGATTTCATTAACTCTATACATTTTGGAAAATATTTAATAATATAAACACCCCAACCTAGAGAACCATACGGGATCGTCCGGAAATAAACGTCTCATATGATGATTTTCGTAAATTAGAACAGTCGACATGTAAGCGCCTATGTTTGAAATAAGTATTAAAAAGATTCATGCAATTGAAATAAGCAAATCTGAATGAACTTAATATAATAAAACTGTAATATGACATTTTGATTGTTATGCTTGTTGTTCGATTTTTATCCCGTGTAAAAGATACTGTACTCAGACATTTCAAGTTGCCATCCTCCATTTTTCCCCCATTTTATTCTGAACCATTGATATCCAAAGTTCACTCCTATGAACATAAATATTGATCAAGCAAAACTTCTATGGTATATGTTTATACATAAATGTACTAAATACTCATTTGTACTAGTAATTAATGTGTAACGATTGGAATTAAGCAATTATAAGCACACAAGTTATGTCCTCTCCTCGGATAAGCGAGAAAAAAACAAGCTCTAGGCATACGTCATTATTGAAACAATATATAACAATACAACAACAAAAAAAAACATACAAGCATTGAAAATAAAAAACATTTTCATGATGAATATACCATCAATATATATATATATATATATATTAGTTTCGCCACCAAAAAAATACCAAGCATCACTTGGTCACCCACGTTTACATTTACGTTCACGTTGACCACAAATGAAATTTAAAATGCTATAACCACGGTTCAGTTCAAAATTAAGATGTTGCATAAACTTATAAAACAAATCGTGTTTATGAATTCATGTCCTGAACTGCCTACAAGCATGAATGGCTGAAGTACATCATTTGATATCGAAAGTAATTGGGTAAGAACTAGGTTATATTGATCACCTCATCAATAATATTTACAATTACCTAGTTTTCATAAAGATGATCGTTCAATTATGCAAACATATAATTAAATATTTAAAAATGATGGATAGTTCATAAACGACCCATAATGGAATAAACAAAATGTTAACAACACACAATCAGGAAAGATGTACCCATCTAAGCATTGGAATTAAATATGTGCTTTTTATCATGTAAAAGATAGTTGCAATTTTGAACGTGCAAATATAAACAAATTTATCACACTTTTTGATATATTTTTTAAACCCCATTTAATTAAATTATTGTCTACCGTTTATTTTTTGGAACAATTTGAAATAGCTTAAAAACCCAAACAAATAAATAAATAAGTAAGTGTGGCGCGGGATACGAAACCGGGATACCTAATGTTGACATCAACTCCCAAATCGTCGTAGTTTTTTCGCGCATAATCGGGAAACGTTCGGAGCGACCGTCAATTATGAAATAAGGTGAACTTAAACCTTACATTGCGAGCTAGCTACACGAACATGATTGCGTTTGATACCTGCACATGTAAGAAATGCAGGAAGAAGAAAGAACTTTGCTGAAAATACATAACATACTGGTAGTCTACCGGTAATGTAAGCATACTGCTAGAATATACTGGTGTTCAAATGGATATGATACTGATATCCTAATGTGTAACATACTGGTTATCCAAATGGTATTAACAGATTGGGTAACGTATGTGTTCCAAACTCTTCACATACTTCAATATTTAATAAAAGTGAGTATTGTAAAGCACATAATTCAAAGTGTATTGTGTTTTCTACTGCAAAGACCATCATACAGACACCTCGTAATAGACCTTAACAGTAAAATCCGAACAGCATTTTAATGTGCAAATGCCGGAATAGAAGACAAGAAACATAAATAGTACAATCAGAGGGGCATTTTATGTACAATTACCAGAATAGAAGACACAAAACATGAATAGTAAAATCAGAAGAGCAATTTACGTGCCAATGCAAGCATGTAAGACACCAAACCTAAATAGTAAAATAAGAAGAGCATTTTATGTACAAATTCAAGAATAGAAGACACAAAACCTAAATAGTACAATTAGAAGGGCTTTTTTATGTGCACATACCAGAAAAGAATATAAGCAACTTTAAAAAGTAAAATCAGTAGAGCGTGTTTTTGTACAAATTCCAGAAAAGAAGACACCAAACCTAAATAGTAAATTCAGAACGTCATTTTAATGTGCAAATGACAGAATAGACGACACACAATCTAAATAGTAAAATCAGAAGAGCATTTTTATGTACAAATACCAGAATAGACGACACACAACCTATATAGTAAAATCAGAAGAGCATTTTTTGCGAAGGAGGCAGATTTGAAGACACCGTGGTAAAGCACAGAGAGAATTCGAATTTAATTGTGTTATCTTCTGCAAAGACCGTCATAGCATTCACCTCGAACACATAACAGACATAAACAGTAAACTTGTATGTGCAAAGGCAGGACTGGACGAAATCGCGGTAAGACACAGACAGAATCCGAACTGCATTGTACTCGCTACTTCAAAGACCATCATATCATTCACCTGGAACACATAAACGACATATAAAGTAAACTTGTATGTGCAAAGACATGAATGGACGATATCGCGGTAAGACACAGACCGAATCTGAACTGCATTGTGTTATCTACTGCAACTTGTATGTGCAGAGGCAGGAACAGCGGAGAGCGGACAAAACTTCGATCATCGATTCAACGGCAGCAGCAACGTGGTGCTCCAGATGCGGGGCGCGTCCACAGACGGGCTCTGTGAGAGGAATATCCCATAGAACGGAATATCGATCGGGCCTGGAATGGCATTTCTTATTCCGCGACATGTCGCCTGGCCAGCCACTGCCTTGCGACTGTCATCGTATCGCGACGTGTGTTGTATGCTGCTTTTTATTTGGTCTGGACTTTTTTATGTTTAGGCATTCGTCAACTTAATCGTTGAGGCCTCGAGATGTGTGCTGTATGCTGCTTTATATTTTCTCTTAAATTAGTGTATATTTATGCATTCGTTCAAATACTAAATGGTGTCTCGAGACGTGTGATGTATGCTTTTTTTCTCTTGACTTTATTGTATTTATATGTATTCATACACTTAATTAATTGTGTCTCGAAATGTGTGTTGTATGATGTGCTCATTTTCTCTTGACTTTTTTGTATGTGTATGCGTTCGTAAACTTAATTATAGGAGTCTCGAGACTTGTATTTTGTGCTGTGTTTTATTATCTCTGGACTTTTTGTACGGACAACTGTATGCATTCGTACACTTACCGGTCATTATTAGAATCTCGCGACTTGTGTTGCATGCTGTTTTTCTCTTTTTTTGTTGTGTGTATGTGTATGCATTGATATACCTAATGTTTTATGTATCGCGACGTGTGTTGTATGCTGTTTTTCTTTATTTTTGTTTTGTGTATGTGTATGAATTGATATACTTAATTGTTGGTGTATCGCGGCGTGTGTTGTATGCTGTTTTTCTGTGTGTATTTTTTGTATTTGTATACACGTGTACATTAAATTAATGGTGTGCCTTTAAATAAATAAAGTAAACACAATGTTCCTTATAGCAAAAGCCAACATTTCAACGCTAGAAGTGGTATGGTAACATAGATTAAACGAGATACAAAATGCTAGTTTGTATTTTTGTGTGTGACAATATATACCATGTGAATGTTTCGCGACGATATCCGAACTTTCGATGTTCGATTCGCGTTCGCTCGTTAATTTTCGGATATTATGTATCTCATAACTGGATGGGGTCTATACTGAATAATGCATCTCGTTCAGCACCACATATATAAACTTACAAAACAAATGCATTAATTGTAAAAATCTTTATTTCACTTTCATATGCAGAACAAGCGGGTATACGTTGAAACCACGATAAGCTGATATACTGCACTACCATATATCGGAAAAGCTTGTTACAGAGGTAAATATGAATACAGTTCTTCAGCTTACACCACGCACGTATACAACACAATTTATAAACGATTTAGATGTTAAAGCGAGATTATACGATTTTTTATATGTGTTAAATTGTAATATATTGATAAAATATGTTACAATAACACAAAATAGGCAAGAAAAAATATACATTGAAGACGAATTTCATAAAATGCAGCAAATACAAATTAGCGCCCTGAGCCGATTGTGACGAAGATATTTCGTACATATTTTCCTACAATAACAGACGCATTCGTGTTTTTATTAGGATCAGAGTTAGTGTTCGTGTGTCGTCAATGTGTCACACCGGTCTTACTGACCTGTGTGAATGCGCGCTAAGCATTGTGGGAAACGGACTTTTTTCCATCATGGCGTTGGTAAACATAATAAACACGGAAGTGAAAAATGGTAATTAATTATTATCAAAAACAGGCCCATTCAAACCGGGCCAGCTGTAATATATACATGGATGCAGTTTGTGCTTCAAAAGGAGCCACTTTTCATTTCAGTCTATTGTTTGTAAGAATCACTAAACACGTAACTTAGACTAACTAAACACGTTGCAAGACTGTATCTTCGAAATAGTAAATAAATCAAAATAATAAATAAATATTTATAATTAAATACCTGCTGAAATTTGAGAAAGTAAACGATTTAAAATAAACGCTGTGAACATTACAAGGAATCTTACATGTAGGCCTCATGTGTGAGAGGATTAATCAGGGATAAAATAAATGGAGTTCAAACTCAAAGGATCCAACATTTTGAGGAGGACGTCATGGTATCTTGGACATTTGGCACTTTCATATATTTATTTAGTAGATACTGAAAATGCTGAATGTGCTAATTGCAACATCAAAGACAAGCAGGTGAGATTTTTTACAGCTTTATTTTTCTTGACATAATGTTGTAAGTTTTCCATTTAATTTATATGGCGCTCTAGTCTTATTTATAAGACGCGCAAAGAATTTAGAGATACTTTTTATATGGGCTTAATTCTTTGCTCCAAATATTACCCATATAATAAGTAGCTTAATATTTAAGAGCGTCAAAAATTTGGACTAATGGCGCTCAATTTTAGCTCGGCTGTTTTCGGGGAAAACCCTAGGTATTGTCATAGCTTGTCGTCAGATGTCCGTGTCGTGCTAAAATCTTTACATCGGCTCTAATATCAAAGTGCTTCCACCTATAACATTGAAACCTCACATGTATATGCACCGTGATGATTTTTACACGCCACACCCATTTTGGGGTCACTCGGTCAAAGGTCAAGGTCACTAACCTCTAAAAAATTCTTTTAATAAATTTCATTTATTCAAAACTGCACCGCAGCCTAACTTGGCACCCATAATTTGGTGCTCTTGTTTATATATAATTTTAAAAATGTATTAATAACCAGAATAGTTTATGCATGTATAAATAAAAAGATACAGCCATGAACAGTGCGTTTTAATTTTTAATAAATATGCTTTGATTGCGTATATGCAAAACAATGAAGTCCATATATTGTTAACTGATTTTTAAAATGTTGAATGTCACACATTACGTACCAGTCCGTTTATGTACCGACACTTTATGTACCACTATCTGACACTTTATGTACCATATTTATAATATAAAGAGATAACTAATTTAATATGAATGTGTGTTATTGATGAAATGTATTTTGTGTGATAGTATTTATGAATTTAGACTTATATATTGGCTATAGATTTTATATTTTGTCAGATTGTCTAAGTGTCACTGAGTGTCTTAGTTTAATTTATTAGCCCAAGTACATGTAGTACTTAATAAATGACTTATTAGTCTTACCTGAAATTGAAGTAAATTATAAAAATTCATTTGTCTCTTATCTTATCCTGACTAAGGATTATAAAGTCTAAAATGTTTGTATTATATTGTATAATTGAAATGTGATACTTTGAAGAGAAGAGAGAATGACCTTAATGTTCAAACTGTAAAAAAATCAAATTATTTCCTTCTTTAGACTTTAATCATGTTTAGAGAATGACCTTAATTCATTAGGACTGCTATGAATGAATGGACAATAACACCTATATTTTATGTAGGTGGTACATAAAGTTTCAAAGTACACAAAAGGTCTGGTCCATGTACATAAGGTGTTACACCCTAAAATGTTCATGGTATCAGTGTTTCAATAATGTAGTGTTTCTTATTATGTATTGCTTAGGTTGTTTTGTTTCAAATTTGCATTTATTTTAAAGAATTTTCAGTCATTTTGTGAATTCCATGTTTTTTGTAATAAGGTAAAATATGTTTTACATGGCGCCAAATATTAATTCATGGTCGCTATGGTGTAGAGAATGATGTCCGCTGGGCGTGGGTTCGATCAATACTCTGGGAGTTCTCATTATCGTCTCCATGGACAACAAGTTCTGGTGTACCAAGTAGTAGTAGTAGTAGTGGTGGTGGTAGTAGTAGTAGTAGTAGTAGTAGTAGAAGTAGTAGTAGTAGTAGTAGTAGTAGTAGTTGACTAGTAGACTAGTAGTAGTAGAAGTAAGATCAGTAGTAGCAGTCGTAGTTGTTGTTCTTGTTGTAGTAGTAGATAATTAATTAATTAGTAGTAGTAGTAGTAAGAGTTGTAATGGTTGTGTTTGTATTTGTATTGAATTCTGATAATAGAACACAATGATGCTGCTGCTAAAGATGATGATGATGAATATGATAATGCTGCTGCTGATTGTGATGATGATTATATGATGGGACTTTGGTATTATAAAATTTGTGAGGTTCAAACACAAAACCTGTTGGATAATAAAACTTCTCATTTTATGACAAAAGAGCTAGATTGTAGAGTAAAAAATAAGTATAAAATTCCCTAATAGGAAAGCTACCATTAAAGGACCATGACTTGTGGGCTTCATCAAAAGCAATGCATGAAACAGTTATATCTCTTTCAAATGCACTCAATATTGCTGTTCCAATTGATATGCTCAGAAATGCTTCTGGATGGGCACACACCAATGAGTACTTTCCTTCAGTTATTTCTTCTAAAGACACATTAACAACACTGTCGCCCTTAGCAGGAATTCCGGACGCTCCCCCTAAGATGTTCCCTCCCCAGACATTTCCCCCATTTTAGTTTTAGTGCTTACATTACCCCCCCCCCCACCCCACAATAAATTTATAATGGTTTGGTTGAAGTATAATCTTGATTTATTATCAAAATGATTTTTTTTTGCTTATGTAATCTTATGTAATTAACTTTTAATATGAAGCAGCTTGTTTGTTGTTTTCTTTGGATTAATCATTCATTATTTTTGTTAAACTGTTTAAGGAGTGCATGTAAATCATTAGTAAGACGTGCATGTTGGTGTACTAGAGGAATACTAGAGGAATACATGGGATATTCTCAAAATCTTACACATGTTATTTTTAATATAATTAAATAGGATCAATTAATTCAGTTTGAGTCAACTTAGGCTGGGTTGTGGAACTATAGTTATTTGTTGTTTTTAATCCAATTAAATAGGGTACTATGTAACTGTCAAAGAAAATATGCATTCATTCGCATATAAGCCAAGTTTTGGATGTCACTGATATTTTCAATTTTACTAGTACCTAATTAAGACTAATTAAAACAGAATTGGACTTTCCTTTCAAAGTATTTATTATTAATAATAAAATAAGCTAATGTAATCAAAACATATTGATATTTTAAAAATTTAACTCAATGATATTAATAATATTTAAATTTGCCCCCAAAAAACTAGGGCAGGTAGATAGGAAGATTTTTTTTTTTGAAAACCAAAAGTGTTGTCAGTGTAAAATATTTGTAAAGCTTCTTCAATTTCAGTTTTACATTTTATGACCTGCAACATATTCTATGCTACTTTATTTTACTATGGTAAGTCATTAAAGTGTTATTTATTTTTCAACTATATAATGTGCTAATCTCATATAATGAATTACTACCCCATTTAAAGATGACACCTAATCTAAATTCATTAATACAATAGTTATAATTGTTTTATTGTAACATACTATTCCACTAAAAAATGACCATCATAGAACAGCAATGCTGTGCTTTTACTAAAATTTTCATTGATCTCAATTATTTAAAGAAAAAAAACTATCAGGCATTTATAAAAAAATATATAATTAGGGTGTCAAAATTTAACAAACTGAACAAGTCAATTTGAACTTTTCTTGCAATGCAAATGGAGCCACTTGAAATACCAAGTTGTTCTTATACTAGTCGGCAATATAGCTATGACATTGTGTCTATTCATAACATGCATCAGATACACCTTCTGAAACTTTTTAAGCGGTTTTGAAAACGCTATTTCATTGCAAACTTTCGTCAATAAAGGATACATGTTGTTGTACAACCGAAAGTGAAAGTACAGTTTAAAAAAAATGAATAAAGAGCGAAATTGTTGAAAACTTACGAAAATTTGAAATGATACTAACATAAGACCGTAAGACTGAACAAAATTATACTTGACTTTTAAATCATAACATGAAAGTTTACTTATAAAGCAAATTCTTCATTCATCCGCGGACTTCTTTGTGTCGTAGTCATAAATGCCTCCAAATGGAGGTGCGTGATGCGTCTAAGTATAGAGGTGACAATAACGTAGTGACGTCACCATTTATGTATAGAATGCGTGTGTCGTATGAATAATTATCATTGCAGGAATTTTAAATTAACCGTAAAGCTAAAATTAGATTGACATCGTACATGCATGATTTACATGCTAGCGAATTCGACTGTACAGCATTTTTCGATTTCAGAATTAAATATCTGGCTTATTTCGCATTTTCGACACATGTTCTTGCAACGCTTTATAATTTTTCAGGTTTTCAGGTTTTTAAATCGTCAAAAGATGCCTATATTTTAAAGCATGTTCAGTATTTCTGTATCTTCACACATATCATAACTACAGCGAAAACTAGCGAATCTAAAACATATTTTTATTTAGTCAATTTACCAAAACGTGAAAAGGTCCCTTTAAAGCGAGTATATACGATTTTGTCAAATATTTATTAATTTATATAAAATATGTAAAAAACTTATTAAACATATATTTTAATATAAATTGAAATAAAAATTAAGTTTCTGTTTTTGACGTCAATATACATCGTTTTATATAGTCGAGATTTTCCAGGCAAACCTGAAAACTGATACGCTATATGGAACTGAATAACGGTATTTCTCGAAGAAAGAAAACAAATCATTTTGTTCATATTCCCTTGCGAAATAAATAAACCAGTGTGAAAGAAATGGAGAAGCCTTACCCACACCGAACAGTACATGTAGGTCATACAAAAGACAGATAAAGATACTTTCTTCTATGTACATAAGCACCAGCTTATGTAATGTGGCAAACAATTTACCCACTTTAGCATCCTTGACACTTTGATCATGTTCTAGACAACTCAAGATAACTTGAAAATTCCCCTGAGACACGAAACAGATATGTCGCCCTTATTGTATTCTACTGCTGTAGCAGTAGCTGTAAATAGTTGGTTTTAACCTCGATTTCTTGCGGTTATTATTTGAAGCGGGGAAAAAAGAAGGCGGACAGAATAAGACATATTTTCATGTTTAAATGAAAGCGAACTTCAACAACGGTTTCATGTTTTACAATAACAGTTCGAGATTTTAATGATGGTATGTTGAATTCAGAATGATATATGGGCCATGATCGGTGAAAAAGGCGTTTAATGCATGTGCATAAGGTGTGGTCCCAGATTATCAAGTGCAGTCCGCACAGGCTAATCCGGGAAGATACTTTTCGCCTAAACTGTATCGGACTGCGCAGGCTAATCTAGGACGACACTTTACGCTCATGCATTAAACCCCTTTTTCAAAGAGCACGGCACATATCGATTCACAAAGACAAATGTATTTCCTTATCCAGCCAACATAAAAGGCACTGACAAAGAAATTTTAAATCGTGCGATTTACGGATTGGTAGGTAGGTCATACAAGAGACAGATAAAGACACTTTCTTCTATGTATAGTTTTTAAACAACAAAAACCGGAGCTCTATTGTTTTATTCTCGATGGTGCTTAACGTATCCTACATCAAATAGTACAACAAGAAAACGGTGCTCTATTGTTTCACTCCAGGTGATGCTTAAACTATTCTGAGCTTAAAATATAATCAAAGCGCTGATGGCACCGAAGTTGTTCGCTATTGCATAATCTTAGACGCAACTCAGTTTTCAAAATTATGTTCTAGCTTTTAATATCGCAAGTTTGAAATAAACACAACCCATTGAAATGTATAAAGATTGTGTCTTAAAGCACAGGTCGTGATGTGTGTGCACTGTTTATCCTCATATTTATGTTATAGAGATAACTTTGACAAAATAACAACAATATGTCTCTTTTTTCGCAATTAGTCGCTGCACTGGCAACTATCTTTAGAATTTTGGTTGCATTGCTCAAGAATAGCAAGCCTAGAATCATGTACATGTTGTGTTATGTGTATCTAATACTTTATCTATTTTCTTTAAATTATTGAGTAACAGTTTTGCCTAAATGACAGACTTTTAATGTATCATGTCTTGTTGTGCGCCGGAATTGAATAATTTGCTAGGCTTAATTGATCCACAGTCGCCAATTTGTATTCTATGTCTAATTGGATTGATTTGTTCAAGCTTTGAAAAAGCTAGCTGCCCTGCTTCTTAGCCCACTGTAACCAACTTTTGAAATTGAGTTTCCTGGGCTTAAATCTACTGACCCCAGGCTAACAGACAACCACTAAACCTGTAAGTTATTCATGATGTAAGCTCTGACAGTGTATTGAACTCATTCAATTTGCAAGTCTGAAGACATTAAAGGGACCTTTTCACGTTTTGGTAAATTGACAAAATTAAACGATTTAATAATTTGAAGAGTTCTGTTGTTGTCGTTATATTATTTCATACTACGATGATTGCTTGTACATATCAAGTACAAAATACATCTCTCATTGTATGAGCAAGGATGGTCGAGTGGTCTAAACGATAGACTTGTATTCCAGGGGTTAGTGGTTCGAGCCCAGTTGAAGGTAACTTTTTTGTTTCTTTAATTTTATTCTTGTTTTTTAATGGAGCTTTTAAGATCCAATGTTTACATTTATAAATATTAAGCATTTAATGACAAACTGTTGAAAAGTCCCTTTTAGATGTTTACTAAAAAATGCCACAAGGTAAAATATTAGAACTCATTGGTTGTTTATTTGATTTAAAAGTACACTCGCCTTGTCAGCGAGGTTACTTTGAAGTTATTATCACTTTTATCTTTTTTTTTCAAATCATTACTTCGAAAAGATAGTTTAAGCTTCATTTTGGTAAAACAGGGCTTAATGCATAGGCATTAATTGTCATCCCAGTACCAGAGACTCTCTTTAAACGAAAAACACCATAAAATCAGAAAGTGTCGTCCTTTGATAAGCTTGTGCGAATTGCACAGGCTAATCAGTGTGCACATGCTAATCTTATTTGACATGCATAGAGGCCCGTTTTCCCCGAAAGCAGTCAACATGTACAGATTTCAATGATAAACTGGCCTATGTCGTCGCACAAGCTGTTAAACACTAGACTGCCCAATGTCGTCGCAAAAGCTGCTAAACACTATTGATTACATACACACACTGGCTGTCTGCAGTGTACCAGTGGTGAAGTATAAACAATCAGATGCGTTAGTTATCGTTCCTAGCGTAGGAGTAGACTGACTTTCAAAACTCCCTCTACATTAGTTGTCCGCTAGCGCGAACCACTAAACACAAAAGCCGGTGTTCTATTGTTTCACTCGCGGAGATTCTTCAAGTATCCCAAGTCTAATAATTCAACAAAATACCGATGCAGTATTGTTTTCTCTACCGCTTGTACCGGAGATGCATTGATTAACGGTGCGAGTATATTTCAGGCTGCAGACTCATTATCTCATCAGATTTGGCACAGTGCACTACTGTTTATTTAGTATTATCAGAATCAAACCTCCTTACGCGAGAGATCACCTGGATTTTTACTAACTGTGTTACACAACATTCGACAGCGTTATCGCAATGAAATCCGAAATAGAACGTGTAAAGATATCCTGAATTTAGTATCATTAAAAAATACTGTAAATCCCAAAAACTTTGCGCTGAACCATTTTTGCACATCGCATTGTATTATATTACCCTCCACCGAGAAATTAATTTGAGTATCAAGAAATCATGACAAAAATGTCTGCATTCGTGTGCTTGAGTACATTATTTATTTTGACGAACTATTATAACTACAAATAATAATACTTACTAATAACAAATGACGCTTTACATTTAACGTTATAAAAGACTTTGGGTGTTTATGCAACAGAAATGTCAAGTTACATATTTATCGGTTTAAAAAAGTATGTAGTCAAGTAATGCATACACACTGCCGATTTTACTTTTTGTTTATTAACGTAATGTCTAGATAAATGATTGTACGATCGGATCCCAGCTTAACGATCAGAAATATATTCTTTTTTAAGGTACAGCCCGAAAGGAAATTAAAGCTCAAACCAAAGCATAAAAAACAGCTTCAGTCCGACACTTTACACTTATTACTTTCTGGAGCTGATGACCTTGCATAAGAGATCGCGTTCAGGTGAACTTTCAATACCCAATCAAATCGTCGTCTTCAAACTTTCACTAAACAATCAAATCGTCGCCTTTAAACTTTGAATAACCAGTCAAATCGTCGAATTCAAAAAGTCTTTAATATTGTTGTTAGCTCGATTACGATAAATAAAAGCCAAACACCTTTTAACGATGAGATATTTGATAGGCTGAAAAACAGACACATGCGATGTCACATTAATTAACCATATATGCCTAGCGCCTAGAAAAAAGGCCTTGGCAAACAGCGTAGACCCAGATGAGACGCCGCATGATGCGGCGCCTCATCACGGTTTGCGCTGTTTGCCTAAAGGAATTTCTGTAAGATATATTCTAAATATAGAAATAAATATCGCAGACATCCCTTATTTTGGAAATAAAGTGATCCAATTTAGAAGGATGGGAGAGTCCACTAGGCATAAATGGGTTAAGGTTAACTAGACATGACATCGTATGGTTTGTCGTCAAATCAAACAACGAACTTAAAGATATGACTTAAATAAGGATGCGTACAATCCCAACAAAGTAAAGTAAGCCACTGATAATACTATTCCGTTCACTCGTTCCAGGCAGTTTAAGTTAATGAACTTTTTTACCAAACATTAATTGGTCTTGGCACTAAGTTCTCGTATGGCATCGAATGCATGTCATGAACATTACGTGTACACGAGACGGAACGGTATTTACTTGTACGCCGCTTGTTAATCTGCCAAGATCTACATGAGCGGCGCACTGGGAGAACAGGGCTTAATGTTAGTGCGTAAAGTGTCGACACATATTAGCCTGTGCAGTCCGCATAGTGTTATCAGGGACGACACTTTCCGCGTTTATGGTATTTTTTTGTTAATAGAAAGTATATTCTAAGCGAAAAGTGTTGTTCATGATTTGCCTGTGCGGACTGCATTAAATCCCGTTTTTCCCTGAGCGCGGCTAATATACATTATCAAGGTATACATCCTCAAACGGTATTTTAGCGAGGGTATAATTGAGTCCGTTTGACGGTCGGATTATCGTTCGGTCGCTGTGTCACCCATAATAAAATCTTTGTTGAGCGACGTACTTTTCAGTGTTATTCAATGATAACTTCACAAATGTCATAACGAAGAAGTGTAAATGTGCAGAACATGTTTTTCATCCTCAGGGGTCGACACATTCTCAACGTATTTGCCCCCTGCTGACGAATCGATGCGGGAGTAATAATCACGTTTTTTGATAAATCTGTTATAACTTGTTGTATAATTAGTTGTAGCTATATTAGCAGTGCTTAAAGGGGCCTTTTCACGTTTTGGTAAATTGACAAAATTTAACAAAAAGTTGTTTCAGATCGCAAATTTTCGTTTTAGTTATGATATTTGTGAGGAAATACATGTAGTAATACTTAACATTTACCATGCTCTAAAATATCCACCATATGCATCTCTTGACGATTTTAAAACCTGAAAATTATAAAGCGTTGCAACGCGAAACGATTGAATAATTTGGAAAGTTCTGTCGTGTCGTTATTTTTTGTGAAACTGCGAGGATTTCTTATATAAATTAAAAATGACGTGTCTTCATAACATGAGAACGGATGGCCAAGTGGTCTAAGCGGAAGTTTTTTAACTCCAGGACCCCAGGGGTCAGTGGTTCGAGCCTAGTTGAGGATTACTGGTTTTCTTTCTTTTTTTAATCGTATTATTGTTCATTTACTGGAGATTTTAATGTACAATGTTTAAATTTATCAATATAAAGCATTTTATGACAAACTTCAATACATGCCAAAATCTGTGAAAAGGCCCCTTTCAAGTATAAGCATCAGCAGCAGCACCAGCAGCAGCATTATCGTCAACATTATCGTCAACATTATCGTCAACATTATCGTCAACATTATCGTCAACATTATCGTCAACATTATCGTCAACATTATCGTCGTAATGAAATATCAAAACCAGAAATCCGTTTTGTTTGAAAACGTGTATTATACATGAACATTATAAAAAGATTTAACGAGAATTTCACGTTATAGTAATACTATATTCTTTGGCATTTTCCGCATCTCGTTTATAAGGAACATCATTAACATCCACTTTATTAAACTCCAAATGTAAATTGTATCTTAAAACTGCTCGTTGATAACAAACTCCAAAAATCATGAAAAGAACGAAAATAGCGCAAAGACATCAGGACTCATTTTATATTTTACCACGAGTCTATGAAGACAAGATTCTCAATAATAACTATAAATTATTTAAATCAAAATCATATTATACATGCACATCAAGCACTGATATTGTAGCGCGTTTTGCCAAAAAATAGAAAATGACTATAATTTGATGGAAACTGAACCGTGTCAAACAAATGAATTTCAGTATAATTCGAAAACGTTGCGTACGAGTGGAATACATATTATCGAACCAGTGTACGTAACGTTGTACGCGAACGTTTACTTAACCCATGTATGCCTAGCGTCTAGAAAAAAATGCCTTGGCAAACAGCGTAGACCCAGATGAGACGCCGCATCATGCGGCGTCTCATCTGGGTCTGCGCTGTTTGCTTAAAGGACTTTCTGTAAGAAATATTCTAAATATAGAAATAAATATACTAGCCATCCCTAATTTTGGAAATAAATTGATCCAATTTAGAAGGATGGGAGAGTCCACTAGGCATAAATGGGTTAATGTACTCCAGATGTATCACCTGCGGTCACGTGTACAGAAGCTATACTAATAGTCGTTAGTTATTTATCGAACCAATATTTAACCATTTTAAGTCGTTTTTAGATTTTTTCCAATACGATTTCGCTTTAAAACCGTTTCTGCATTTTATATTTTAGCAGTAGTCAGTATGAATGCACTTAGAGTGAACTTTGAAAATACTAGATTTGTATTAATCATACAGACCATAGCAAATAGAGTTGTTGGTAAAAAACGATCTCTACGCCTTCTTGTATATAATACTTGTTTACCGTACCTGAGTAACCCAGATTTTCACATTGATTGACCGTTATCAACTACAAATAGAATTGTGCAGAAATTTCGCGCCAGTAGGCCCGAATGAATATATCGAGTGTTCGCATTACTTAAAAATACATTAACTCGGAAAAATACAAAACGTTCTGCCTTGACTTCCAAAAGTGTAAATTATAAAATAACATAAAAACGGGTTGACTATCTTTGTTTTAAATTAAAGCGTTGGGAATTCCCCGCCATTTTAGCAAGATTTTTTCATACTTCACTTAAACAAGAGATCATTCAATTCAAGCGGCCGACACACAATTTTAATCAACTGTTCTGCTATCATATTTATATTTGACTATTCCAAATACCACACTTTTGCTAATTAGATGAAAACATGCATAACCAAAGTGTGAACACGTCCATTGATTTCTCAAATAAAAATTTCCCCTGTCGCATACATTTGTACAAAACATGCATGTGTTACGACATGTGTGGATTATGAACTACCGGTAGCAACTATATGCACATATTTAAAGTTTTTAAACATATGCTTGTTACTGTTAACGTAATCGAACTATTCGATATAAAAACTTATTCTGAATATAAATATTAAGGCTTGTTATACGAACTATGCAACATGAACTGTATCGGGTGTGCGTTTACAAATTACGTACTACTTGTTCGTCATATTTATGAGAAGTTTATGATAGTTGTATATAACGGTAAATACAATATGTAACAAATGGGCCATCAGGCCCTAAGGCGCTCACCTCAAAGCCAAAGGAACTAGACTATTCTGAAAAAAAATGCAAGCTGATTCATGAAGATTTTTTTGAACCCAAAAATGTGACTTTTAACATGTTTTTTTATATTTGACCTTGTGACCTAGTTTTTGAGCTCATATGACCCAGCTTCAATCTCTGGCAAAATTTCATTGGGACAAATGTTCTGACCAAGTTTCATGAAGATTGGCCAATAAATGTGGCTAATATAGTGTCAACAAGTTTTCACTAAAGCCATATAAGGACAACTGCCCCCCCCTGGCGGCCATGTTTTTCAACAAACCATAACCATTTTCAAACTCACTAGAGCTATTGTTAGAACAAATATTCTGATCAAGTTTCATAAAGATTGGATAATAAATGTGACTTCTAGAGTGTTAACAAGGTTTTGTAGTAAATAGCCATTGAAGGAAAAATTGCACGCCCCCTTGCGGCCATGTTTTTTAACTGATCTCAACCATTTTTTGAACTTAGCCCAGATTTATTAGTTCAAATATTCTGACCAAGTTTCATGAGCATTGGAACACAAATGTGACTTCTAGAGTGTTAACAAGGTTTTACCATACAGTAAAGCCATATAAGGAAAATTGCCCCGCCCCATGGCGGCCATGTTTTTCATTCAACTGGAACCATTTTCGAACTCCTCCAAGACATTATTGGGACACATGTTCTGACAAAGTTTCATGAAGATTGGACTAAAAATGTGACTTCTAGAGTGTTAACAAGGTTTAACTATAGCCATATAAGTAAAACTGCCACGCCCCCTGGCGGCCATGTTTTTCAACCAACCGGAACCGTTTTCGAACTCGTCCAAGATATTATTGGGACACATGTTCTGACAAAGTTTCATGAAGATCGGACTCAAAATGTGACTTCTAGAGTGTAAACAAGGTTTTACTATAGTCATATAAGGAAAATTACCACGCTCCCTGGCGGCCATGTTTTTCAATCAACCGGAACCATTTTCGAACTCGTCCAAGATATTATTGGGACACATGTTCTGAGTAAGTTTCATGAAGATTGGACAATAAATGTGGCCTCTAGATTGTTAACAAGGTAAATGTTGACGACGCACGACGGACAAAAGGCGATCACAATAGCTCACCATGAGCACGTTGTGCTCAGGTGAGCTAAAAACGTGGCAGTTGCAGTAGTCAGTATGTATGCACTTAGAGTGATATTGGTAAATACGTGGCAGTAGCAGAAGTTAGTATGAATGCACTTAGAGTGACATTGGTAAATACGTGGCAGTAGCAGTAGTCAGTATGAATGCACTTAGAGTGAACTTGGTAAATACGTGGCAGTAGAAGTCAGTATCAATGAACTGAGAGTTAACTTTGTAAATACGTGGCAGTAGCAGTATTCACAATGAACACACTTAGAGTAAACTTGGTATATACGTGGCAATAGTAGTAGTCAGTACGAATGCACTTAGAGTGACTTAAAGCGTACAGGATGACGCCGTTGGGAATTCAACGCTTTTAGCAAGATTTCTTCATGCTTCACTTGAACAAGAGATCGTTCAATTCACGCGACCGACACACATTTTTAATCCACTGTTTTTGCTATTATATTTATTTTAGACTATTCCAAATACCACACTTTTGCAATCAGAGGAAAAAATACATCACCAAAGTGTGAACACGTCCATTGATTTCTCAAGTAAAAATTTCCCCTGTCGCATACATTTGTACAAAACATGCTTGTGTTACGACATGAGTGGATTATGAACTACCGGTAGCAACTTTATGCACATAATTTAACAAATGTTTGATATTGTTGAAGTAATTGACCTATTCGATATGAAAACTTATTCTGAATATAAATATTAAGGCGTTTTATACGAAATAACCAAAATGAACTGTATCGGGCTTTCGTTAACAAATTCTGTACTGCTTGTTAGTCATATGTATGAGCAGTTTATGATAGCTGTATATAGTCATATGTATGAGCAGTTTATGATAGCTGTATATAGTCATATGTATGAGCAGTTTATGATAGCTGTATATACCGGTAACAGTTTATGATAGCTGTATATACCGGTAACAGTTTATGATAGCTGTATATACCGGTAACAGTTTATGATAGCTGTATATACCGGTAACAGTTTATGATAGCTGTATATACCGGTAACAGTTTATGATAGCTGTATATACCGGTAACAGTTTATGATAGCTGTATATACCGGTAACAGTTTATGATAGCTGTATATACCGGTAACAGTTTATGATAGCTGTATATACCGGTAACAGTTTATGATAGCTGTATATACCGGTAACAGTTTATGATAGCTGTATATACCGGTATGTATGAGCAGTTTATGATAGCTGTATATACCGGTAAATACAATATGATCCTTAAGTTTACGCAATACCTAAAATTCTCAACTGAAGCTTGGTTATGGCTTTTTCATTTGTGCAAAAGTGTGTGCGATGCAAATTGAGCTGACACTTGACATTTGTACAGTGAAAAAAAATCTGCAACTAAAAATCACTTGCGGACATATTATCGAAACGTCAATATCGGAGCCTTACCGGTATTTGGTTGCATTGCCAGTTCGCAAAAATGTATTTACCGGTGAAGCGTGAATTATGTCAGACCATGAATTGTGTCAGATTATCCGGAAAACGCAGAGGACTGTGCGTGCGTTTGTTTTCTAAGAAATGCATTAGATGTAATTTATTCGTTTGCGATTTATAAATATAGTGACACACTTACCCGCCAGCTTAGGTGTTAACATTCTCGGAGGAGTGTAAATATCATTCGGCTTAAAATGGTTGTAAGAAAACATAATCCCCGACACTGGTCCCGTATTCACCAACCGATTCTTAGACTTAAGAATAAAGAATAGACTTAGAACCAAGAAAAATGAATTCAGTGTTTGAATATATACAGGCCTCCACTGGTGATTATATCATTAACAAAATGTTTTATATGAAGAATAATATAGATAGAGATGTTAACTGCAGAGTTTGACTCACAATTAAAGAAATTCTTGTATATTCTAATTTAAAGAATTTTCTTTATTCTTAGTCTTAAATCTAAGAATTGTTTGGTTAATACGGGCCCAGGGGTCATATATATCTGATCTCATTGATTTCTGAGACGATTGTTTGTAAACAAAAAAATACCTGTAAATATCAACGAAGTATTTATTTTAAACGATATTTCTAGTTGTTTTCTAACCATACTTACTTGAATTCCGATTTCGTTGCGTTATTGTAGAACGGAAATGAGACCCCGACGATCCAGCGCTTGAGTTTGTAGCAATCGTAATAGGGTTGTCCCCAGAAAATACCTTCAACCGGAAGCGGGGAACTTCCGGCGTTAGTGGTTAATCTATTTTTAGAATGAACTGAATAGAAATCCTGGTTGGTGAAGTTCGGATAGTATTTTGAAAAGTCTTCTACATCTTTAGTCGTTATGTCATTTGTGTTTTTTGTGACGTAAGGGAAGAAGTTTGTGGCAAAGGCAATACCACCGCCAGCTATGTGTGGGTCATCCTCTACTATTAGTCTTAAAATAGAAATTATGGCCGGAACGTGTTCATCCGTGAAAGACTGAAATTGCACATCAGAATTGTGTGTGTATAGAGTCGTCAAATAGCGGGATATAAACCTGCCGCGCTCCGACTGATGTTTATATCGTGTGAAAGACGATGCTTTAAATTTATAATTAAAATCACTCAGAGATATCGACTGCTGTGTCTTAGACTGTTTACACAACTCTGTCCGTGCAGACACATTTGTGCGTATAGTGTCAATGAATTCTAGCATTTTACTCTGTTCTAAGGACTCCACACTGATAGAAAAATTCATAGAAAGTTTCTGCATATGAGTTTCTTCTGAACTTACGTCACCTTCCTCTTCGCCTTTTTCCTGGCGTAAATTATGATTAAGTTTGAGCGGGAATTGCTCCACCAAACTTTCCACGTGACCCAGAAGCACCATTTCACAGAACATCAGGAAAAGGCGCACTTTCGCAAAGAATACTTTTAACTCCATGCCGATTGTTAAAGCAGGGTACCACTAGTTACGTATTCGCTCGTTAAAGCAACTTTTTTCACTTATGCTATTGAATCTTTTAGTACTTAAACATGAAAAGAACACGGTAAAAGTAGTCGCACACTTGCATTAGTGGCAGTAACTATTGCAATATATCTACACGGGTACATTACAGTGCTGTCTTCCTTCAACTATCAACGCATCAACGTCATAAACACGACCAATTAAATGTCGGTAACTGGCAAAGAAGACAGCATTACACGCATTTCATTTCGCGAATTATAGTTCATCAATATTTCTCGCATTGTTAACAAGACGACAAGCAAAAATCGATATAAATCATCTTTTTCATTTGGACACCGACTACCAGTCAGCGGCCATATTGGAAATTTCTGATCGCTTATGTTTACTTCCGGTTTGAATGAAAAATTCTCACCAAACGTCTCTCTGCGTATTGATAAAAGATTTCGCGTGGGTATTGATCAAGAAGACTCGTGAATACAGCAAGTCCGCGAGGCAATCGATTGCTAGCACATCACTTACATACAAGCACCGCGTTGAGTTTCTCATATGTTTAATGACAGCGAGTTTTACAATTGCGGAGTGTGCCAGAATTCATGAATAGGTCGATATTCGCACTGACCTAGACCGATTCATAATGGAACCATTAAATACGCGATATGAGTAACGATATGATCTTTGTTGGATTTGAGTGTCGATAATATTTTCTTCCGAAGTTTAACTTCACACGCGATGCTTTTCCTAAGTTCCCATGTAGAAATAAACACACATTAACTCACGTTCAGACTACCGGTATATTCGATTGACACATATTTGACGTTCGACCCGCATCAATTAAAACGCGTGTTCACATTTACGTATTTAAGTAATTCCTCGAGTTTTACATCTTTAAAGATAACACAGCCATTACTATTTGAATTTTATTAAATCCAATGAAATCTTCAATGCTGTTATTCGAGGGTTCAAGACCTAAAAACGTCCATGCAGGATTAATCCAGCGTGCACTGCAGAAGGCACTTTCCGTTAAAGCGGAAACTGTGTGCGAATGTAGGTACGCTGCGAAATCGGTTGATGGGGGTGGGATGTTCTTTCAATGCGAGTGTGCATATCATGCAAGGTTTGTAGAAATGTGCAGTTCCAATTGGACCTTTGTAGATCGCGTTGAATTTCAATGCATAAAGCAGCAGTACAATAGTATTTCGTTGCTTCAGTGGCGTATTGTGACGGCAGGGACCCAGGCATCGACGGCAGCAGTATGCTGTTGTAATTTTGGACAATATGGGTTTGAAATAGATACAATAATAATCATCACGTGACTCACACTCGGGATCATAAATTCACCCGAATCGTAGTCGATATATTCACCGGCGACCGCTTCCGCGAATATACATGCACAAGTACGCAATACCCCTTTAAAAAGGCATACTATAAACTACCTCGTACGCGTTACAACTATAAAATAGAAGACACGTGCCAGGCACTCCTCGTTTTCCAACGAACGAAGTAAAAAGCACAGCAACTATCTCCATGTTATCACATCACTTCTATCGTAATCCCACTGGAACACCATACAGTATCGATGTACACTCCGGAACGCGATGATCCTATATACACACGTCGGGAGACTTCATGATGGCGGTCGTTTTCCCGAAATAGCGTCTCGTTTGAACGCTCGCGGATAAGGGTTGCACTCACGATGCACTGATGCTCTTTGTTATTCCATTAACGGTTCAGCATGCACTGATCAACATTCTTTTCTAATTACAAAAACTACCCTATGTATATCTCTCCTTTGCAAATCTATTCATCTTCCCTCATCATCATAATATCGCCGGATGCCTTCAGAGAAAGTTTAGGCCTGCTGGTATTGAATTTTTGCCGTGCAGTAGAAAGAAATGATTTCAACCAAGAATCGAAGAAAGTGACTCGAGAACACTGGTTCCTAAACAAGTGGGCTTTTCCAATACTCATAAATTATATTAATTTGCAAGACGTAACGGATATTCCCGAGAACGTGGAAGCGAATATCGGAAAATCGTTCGGGACTCTCCGGAACTTTCCGTGATTTTCCGTAGATGACGTCGCGGCATCGGAAGATTCCTTACCACGGCTATCGGAAAATCCCGAAGTCAGTGTTCAGTCGGTAGATCATGTACAAATGTATATCGATAAGCAGACGATTTCTGTTTACCTGTCTGGAGCTTCATTTCCCAGTTCCCTGGATGAAAGAAAATGTGTATATTGATAGATGAAACAGATGGCAGCTATGATTTAAAGTTGTTGATCGGCATTTAGAACTGAAGAAAATAAGATCCGTTGGCTCAGTGAAAAACGTATGTAAGGCAAGATTCTGGCATAGATACTGTCTGTTGGTATTTCCTGTTATCTACTAGCTGACATGAAGCATTGTTCCAATAAATGCAGTCTAGTGACTATGACATAACGAGTTCAGTGACCTGACAAGCGCTGGTTCCATTCCATCGCCAGTCAAACTCAAAGACAAATATACATCGTACACACAAGGAGTGTTAAACCAGCAAAGGAGCGCTTAAATAAAAATCACATACGCCTATTTAGCGATTCCGTGCACATCAGCCTTCTAAATACATATACTAATATCAGCCTTCTCTGTACAGACGCTGATATTAGGTTTCTCTGTTCATACGCTGATACCAGGGCTCTCTGCACATACGCCGATATTAGGCTTATCTGAACATACGCTCATCTCATGCTTCTCTGTACATACGCTCATCTCATGCTTCTCTGTACATACGCTCATCTCATGCTTCTCTGTACATACGCTCATCTCATACATACATTGGTATAAGGTTTCTCTGTACATATGCTGATATCAGGATTCTCTGTACATACGCTGACATAAGGCTTCTCTGTACACACTTATATCAGGCTTCTCTGTACATACACTTATATATGGCTTCTCTGTACATAAAAAGATAGCAGGCTTCACTGTACATACACTGATATAATTCTTCTCTATGCATATGTTGACACGAGGCTTCTCTGCACATACACTGATATCTTGCTTCTCTGTACATACACTGATATCTTGCTTCTCTGTATATACACTGATATCAGGCTTCTCTGTACAAATGGTGATATCAGGCTTCTCTGTACATATGGTGATATCAGGCTTCTCTGTACATATGGTGATATCAGGCTTATCTGTACATATGGTGATATCAGGCTTATCTGTACATATGGTGATATCAGGCTTCTCTGTACATTTGGTGATACCAGGCTTCTCTGTACATATGGTGATAGCAGGCTTCTCTGTACATACACTGATATCTTGCTTCTCTGTATATACACTGATATCAGGCTTATCTGTACATATGGTGATATCAGGCTTCTCTGTACATATGGTGATATCAGGCTTATCTGTACATATGGTGATATCAGGCTTATCTGTACATATGGTGATATCAGGCTTCTCTGTACATATGGTGATATCAGGCTTCTCTGTACATATGGTGATATCAGGCTTCTCTGTACATATAGTTATATCAGGCTTATCTGTACATATGGTGATATCAGGCTTATCTGTACATATGGTGATATCAGGCTTCTCTGTACATATGGTGATACCAGGCTTCTCTGTACATATGGTGATAGCAGGCTTCTCTGTATTTACACTGATATCAGGCTTCTCTGTATATATATGGTGATATGAGGCTTCTCTGTACATATGCCGATATCAGGCCTGTCTGTACATATGCTGATATCATGCTTCCCTGTACATATGGTAATATAAGGCTTCTCTCTACATACACGAATTTCATGCCTCTCTGTACATACACTGATATCATGCTTCTTTAAACAGATGGTGATATTAGGAATCTCTGTTTATATGCTGATATCAGGCTTCTTTGTTCATACACTGATATCAGATTTCTTTGTACATACACTGATATCAGGTTTCTCTGTACATACACTGATATCAGATTTCTCTGTACATACACTGATATCAGGTATCGTTTTACATACACTGATATCAGGCTTCTCTGTACATACACTGATATCAGGCTTCTCTGTACATATGCTGATATCAGGCTTCTCTGTACATATGCTGATATCAGGCTTCTCTGTACATATGCTGATATCAGGCTTCTCTGTACATACACTGATAGCAGACCTTTCTGTACATACACTGATATCAGGCTTCTTTGTATATACACTGATATCAGCCGTCTCTGTACATATGCTGATATTAGGCTTCTCTGTACATAAACTGATAACAGACCTTTAGGTACATACACTGATAACAGACCTTTCTGTACATACACTGATAGAAGGCTCTTCTTTATATATTCTGATATCATGCCTCTCTAAACATATGCTGATATCTTGCATCTCTGTATATATTCTGTTATCAGACTTCACCTTTCATATGATGCTATCAGTCTTCTCTGTACATATGCTTATATCCGACATCGATGTACATATACTGATATCGGCCTTTTTTGCACTTAAATTTATATCAGCTCCTTATGAATATATGCTTATTTTCACATATGCTGACAATGCCCTTCTCTGCTGATACTCAGCTCTGCACCTATGCTTCATCAACGTAGGCTCTATGCTGATATCACCTGTTTACACACAATATGTTATCAACCTTTTGCGCATATTCTGCGCATAAACTTTTCGGCATATATAACTATATTTGATTTGAACTCATCATGTTGCCATCTTCGTTGCACAAACTTTTATATGTATCTTTTGAACATATGCTGATATCATCTAGTGACGTACATCCTATGGTACAAGTTTGTACGTAAAGCTACTAGAAGTGACGCACATCCCATGGTACAAGTTTTAAGTAAAGCTATTATAAGTGATGTACATCCCGTGGTACATGTCTGTACCTAAGGGTCCTAGACGTGACGTACATCCCATGGTACAAGTGATACAAGTTTGTACGTAAAGCTACTAGAAGTGACGTACATCTCATAGTACAAGTTTGTACGTAAGGCTTTTAGAAGTGGAGTACATCCCATGATACAAGTTTGTACGCAAGGCCACTAGATGTGACGTTTATTCCATGGTACAAGTTTGTACGGTACGCAAGGCCACTAGATGTGACGTTTATTCCATGGTACAAGTTTGTACGTAAGGCTACTAAAAGTGGCGTACATCCCATGGTACAAGTTTGTACGCAAGGCTACTAGAAGTGACGTACATTCCATGGTACAAGTTTCAACGAACGGCTACTAAAAGTGACGTACATCCCATGGTACAAGTTTGTACGTAAGGCTACTAGAAGTGACGTACACCCCATAGTATACTAGTAAGTTTGTACGAAGGGCAACTAGAAGTGACGTCCATCACATGGTACAAGTTTGTACGTAAGGCTACTACAAGTGACATTCATCCCATGGTTCAAGTTTGTACGTAGGCAACTAAAAGTGACGTTCATCCCATGGTAGAACTTTGTGCGCAATGCTTCTAGAAGTGATGTTAGTCCCATGGTACATGTTTGTGCGCAATGCTTCTAGAAGTGATGTTAGTCTCATGGTACATGTTTGTGCGCAATGCTTCTAGAAGTGATGTTAGTCCCATGGTACATGTTTGTGCGCAATGCTTCTATAAGTGAAGTTAGTCCCATGGTACATGTTTGTACGTAAAGGTCATAGAAGTGACGTTGATCACATGGTACATGTTTGTAGGTAAGGCTACTAGAAGTGACGTATATCCCATGGCACAATGGTACAAGTTTTTAGGTAAAGCAACTAGGTGAAACGACCATCCCATAGTACAAGTTTGTACGCAAGGCCAATAGAATTTGTTCCTTCAATGGTAGAAGTTTGTACGCAAGGCTACTAGAAGGTACATACATACCGTGGTACATGTTTGTTCGCAAGGCTGCTAGATGTGACGTTCATCCAATGGTGCACGTTTGCACCCAATGCCACAAGAAGTTAGGTACATCCCAACGTAATGCTTTTAGAAGTTACGTACATGACAAGGTACACGTATGTGCGTAAGGCTACTAAAAGTGATGAATATCACACAATAAGGTGTGTATGTAAGGCGGCTATAAGTGACAAATATCATAAGGTACGGATATGTACGTAAGGCGCCTATAAGTGACAAATATATAATAAGGTACATGTCTGTACGTAAGGCGGCAATACGTGACAAATATCGCAAGGTACAGGTCTGTACGTTAGGCAGCTATAAGTAACGAATATCACAGAGACACTTATGTAAGTAAGGCGGCTATAAATGACGAATATCACAAGGTACAAATCTGTTCTTAAAGGGGCCTTTTCACAGATTTTGGCATTTTTTTAACTTATTCATTAAATGCTTTATATTGATGAATGTAAACATTGGATCGTAAAAGCTCCAGTAAAAAATCAAGAATAAAATTAAAAAAAGGAAAAGAACATTGCCCGGAGCAGGTTTCGAACCAGTGACCCCTGGAGTCCTGCCAGAGTCCTGAAGTAAAAACGCTTTAACCTACTGAGCTATTCCGCCGGGTACACATGCCCAACGTATTTTATACGTTATATAAGCAATCTTCGTAGTTTCACAAAATTTAACGACAAAAACAGAACTCTCCAAATTATTCAATCGTTTCGCGTTGCGACGCTTTATAATTTTTAGGTTTTAAAATCGTCAAAAGATGCATATAATGGCTATATTAGAGCATGGTAAATGTTCAGTATTACTGTTTCCTCACAAATAACATAACCAAAACGAAAATTTGCGAATCTGAAACAACTTTTTTCAATTTTGTCAATTTACCAAAGCGTGAAAAGATCCCTTTAAGTCGGTTATATGTGACGAATAACTAAATTTGCAGGTCTGTACATAAGGCGGTTATATGCGATAACACAAGTTACAGGTCTGTACGTAAGGCGGCTATAAGTGACGAATATCACAAGGTACAAGTCTGTTCTTAAGGCGGTTATATGTGACGAATAGCACAAGTTTCAGGTCTGCACGTAATGCTGCTATAAGTGACAAACATCTCAAGGTAAAGGTTTGTACATGAGGCGGCTATAAGTGACGAATAACACAGAGTGCAGGTCTGTACTTCAGGCGGCTATAAGTGACGAATATCACAAGGTAAAGGTCTGTACTTCAGGCGGCTATAAGTGACGAATATCAAAAGGTATAGATCTGTACGTTAGTCGGCTATAAGTGACAATTATCACACAGACACGTCTGTAAGTAAGGCGGCTATAAGTGACGGATTTCACATTATACACGTTTGTATAATGGGTCACTAGAAGTAGCGTACATCAAAAACAATTTTGTACGCTGGATTTCTAGAAGTGATATATATACGATAAAGTACACGTCTACAAGTTAGACTTCTAGAGTCGACATACCATATTTTCGTAAGGCTCTTATAATATTGTCGTGTAGTTCTTCCATTAATAAATAAATACTCGTCCATTGGAGCTGGCATCGCGTAACCTTCATAAAATTTCTACTCTATCTGTATTTTTGTCCTTACACAAAGTTCAGCAAGCTAGGTGAAAATGCACTTATCAACGTTTTAACGACAAGGGAAACAACCGAGTTTTGTTCATACGAGCTTGAACCAAAAGTTTCTTCTCTTCGAATAATTCATAAGATGTCAGTCACAGTTACAACCATTTAATTACAGTTAAATTTTTAGTTTTAACCTATTTATTGACTTATTGAAACGCTCGCCAGTCCATTTCTTGGGCCTAGAACCTGTACTTGGTGTCTATGGGGGAGATCTAAAGAACGCTCCTTTAGTGGGGATCGAACCCGTGACCTACCCGATCGCTAGGCAGACACCATGTCAAATACGCCACGGCGACCTGAACTCTTGTCTTAACTCATCTTAGATTACGGGTCACCTGAGTTTACGGGACTATTTGTTGACGAATTCACCGGGAGATCTTGTTTTTGATCCCACTTGACTTGGACTTGATAATGTAAACAGCAACATTCTGACCAAGTTTAATCAAGAACGAGTCATAATGTGATTTCTAGAATCGTAACACGTTTTTTATTTAACCTCGTGGTCTCGTTTATGGACCCACCTGACATAGACAATGCATTCTGACAAAGTTCTATCAACATAGCTATCTCCACGCAGAGTTGTCGTTCCTTGCTCCCACATACAATCTGCCATCACAAGAAAATCCTACCAGATTTGGTTGGATTTTACTTTATTGGTAGGTACAGAATCATACACAAAAGAATGGCAACAAAAAACTGTGTTTTTTTAAGAATTTGACAGATTCTCTCTTATCGTCATTTGTAAAAACAATGAAAAAACGTTTGAGCATATTTTCTTAAAGTCGGATTTTTAACTACATGTGTATTTGCAAAATCCTTTCCTAAAGCTTTAGTTTCAATTTTGAAACACATGTTTTTCTTCTTGTTCATATGGAAAATATTGAAGCAATCGACAATGCATTTATTTTTGCCAAGTATTTTCTGTATATATGCCAACTGTCTGCATCACAACCGACCTTCGAAAATGAAAGACGCCTACGAAAAAGTTTTAAACACAATATGACAGTCCAAAAGATATGGCAATACATTGTACACGAAAAACTTGCTTGTAACGATATCTTATATTCAATTATCTAACAAAATCTTGTATTTTACTGCATCTACGTCATAATATTAAGATTATGCTCCTATGATTTTTTTATATTCTGTACACGATTTTTATGCCCCGGTAGGGTGGCATATAGCAGTTGAACTGTCCGTCAGTATGTCAGTATGTGTGTATGTCAGCCTGTCCGTCCGTCCGCAAAAAAAACTTTAACGTTGGCTATAGCTTTTGCATTATTGAAGATAGAAACTTGATATTTGGCATGCATGTGTATCTCACGAAGCTGCACATTTTGAGTGGTGGAAGTTCAAGGTCAAGGTCATCCTTCAAGGTCAAACAAAACAAATTCAAAGCGGCGTGCTCATGAAGCTGCACATTTTGAGTGGTGAAAGTTCAAGGTCAATTTCATCCTTCAAGGTCAAAGGTAAAAAAAAATATATAAAAATTTCAAAGCGCCGTTCTCATGAAGCTGCGCATTTTGAGTGGTGGAAGTTCAAGGTCAATGTCATCCATCAAGGTCAAAGGTCAAAGAAATATTTTATTTCAAAGCGGCGCAATAGGGGGCATTGTGTTTCTGATGAACACATCTCTTGTTCATACTTAAACCACTGCTGTTAATTACGGGCGTCACCTCTTTTTGAGTTACATTAACCCATTTATGCCTAGTGGACTCTCCCATCCTTCTAAGTTGGATCAATGTATTTCCAAAATGTTGGAAGTCTAGTAAACTTATTTCTATATTTAGAATATTTCTTACAGATATTCATTTAAGCAAACAGCGTAGACCCAGATGAGACGCCGCATCATGCGGCGTCTCATCTGGGTCTTCGCTGTTTGCCATGGCCTTTTTTCTAGACGCTAGGCATAAATGGGTTAATAAATGAGCCAATGCTACTTCCGAGATGGCGTTAAGGACAGATCGAATGTTTTGAACATTCGCGGATCATTCTAGAGTGAGTAGGTTTGATATTTGTTTTTAACATATTTCGCATTATTTTAAAAGTTGGGCAATATAGTTCGATTCAGCAAAGATTAATTTATCCACAAAAGCACATTAAACCCCCCCCCCCTCCATAAGAAGCAAACTGAAAATGGCTTTTGCAACCAGGATATAACCAGAACAGCCTTTCAGTAACTTGCAGTCTGTTTAGGTTTTATGCTGTTTGCTGCTCACCGGTAACTAGGGGTTGGAAATGAGGCCTTTACAACTTGAATCGAGTTAGAAAGTATTTAATTAAATGTAACTTTCTAAAGAACTACATATGCGTCAAAATACGTATATAAGTGGTAAAGGGTTAACAGGCCCTTTGGAAACGCGAGGACTTTTGTTTTAGCGTGGTTAATTTTTAAGAGCAAATGATGTTTTTTTTTGCTTGTGTGACGAGCACATTTTTTTTCCAAATAAAATCGCCATTTACATTCAACGATTCCTTTGAACATGAACAACGTGTGACATGCGCAAAAACTTTGGCTTCGTGCCGGTTTAATAGATGATTTTACTTTTCTTTCAAAAGAGGTGGAGCCAATGCCAAGGAGGTGGAGCTAAGAACAGTAGGAGTTGATTATGTACATTTCCATCTATTTTAAAGTTACACATTTGATGTAACCGTTTCTACGTATTATGTTTGCAGGACTTATAGTTCACTATTTAAATTGTCTAATCTATCAGCAAATTAGAGGCTCGTACGTTTTAACATTCACTTAATCAGAACATGTAGTTTTCTAACAATGCCCTGTGTGATTTAAACGTCAGTCTTTGTAAAAAATAATAATGTTGAGTCACTGAAGGCGTTTCAGTGAATTGTCGTTTGCATCTGTTCGTTATCTTTTATTTATCCGCTAGCATGTTGTAACTGTATTAATGGTGCAAAACTTATCATTTAACGCAGAAATAACATATTTTAATTATGTGGTGAATTATCTTCCTGCATTAACAAAATGGTTGTAGGTTAACTATTTTGAAAATATTGACAATTGAGTTTTACGATATATTGAGGATTACATATTTTTGGTAAATATCGTTTACACTCTTTTAATCAGGTAGACTTCTTGAGTTGGTTACTTACATATTAAAATATTTAATTCTTTTTTTGTTTAATGTGTATATGTTCTGTCAGATTTTGGTGTACATATTTACGTTGATATACGTAGCAAAAACAAGAAACATTTCTATAAAGTGTAAGTCGTGGTGTGTTGATTTTGTCATACGACTGTTGATTCATATATCGTGCATGGACGCCACCTCGTGACCCTAGCGCCACCTCCTTGACATTTGCTCCACCTCATTGGCATTGGCCCCACCTCTTTTACATTAGAAGCAAATGCGTTTGTGCATGCAGCACCTTGTACCTGTTGAACGCAATGGTCATAAAGTTTCCAAATGGTTTGTGATGCCATGTTTCTGTACATTTGTGGATGATTTAATCTTCAATGAATCGCACTACATTGCCCATTTTTTTAAGTAATGCGAAATATGTTGAAACAAGAGATGTGTTCGTCAGAAACACAATGCCCCCTATTGCGCCGCTTTGAAATAAAATTTCAATATATCATTTGGCAGGTTTAGAAATTATCTCCCTTTTATAGCTTATTACTTCCCTTTGATTGTATTTTTTTACTTTTGACCTTGAAGGATGACATTGACCTTTAAAAAAAATTGCTTTTTATTATATCCTTTAAAAAAAATATTACTTGCCTTGTGAAATTGATCTGTACCTGCCAAATGATATAAAAGTGAAATTATCTCCCTTTAAAGCTTGTAACTTCCCTTGGATTTTGGATTTTGTTTTGAGATACACATGCATGCCAAATATCAAGTTGCTATCTTAAGTATTGCAAAAGTTATGGTCAGTGTTAAAGTTTTCAAACGGACACACAGACAGACAGACGGACTGACAGTTCAACTGCTATATGCCACCCTACCGGGCGCATAAAAAAATCAAACCTACTCATTCTGTAGAATTATCCGCGAGTTTTCAAAACATCCTTAGTGCCTCCTCGGAAACCTGTCGATGTATATTACGAAGACTATTGCTACCTTTTATCACAATTGATTTCTTGGACCTAAGTAAATCTCTACACTATTCTTAAATATGCACATGTCCCATGCTAAAAACATCATATGCACAGCACAAACATAGACGGTTTTCCTTATCACTTGTTTATTAAATACAATGTTCCTTGTGCATGTACGTATTATCTTTCTTCAGACCATTCTTTACGAACAAAATAATATATTTGTATTCACTTCTTTTCGTATTTTAAGTCTAATAGACATGAACTAATAGTTATAAGTTACGCTATACGTGCCTTGCTTGTGGACGTTGTATTGTTTATGTATTGAGATATTTAATAAAACTTAATGCAACTGAAAATTCACAGATGATTTTTTCTCTTCATCTTTTATTTATTTCGCGGAATAGGTCATATCTACTAGTATACATGTGGGCAGAATCGTAAGAAAACGTGTTTTTATTGCGGATATCACTGAAAATCCGGTTGAAATCGGTTGAAAACAAACAATGGAGATTTTTATTTTGGGGTCGAGAACGGTATAGTACGAAAACGACCTATAACTATTCATGATTCGACGTTAATTCAAACCTAAACAAACAAAAGTGCGGATACGGGCGAATTTAGCGGAGAAAAGGTAAGAACAAATGCAAATACACCCGTTGCAGACGGAAACCGAGTTGCAACGCGACGTTTTTGCTAAATCTATGCATTTATCTTCCATATGCTATTAAAGTTAAGCGAAAACTCAATATAAATATAATTTGCATAATTCGCGACGCTCTAATGATGTTTGCCTATTGCATGTATTTATAATCATTTACATATTATTGTATCGATTCAAAACAGAGAATGTTCAGGTTTTCGATTTCAACCGCGAAAAAAATATATTTTAATGAATTTATGTAGTTTATTTCTCGCTACACGATTTATATGCTAAACAACTATCTATTCCGCGAACTGTCACTTTAAACTGTGAACAACAGGAAGAAACAATCGATGTGTTTGTCAGAAACACAATGCCCCCTATTGCGCCGCTTTAAAATAAAATTTCAATATATCATTTGGCAGGTTTAGAAATTATCTCCCTTAAAAGCTTATTACTTACCTTGGATTGTATTTTTTGACTTTTGACCTTGAAGGATGACCTTGACCTTTCACCACTCAAAATGTGCAGCTTCATGAGATACACATGCATGCCAAATATTAAGTTGCTATCTTCAATATTGCAAAAGCTATTGCCAATGTTAAAAGTTTTCGGACGGGCACACAGACAGACAAACGGACTGACAGTTCAACTGCTATATGTCACCCTACCGGGGGCATAAAAATAACGAAGTCTCTATTGATAAAAGCCATCTTTTATTAAGAAATATTTTTATTTTAAGTACATCATTTCTCCTAAACACTTCATTGTATGAGATACAAAGATGGTTTAAATGACAACATTTAATCTACAAGTATACATTATACAATATTTACACAAAGGTTTAAAAAATGAGAAGTTTTTTTAATGAAAAGATTGTTGAATTTTGCCAACTGCTGTTGTATTCCTTGTTTTATTAAAAATGAACTGTAAATACGAATGATTACATAATGTGGTGTACCCAAATGAAATTTGATAAAAAATATGTGTTAAAAGATAAAATGCATTGTGGTTTGATTTATGCTAAGAACTGTTTTAAACATAATTCTTAAAAAATCTTCAACTAGAAAGAGTTAAAATCCTGTCATATATATATATATGACAAAACCTGGACCAAACTCATCAGCTAAACTTTCCTACAAAAATTAAACCATGAATAAAAATAAACTTGAATGAAATCGTATGTGGCCCAGGATTGTACAAAATAACATGAAAACAAAATTAAAAATATTTACATCTTTTGTTCGTGTATTTTCATACCTCAGAGGCTCTTAAATTCAAAGTGGCCAATTAACAGTGAACATCCAAGTTAATCAAAACTGCTACTTGTAAGTTATTAAATTATTAATGTGTGTATCCTGCGAACATTTATGGAAAGCTGTTCATTTTTGTGATCCCCAAGATATTGAAATCTTCAGGGAGATATTCAACGGAAGAACACAAAAATGTGTCTGTATGAAATGTATATTCTTTCATTGTAAATGAATATATCATATCACACACAACCCACTGCCCCTTAAATGCTGCCACTATAAGTAGTTTTGGTTTTTAATTCTAAATGTTTGCCCATTTTTTGTATACACGTCCTTAAAAAACAACATTATTTTAAATATTTTAAATTGGACTGTTAAAGCTGTTAATATGCCACTTTTGAGACAATATAAATGCACCAGCAATAGAAATCTGTACAAAAATACACGTTTCACATTTGCTCCCAACGACATGATAAAATCTATGTACAAAATGACATTTGAGAGATTGTAAAGAAGACTAAATCTCTAGTGACGTCAGCCACGTGTTTGAAACTTGATGAAGGCAACCAAAATTTCTGACAACCTTTTGAATATTTGAACACATAACACTTGTATCTATTAATAAATTACTAAGCTTTGTTTTGATGCAACTTAAGTATTTTTCATTTTATAAATCTATCCTAAAAAAAAACAAGGCTGTGTTTGGGTGCACTTTTTTTATGAACATTTAAGAAATTTATGAAAACAGGCGGTAAAGAAAAGAATAAATTTCAAAATTTTAATGGTCATGGTTTATTATCAAAATTTATTAAACTAAAATCAGCTCTTTTAATATGAACTTATAAATTACTGCCAACAAAAAGTCGAAGAGAGAAACAGAAGTAAGTACCAGTAGAAAAATTGTTTGTATGAAATTATCAAAAAAGGAATATGTACAACACAATTCCTGTTCTTACAGCCAAACAAAACTAGTCTAAAATCTACTACATAATTTAAAACACTGAAAAAAATACAATATGTCAACTCTAATTGAAAACATTTTAATCATAGCATCAAGCTAGAAATTCTGTATACACAATGTCCACATATTTCAAGAAAAAAAATACATGAAGCCCATAAAATAGCTTAAATATTTACATAAAGTTATAAAACAGATACTATGTGCTTTTTAATAAACATCATGTGACAAATTGTGTGTTTGCTTAAAAAGTCTAAAAACATGTCCGACACCATTCCTTCAGCGGCCAACAGCCACTAAACTCCATAAGAATTTTTTTCACAGACAAAAACAACTGTCACCTTCCAGTTTAATCTTGAAAAAAGATAGAAGTCAGAGGACATAAATAAGTTTTAATAACAAGGATTAAGTTCTTAAATTATTGCAGGATCCAGATTTTATTTTTTATATTTTAATTATTGCCACAACAATAGCAACAAAAATGTTGTAAAACTAAAAAATACATATACCAGTCAAAGACTTGCAAAAATAATATTTTTCATTTTGATATCATTTACCAAAAAAAAAGTCCATTGGAGTTTTGTAAATGCTGACCCATTAAGAGTGAGTGGGAGAGATCAAGTCTTCACAACGATTTTCCACTCTGACAGAAAGCGACAACAACCCACGTCTCTACAAATCCTTAAACCACTGCTGCCACAGAGTCTCTACAGATCTACTGCCATCCGGGCAAGGGCGAGGAGCCAGTTGTCTACAGATCCGTATCGAACCACTGCTGTCCAGGCATGGGCCCCGAGTTGTCTCCCCCCTGCTGGGGGTGGGGCATGCCGTGGGGCCCAGGGCCCATGCTAGGGAAGCTGAGGTCGCCGCTGGGGCCGATGTTGAGGTCGTCCATGTACTGGTTACCCTGGCTACCAAGGTCAAGGCCCTGCATGGAGTTGATTGGCAGCTGGTCATCAAAACCTGGGAAAAAATTAATATAAATGTGCGACAATGTTTCACAGCTTGTACATTAAATTTGATAATCTACTAAAAGCCAACAAATATCCTCTTTATTTTCTATACAGCTTTTGTATCTTCAGTCATATTGGACTTGGATAAATTGAACATCGCTACCTTAAATGGCAAACTAGAGCTTTTAATTGAGAAATTAAACCCAGGTAGAACAAGATGTGTTTGTGAAACACAATGTCCCCCTATATGACATTTGACCTTGAAGGATGACCTTGACCCTTCACCACTCAAAAATGTGCAGCTCCATGAAATACACATGCATTTCAAATATCAAATTGCTAGCTTCAATATTGCAGAAGTGACATTACATGAGCAATTTTGACCCATATATTTGACCTTGAAGGATGACCTTGACCTTTTACCACTCAAAATGTGCAGCTCCATGAGATACACATGCATGCCAAATATTAAGTTGCTATCTTCAATATTGCAAAAGTATTCATAAAATAAGCGATTTGGGCCACATTAGTTGACCTGTGACCTTGAAGGATGACCTTGACCTTTCAAAATGTGCAGCTCCATGAGATACACATGCATGCCAAATATCAAGTTGCTATCTTCAATATTGCAAAAGTATTCATAAAATAAGCGATTTGGGCCACATATATTTGACCTCTGACCTTGAAGGATGACCTTGACCTTTCACCACTCAAAATGTGCAGCTCCATGAGATACACATGCATGCCAAATATCAAGTTGCTATCTTCAATATTGCAAAAGTATTCATAAAATAAGCGATTTGGGCCACATATATTTGACCTCTGACCTTGAAGGATGACCTTGACCTTTCACCACTCAAAATGTGCAGCTCCATGAGATACACATGCATGCCAAATATCAAGTTGCTATCTTCAATATTGCAAAAGTATTCATAAAATGAGCGATTTTGGCCACATATATTTGACCTCTGACCTTGAAGGATGACCTTGACCTTTCACCACTCAAAATGTGCAGCTCCATGAGATACACATGCATGCCAAATATCAAGTTGCTATATTCAATATAGCAAAAGTTATTGCAAAATGTTAAAGTTGGCGCAATCAGACCAACCAACCAACCAACAGACCAACCAACCAACAGACAGGGCAAAAACAATATGTCCCCCACTACTATAGTGGGGGACATAAAAATCCCTGGTGACAATGGGGATCAAAGACTCTCTGTTCAAGATAGACCATTTGCCTCTAAACAAGAGATGTGTTCGTCAGAAACATAATGCCACCTATTGCGCCGCTTTGAAATAATAATTTTTTTACCTTTGACCTTAAAGGATGACCTTGACCTTGAACTTCCACCACTCAAAATGTGCAACTTCATGAGAACGCTGCTTTGAAATTTAAAAAAAAATTTGACCTTTGACCTTGAAGGATGACCTTGACCTTGCACTTCCACCACTCAAAATGTGCAGCTTAATGAGAACGCTGCTTTGAAATTCTTGTATTTTTTTTTTTTACCTTTGACCTTGGAAGGATGACCTTCCACCACTCAAAATGTGCAGCTTTTTGAGGTACACATGCATGCCAAATATCAAGTTTCTATCTTCAATAATGCAAAAGTAATGGCCAACGTTACTGACATACACACATACTGACTGACGGACAGTTCAACTGCTATATGCCACCCTACCGGGGGCATAATAAACCTACCTTATACAGAAATGCAGTGTTAAGTATTAAACTTCACCCTAATTCATTTGAGCTTTGCTCTGTGAAAAGGGGTTTAATGCATGTGCATAAAGTGCTTCGTTCCAGATGTGAAGTCAACACAGGCTAATCGGTGAAATTACTTTTTCCTCCAAAACTGGATTTTCGCTAATCAGAAACATTCTTTAAACAAATAATATCATAAAAGCAGTTATGGTCGTCCCTGATTAGCTTGTGAGGATTGCACAGGCTAATCTGGGAAGACACTTAACGCAGATGCATTAAACCCCATTTTCACATGGCGAGGCTCATTTCTAACAAACAATTGCAAATAAAGTTTAATATTTATAACTAACAAGAGCACCGCATAACAGGTGCCACGCTTGGCTACGGTTGCAGTTTTGAATAAATTAAAACTTGTCAGAATTATTTTATTGTTTATTTTGTTTAGAGGTCACAGTGACCTTGACCTTTGACCTAGTGACCCCAAAATGGGTGTGGCATGTAGAACTCATCAAGGTGCATCTACATATAAAGTTTCAAAGTTGTAGGTGGAAGCACTTTGATTTTAGAGCCAATGTTAAGGTTTTAGCACGACGCGGACGGCGGACATCAGACGACGAGTTGGCTATGACAATACCTCGGGTTTTCTCAAAAAACAGAGCTAACAATAATAATAAATATAAATATTTTTTTTAAATAAAATAATAGTTATAAATCCAATAAGTATGACTGACCCCTGCTCATGTCATGCTGGGAGCCCCCATGTGACCCCTGGTACATCTGCTGCTCACTGGGTCGGCTGAACTCGTCCTGACCAAACCCAACGTCATCGAAACCGGGCGGCTGAAAATGAACATTTGGAAATCGAATAAAATTGGCTTTACTTAGGCTGAACTTGTACTCTCCAAATCCTGTCAAGCAAAACTAGAGCTTTGTCACAGACTTGACATATAGCTCCACATGCTTCATAAACACAGAATATTTTGAATGCTGCCTTCACAAAACAAGAGAAGCTGATTTATAGTGATTTTTAATAATTACTATGCCATTATCATTTATGGCCATTTTGACCTTTGAACTCTTGAATTCTTCTCCATGACACGCCATCCAATGACTGTGAACAAAATTACTGCAAGTCAGAAATGTTTTAACTTCTTGTTACATCCTATGTCAGGAAAAATTACCATGACAACTGAATACTGTTCAAGCTATACTCAGTATTTGACCAAGCTTATAATTCAACAGTAACTATTTCTATACATCTACGTAAAAAAATTAAGCTCTCTAAAAATGTTTTTCAATTTCATCAGCTTTTTAATATTTTATTTAAATCCTAAAAAAAATAATCTGCCCCTACCTCAGCCCATGGCATGTTCTGATCCCCTCGGAAGAGGGAGCTGGTGAGCTCGACAGAGAGACGCTTCTTGTAGTCCTGTGGCTTGTCTTCTGACATCCTGAACAACACTGCAGCAGCGTATGTTGCTGAAAATATCAGGCAAACCATTGAACAACACAGCAGCAGCGTATGTGGCAGAAATATAAGGCAAACCAATTCCTATATAATTCCATGTTATAGAGAGGATCCATAAATATATGTCTGACAAATAATATTGATTTCACAGCAGAAACATGGATTTTACACTTTGAAACACATCATATAATAGCATCACCAAAATGCAAAACGCTATTTGTACACTCCAATTGCAAGGTTTTAACCTATTGAAACCCACCCCATTCACTCAGTAAAACAAGAGATGTGTTTGTCAGAAACACAATGCCCCCTAGTGTGCTGCTTTGACCTTTTTTTACCTTTGACCTTGAAGGATGACCTTGACCTTTCACCACTAAAATTGTGCAGCTCCATGAGATACACATGTATGCCAGATATCAAGTTGCTATGTTCAATATTTCAAAAGTTATCGCGAAACTTTAACCAAGGTTAAAGTTTTAGGACAGAATGACAGACAGACAGGCCAAAAACAATATACCCCCGATCATTCGATCTGGGGGCATAAAAATATGCCCTGACAAAAAAAAAAGCAAATACTTTACAAGCTACCCTATTCTAGAAATTCTAGATTCCCTTACCAGTGTTTTTTTTCCCAAATGAGGACATGGAAGGTTTTTAAAAAAATAATTAAAATATATTTTTAATTGATCTCCCATCACGTTCTAGAAGTAGAACCCTAATACATTATATAAATATTACATGGCTGACAGGGTGACAGTAAATTTGTCAACTTGAGGAAATACTGTCAACCGAGGCGAAGCCAAGGTTGACAGTATTTTTCCGAAAGTTGACAAATTTACTGTCACCCTGTCAGACATGTAATATTTATTTTATTATACCGAATAAACTATTCAAACATGAACAATTTATATGAACAATTTTAATATTCAATAATTGAATTTAATTTCAGCAATGAACAACCATTAATATGTTGAGTGGTTCAGATTTACGGGCAGAGCAAAATGAACTTCGCTTTATTCGGCACCGACCTAGTAATCAATTTATCCCATCAATTTTCTTAGTCGTCAATTATTTCTTTGAAAATATATTACAGAACCAGCTTTCCGTATTTTATTTTCATCACTTGATTACGCAATTTATGACGTACTTGTGTGACGTCATTTCGGTGACGAAACATTTTGGGACAACAATATGGATGTGGTGGTTTTTTTAACAGTAAAATATTTGTTTAAAGCATCGAACAAATCCAAAACGTATTTCGGATTGTGTGTTTGTCATGCATAACACCTTAACAACAGACACTGGAAGTGTATATCGTTGTAACTTTATTGTTATTAGCATTGGATTAAAGTTGCCTTTGAGGTAAGCGTGTCGTTTATACTAAATTGATTTTCTTTTTGACTCCTGTCAAAGCTTAAATAATGGCATTAATCTATTCTATCGCACAGTTTCAGCTGCAATCGATATTTTAATTATCCAAATACAACGGACACGCAAAACTGCGTACTGCGCATGCGCGAATGGGACAGTATAATTTTCGAACATTCCGCACGTGATTGCTAAGGCAGCGGGATACAGTATATTTTTGTCAGTAAATTTTTTCCCGCTGGTGGCACGTGATTGCTATGGCAGCGGGATACATTATATTTTGGACAGTAAATTTATTCCCGCTGGGTCTGACAGTCTTTCTATGTCACGATGGCCTATGGGAGTTTAGCATTGTAAATAAAAGTGAGGTATAATAAACAAAAATATCATATTGTAAAAACTCTCATTCACAATTTTAAGCTTTGTTTTTAGGAATAAAACAACAGCACTATTGTTTTTATTTTAGTCAAAACTACACAATTTTTCCCAATTCAAAGTTATCCTGCCCAAAGTGGTGGAAACCCGCTGCTTACCAACTCCCTCGTTCCTTGAGTGGAGCAGCTCAGTGAGCGGTGCGGTGGCGCCCTCCTGCTCTATCAGTTCAGCGCCCTCCTTGTCGGATGCCAGCTCACACAGAACGCCTGCAGCAACACGCTGGATGTTCTCAACAGGTGAGTACAGGAGCTGAAATCAAATATAAAGTATTAAATAGCGGTCGTGGTCTCGTGCATTATGGTCAAGTGTTGTCACTTCTATAAAATTAACGAATGAGCTGAAATTTGTGAAAATGGGTTTTAAAGCATTTACGTAAAGCAGTCAGCAAGGGCGAATCTGAAATGACACTTAACACACATGTGCAGGAATTAAAATTTCTTTAAAAACAGAAGAATAATATATCTCTCACCTAGTATCTGGCCTGTTTAATTCACCACAGATGATCTATTGTTTGTTATTTACAAAGGTTCATTAAACCAAATACCAGGGGTGTGCTTTTAGTTCCACCTCAGGGAAAAATGATCTACCACCCCCTCCCCTTTTTCAGTGTTTAATTTAACTCTTCATTTCTTCATTGATTCATTAAAGTTAAAAGCGATTAGTAACATTAGTTTGACCTTAAAATGGAGAAAATCATCTGAAAGGGAAGAAATCACGCCCCTGTAATACTGAGCATGACCACGTACCTGTACAAACAAGGGTATGCAGTTGAGGCTCCTGATGACTGCGCGGTTGTGTGCCTCGCGCGCGAGGATGTGCAGGGCGCCGACAGTTCCCTCTACTATCTCCTCCATTCGGACACCGTCCACGTAGCCTGAACCCTGGCCGTTTGAACTGATTGAGGCACGCTAAAATAGGTACAGTAATAAATGTATGCATTTTTTTTATGTTGGCAGTTTTTTCAGGCACGCTGAAATAGGGGTTGGTACAGAAATACATGAATCAAGACTGGGGAGATTTCGGACAACCCAATTTTTATGTAGTTTTCTAAATATTATTAGAATGTGAACACATTAAAATAAAGACTAGTAAGGTTTTGGACAAAAAAAAATGTTATGTTGTTTTTGTGTGAATGAATGAATTAGAATGAAATTGTTAACAAATTAAAAATTTATGTCATGTTTAAATGCAATATTAATGGAACTGGTGGTGCTTATCAACTGATCGAGTCTGTAGTATAAAATAAACAGTTTTTAACGTCATTAGACGGCCAATGCAAGTCCCAGTGACAAAAATTGACGCCCAAACTTTTTAACATTATCTCGGTAAGAAAAAAAGTATTTGAGTGATTAAGAAACAGAAACCGGGATACCGTTTAATATATTTACATATCTTAAAATCTAATTCCTGGATTAATTTCATACTTTAAACAAGCTGGTAAGTAAGCCTACCCTCTGTGTATCCTGGTGTGCCCTGATCATAAGCTGCACGATCCTGGGCAGTGCGCCGTGCTCCCTCAGGGGGGCATGGTTGGCTGTGCACAGCGCCAGGTTGCGGATCAGACCCACAACCGCCTTGATGAGTGGCCACCTGCAAGGATATTGTGTTAGCTTTATATTTTATAGCCTGTGTCTTTTGGATTGGGAAAAATAGCGTTATAAACCAGGAAAGTTGGAAAAGAATAACCATACTTAATATATAAATAAGTGTTCAAATTATTTATTATTGCATACTTAACTGGATTTTTTAAATAATAATTTCTAAGCGCTACTGACTTTATGGCTGTATAATTTACTTAATAAACCAATATTGAATTGATTGGAAAAGTTTGGCTTTTTAGGGGGGAGGGGGGATTTTTATCCAATTTTGCGGGAAGAGGTTACTTTTTGCAATTGGGATACAGCCTGTAAGAGAATGTAACTTATACAGAAAGAGTCACTGACCTGCTGGGTGGGTGAAGAAGTTTCACAAGCACAGGCAGGCCATAGTGGAGTCGTACTGCATTCTGGGCCATCTCCGCGTCATGGTGGCGCGAGGTCAGGTGACGTAAGGCACATACCTGGAAAATATTAATGTGATAAGACGTATTCTTTACATACGATATTCTTGTCAGGTGGCGCAAGAAACAAATATTCTGGTTCTCAAGCAATACTTATGCGAAAAGACAACACAATAAAACAAGGTTTTTCGGCACTGAAGGTTGTTTTTTATGCATGTTCCCTCCAAAGCAAGGTCTGCATGAAAGCTTCCAACACATAGCGCAATACTCCCATCATCCACAACTTAGTTATTAAGCTTTTATGCCCCCGAAGGTGGGCATATAGTGATCACCTTGTCCGTCTGTCTGTCTGTCCATCACACTTTTTCGTTTAGGTTTCGAAAAATGCTCATAACTTCTATGTCACTTCAGATGTAACCTTCATATTAAGTATGCATGTGTATATGGACAAGGCCTTTCCATACGCACACAAATTTTGACCCCTTTGACCTTGAAATTAGGGTCCGCGTTAAGGTTTCAAAATCTGCGTTTAGGTATCGAAAAAGCGTTTTTGGGGGGCATATGTCTTCCAATGGAGACAGCTCTTGTTGTTTTTTTGGTAACAGTGACCTTGACCTTGATCCAACTGGTCCCAAATGCAGTGCCTAGCAAGGTCTGCATGTAAACTTCATGTTTAGAAAGGTTTCTTTACAGTCAGGGCTATTTTTATACAAGGAACATACTTAGGACAAGGTCACCATAGGGTAATTGACAGGGTGCAACACCATGTGACTGCAAGGTTGCAGATTCTTACTTCACTGGGAAATCTTTCTCATGATCTTTCGTTTGACACTGAGTCTTCGTAACGTATACAGTATGGTGTACGCCTTGAGACAGTAACTCAATGCGGGAGCGTTCTTGCTATCTTCCCCCAAAGACACCAAGTACTGGTTCTATCCAGGAATTAGAGTTCATGAGTGTTTCAATAAGCCTTAGGCTTTAGATGGCCTGTACTCACAGCCGGATGGCCATGATTGCCATTTGAGCCCCCTTAAAGACTTGCTTTCTCAATAAAATATTTGTTCCTGGCTGAAATTAGTACAATAAGCACCCCCTAAATAACACACAACAAGCAAATTCGTTGCATTGATATCCCCCGCAAATATGCTTCTGGACACAAGAGTGTTATATTTGACACTCGGCTAAAAAAGCATTTTGTTAAGATACAAAGGGCCATAACTCTGTTATTAACAGATGGTGTACAATGCCATTTGGCGTGCATCATCCTCTTATCCATATATATATATATATATACTCATACCAAGTTTCAATGAAATCGGCCAAAGTACTTCCAAGATATGGCTCCGGACACAAAAGTGCCGGGCGGACGGAAAGACAGACAACGCCAAAACAATATCCCTCCGCCTATGGCAGGGGATAATAAAGAAACCAGCAAGAAGATACTCACAGCAGGTTCAGTGATGTCCTCCCGGTCCCCAGCCTGCAGGATGGTGCGCACGAGGGCCTCAATACCTCCCACCTGGCACACGATCATCTTGTTTCGCATGTTGTTGCAGGTGAGATTGGAGAGGATGCCCGCTGCGCAGGTCACCACGTTGATGTCGTTGGACGAAAGGAGCTGCACCAGCATCTGTAGCAGGGTCTCAATGCTGTCCTGTAGTTGGGGAAAAGAGAAAATGTGTAAACTGTAAAAATGAATGAGAATAACTGCATTCTTTCTCAAAGAGAATTAAATTCTTTCCTTAGGAATGTTGAATTAAATTTCAGTAAGCGCCAAAAACCTGTTTTCGAGTTTAGTCTAACAAACTACAACCCATGAAGAATTTTATAGTAAGAATTATAGCTACAAAGGGCAAAATACAAATTTCAACATTTCTAATCAATACGTACAAATTAATTAATAATTACTTAATTTATGTGCAAGACTTTCCAATGAATGTATTATTTCGCAAAAAAATAGAGCAAAATTGCACTTTTAAATGACAAAACAAATCATCACTAATCTAAACAAATTTCCATACAGCAATGAACAAGAGCAGGGATAATCCAAGAGATCATACAGAAACAAGTGCTTACACATTTGGTAGCAGCATCAGACAAGTTCCAAGAGATCATACAGAAACAAGGGCTTACACATTTGGTAGCAGCATCAGACAAGTTCCAAGAGATCATAAAGAAACAAGAGCTTACACATTTGGTAGCAGCATCAGACAAGTTCCAAGAGATCATAAAGAAACAAGGGCTTACACATTTGGTAGCAGCATCAGACAAGTTCCAAGAGATCATAAAGAAACAAGAGCTTACACATTTGGTAGCAGCATCAGACAAGTTCCAAGAGATCATAAAGAAACAAGGGCTTACACATTTGGTAGCAGCATCAGACAAGTTCCAAGAGATCATACAGAAACAAGGGCTTACACATTTGGTAGCAGCATCAGACAAGTTCCAAGAGATCATAAAGAAACAAGAGCTTACACATTTGGTAGCAGCATCAGACAAGTTCCAAGAGATCATAAAGAAACAAGAGCTTACACATTTGGTAGCAGCATCAGACAATTTCCAAGAGATCATAAAGAAACAAGAGCTTACACATTTGGTAGCAGCATCAGACAAATTCCAAGAGATCATAAAGAAACAAGGGCTTACACATTTGGTAGCAGCATCAGACAAGTTCCAAGAGATCATAAAGAAACAAGAGCTAACACATTTGGTAGCAGCATCAGACAAGTTCCAAGAGATCATAAAGAAACAAGAGCTTACACATTTGGTAGCAGCATCAGACAAGTTCCAAGAGATCATAAAGAAACAAGAGCTTACACATTTGGTAGCAGCATCAGACAAGTTCCAAGAGATCATAAAGAAACAAGAGCTAACACATTTGGTAGCAGCATCAGACAAGTTCCAAGAGATCATAAAGAAACAAGAGCTTACACATTTGGTAGCAGCATCAGACAAGTTCCAAGAGATCATAAAGAAACAAGGGCTTACACATTTGGTAGCAGCATCAGACAAGTTCCAAGAGATCATAAAGAAACAAGGGCTTACACATTTGGTAGCAGCATCAGACAAGTTCCAAGAGATCATAAAGAAACAAGGGCTTACACATTTGGTAGCAGCATCAGACAAGTTCCAAGAGATCATAAAGAAACAAGAGCTTACACATTTGGTAGCAGCATCAGACAAGTTCCAAGAGATCATACAGAAACAAGAGCTTACACATTTGGTAGCAGCATCAGACAAGTTCAAAGAGATCATAAAGAAACAAGGGCTTACACATTTGGTAGCAGCATCAGACAAGTTCCAAGAGATCATAAAGAAACAAGGGCTTACACATTTGGTAGCAGCATCAGACAAGTTCCAAGAGATCATAAAGAAACAAGGGCTTACACATTTGGTAGCAGCATCAGACAAGTTCCAAGAGATCATAAAGAAACAAGAGCTTACACATTTGGTAGCAGCATCAGACAAGTTCCAAGAGAACATAAAGAAACAAGAGCTTACACATTTGGTAGCAGCATCAGACAAGTTTCTCAGAGTCCAGAGACAGTTCTGCACAAGGCGCTGGCTTCCATGACCCAGATGGTTGGCAAGGGCCTGCATGCCACCTACAGGGCAGAAAATATCTCTCGTGTTTTTATGTATCATTTTTTCCTTCGTTAGCATGGAAAAAAGCCCCTGCCGCATAGAGAATTTCTTTAAAATGATGCAATTTTCACCAAAATGTCAAGCTTACTTTGGGATTTTTTCCCCTTTTTCAGGTTTGTCGATATCCCCCCCCCCCATTTTTTTTAGGCCAAACCCTTTCCTCAAATCAAGAAAAAAGCCCTGTCTATATCAACTCATGTGCAGGGAACATTTCAAGTTAAAATTTTAATTTACCTACTGATTTTCATTATTCATAACTTGTGATTACTGAATATATTTATTTTAACATTTATGAAACAAATCATAGCAATATACCACGTTTATTTCTATACCAACTGAGGTGATTTTTTTTTTATGAATCAAACAATCACATATCCATACCATATATACATTATGTGTTAATTTCTGCCTACTATAATAATGGAATGACAAAATCTGTGGGCATTTTTGGTCAAATTTGGTACCTTAAATTTGAGCCCAATTTCCAATATCAAAAGTTTTTATTTTTCGCAAATATTTGTCTATAATTACTATGACACTTACAACTCCAGCAACTACTACAAAATATTTATAATGACACTATGACACTTTAACCTCAAGCAAGTAAACAAAAACAACTCAGATCACATACCAGCCTCAACGACGGCTGGCTTGTTGCTAGGGCACACAGAGAGCACCTTGAGGACACGAGACGTTGTCCATAGCAACTTCTCGTATGTGTACGAGCGCATAAGTCGTACCAGCTCGCTTGGGCCACCACTAGCCAGGATAATCAGCTGAAAAAGAATTACATAGGGAGCATTTACAATCATATTAATAGATGGCCAACGGCAGAAAATATTCATATAAACTAATAATAATATACAGGTGACAACATCTGTCTGAAAAATACTTGATGACATAATTCATGCCTTAAAAAGTTGTTATTCTTATTCAATAGAAAGATTTTCATTGTAGATTACATATTAACATCCATGTTTTTCTCTGTAATTGGATAATAATATAATAATATCCTGTATTTATGAATTATTAAATTTATCTTAAATTTAGGTTACTTAATGTTAAGTAATAAATCATTCTGTGATGCAGTGTGGGTCTCATTTTCATCATATACACCTGCATTATATATTATAACATTTTAACTCCCTACCTTGCTTTCCTGGTTGCCGTAGGCAAGAATCTGCAGGCAGTCGGTGGTGATTGCGAGGAACTTGACGTTGTTCCTCTGCAGCAGGGCCACCATCTTCTGTAGGCCCCCCGCCAGGCGTACCGCCATTTTGGAGCCATCTTGGTGCAACAGGAGGTTGTGGAGCGTTGTGATGGCATAGAACAACACAGACTCCACTGGCGAGCTGGAATTAATATTATTAAGGATTTAGCCAGAGTTAAAATAGGGCAGAGGGAGGAAAGCCTAAAAAGATCTTACCTGATAATCTGTAAAATGGTTAACTGTGTTGTTTCTACTAAAATTCATTTATTAAGTTAACCATTCATGATAATTCCATTAGGTATATTGTTTACTAAATTATTATAATTTGATGGTTATCTCAAGTAGTACTGTAAAGGGCCTTCAAACAAGAGAATTTCTTTAAAAGAAGGCAATTGTCCCCAATGTTTAAGTTTAGCGATGAAAATATCCTCCACGCTCTCAGTTACGTTGATACAGGGATATAAGACCCTTGATAAGAAAGAATAAAGCCCTGGTAGATAAATATTTCCCAAAATGTAGAGCTGTGAATGCTTTACAAACTAATAACATCAAAAGAATTAACTATGAGGTTCCAAAAAAAAAATTCAAGTCAGCACACATCAATTTCAACAGCATGCACTATTTAAGAGAACCACTCGAACCCCACCCACCTCAACAGCTTGACTAAAGCCGGGATGCCCCCTGACTTGAATATGGCCAAGAGCCCCTGTCTGTGGTGGGACAGGTTGTGAAGGGTACCCGCAGCACAGCGTGTGGTCTCGGTATCGTTCGTGTTGCTCATGGCTCGCACGAGCGCTGCCACCATCTGTGGTGAGTTCATGATCGCCGCCCTGCTGGCCTCCTTTTTGGAGAGCTGATGAACCATCATGGCGGCCTGGCTAACTACGACTTGATCATCATCGCAGAGGAGCTTGGTAAGCTCGGGAATTGCTCTCGTGGCGAGATCTGCGTCGTCCTGGTAGTTGATCAGGTTCACAACGGCGTGTTTAAGCATCTGGGAGGGCTCTGCAAGCCTCTGCACGGCAGTTGGCTGATCTGGGTGGATCTGGGTGCTTGGAATCTGGAGCCCCTCCTCGAGAGTCTCCGGGAACATCGCCTCCCGGACACGGTGGGAGCGTGTCTGGTTCAGGTGCTGATTCATGTCTGAAATCAAATAAAAGGCAAAACAGTTCACTTATTACTTCCCACAAGTAATGTGCTTCGCAACGTTTTTACATAAAGAGACATTGAACAACTTTGAAGACTTTTAGTCTATATACTATACATAAATTAAGTATTTATAAACTAAGGTAATGTTTTAGCAGCTGTTATCTTACAAAAACTAAAATCTAAACAAAACTTATAAGCAGAAACAAACATAACTCACCGTCAACCTGTTCCTGTGTGAAGCCCTGCCCCATGCCCTGGTCGTTCCAGTTGAACATCATGCGCCCGGTGTCCATGTTCTGGTCCGGCTCATCAAGGTCGTCTACATGGCTCTTCCCGCTCAGGGACGGCGCCTGATATACAGGATACGATACATGACTTGGATCAGAAACTTTAAAGGATTATTAGGGGTCAAAGTTGGCCCCATTCAATGTCAACAGGATACATGAATTTGATAAGTATATTTTAGGGCTTATAAGGGGTTGAAACGCTATCTGTCCTCAAACATGATGAAATTTAACATGAATAAGGACAGACTATTGTTATTTCAACAAATACAGATATTGTTTGGAAGGAGGATTAAGCGGTCTGCAATTTAAGTGTTATTTTCATATTGTCATATACTTATCGCGACCGAATAAATCAGTCAACAATGCTGATATTGGTTAATAAAGTGTTATAAAATATATAATGAAGTAATGCTACTTCATGGTGACAATAGTTTTTATTTTAGAGCTAGAAACAAATGAAAACTAGAGCTTTGTCACAGACGTGACAAATACCCCCACATGCCGCATTGACACATATTATTTTGCATGTCGTCTTCACAAAAAAACAGCGGACACCATGCTCAATTTTTAAAACGCACTAAGTAACCCCTTGACCTAGTTTTTGACCCAGAAAGGCTATGTTCTAACTTGGCCTTAAGATCATCTACATAAAACTTCTGACCAAGTTTGGTGAAGATTGGATGTAAACTACTTGAATAAGAGAGCGGACACCATGCTGAATGTTAAAAAACGCACTAAGTGACCACGTGACCTAGTTTCAGGCCCGGAATGGCCCATGTTCAAACTTGTCCTAGAGAACATTAAGATAAAACTTGTGACCAAGTTTGGTGAGGATTGGATGAAAACAACTTGACTTAAGAGAGCGGACAATATGGTGAGGTTTAAAACAAATTTTTTAAATAACATTCATTTTAATTATTAAATACTTACCTGTTATCGTATAAGCATACGATAACAGGTCAGTATTTATGACATTAAAACGCACTAAGATACCCCGTGACCTAAATTTTGACCCGGCATGACCCATATTCAAACTTGACATCATCTTGATACAACTTCTAACCAAGTTTGGTGAAGATTGGATGAAATCTACTTGAATTAGAGAGCGGACAACATTGTGATGTTTAAAAGGCACTCAGTGACCCCGTGACCTTGTTTTAGACCCGGCATGACCCATATTCAAACTTGCCCTAGACATTATCAAGATACAACTTTTGACCAATTTTGAAGAAGATTGGATACAAACTACTTGAATTTGAGAGCGGAAAACATCGTGAGGTTTAAAACATACTAAGTGACCCCGTGACCTAGTTTTTGACCCTGCATGGCCCATGTTCAAACTTGACCTACACATCATCTAGTATCAACTTCTGACCAAGTGTGGTGAAGATCAGATTTAAACTACTTGAAATAGAGAGCGGACACCATGCTCAATGTGTAAAACGTACTAAGTGACCCCTTGACATAGTTTTTGATCTGGCATTGCCCATGTTCGAACTTGGCCTTCAGATCATCTAGATAAAACTTTTGACCAAGTTTTTGAAGAGCGAATGAAAACTACTTGAATAAGAGAGAGGACACCATGCTGAATGTTAAAAAAACGCACTAAGTGACCCCTTGACATAGTTTTTAACCCAGCAAGGCCCATGTTCGACATTGGCCTTAAGATCATCTAGATACAACTTCTGACCAAGTTTGGTGAAGATCGGATGAAAAGTACTTGAATTAGAGAGCGGACAACATTCTGAATGTTTAAAACGCACATAGTGACCCCGTGACCTAGTTTTTGACCCGGCAAGGCCCATGTTCGAACTTGACCTAGACATCATGTAGATACAACTTCTGACCAAGTTTGGTGAAGATCGGATAAAAACTACTTGAATTAGAGAGTGGACAACATGGTGAGGTTTAAAACGCACTAAGATACCCCGTGACCTAGTTTTTGACCCCGCAAGGCCCATGTTCGAACTTGGCCTTGACATTATGTAGATACATCTTCTGACCAAGTTTGGTGAAGATCGGATGAAAACTACTTGAATTAGAGAGCGGACACTTAATACGGAACGACAGACAGACCAACCGACCGACAAGTTCACTACTATATACCCACCTAAACTTCGTTTGTGGGGGTATAACTATAGGAATCATTTTCTTTGGTTCTATGGTTTTATATTGAAATAAATAAATATGAAATATTTGTGCAAGCAGCCTACCGTTGCAGTAATGTCAACATTATTTGATTATTTTGGACACGTGTTGTTTATCATATGGAAAAATATTAATTATATAAAAAAATAAAGCGTATTAAGACTTATTTGTTACTTCTTGTAATTTGGGTAATTATAGTAAATCATAGAAGTAAAAACAAAAAACAAAGGCTAAGATAATTTATTTTTAGTTTAAAAAAAAATAGTTGTCATTAAAAATAAAGTCAGATTAACCTAAGGTTTTCACGTCAGGGAAAGGAAAAAAGTGGCAACAACTTATTTTAGGCCTGTAAAACCCCTGCATCTTTATAGGAAACCAATTACCTAAATATGGATTACTAATTACTTATACAAATTACTTATTTACGAGAATAGTGTTTTTTTTAAGATTGTCATTAAAAAAAGTCAAGATAAACCGAAGATTTTGCAATAACTTATTTAAGGCCAGTGAAATGCCTGCAGCTTTATAGGAAACCAATTACCTAAATATTGATTACTAATTACATATACAAATTACTTATTTACGAACATAGAGGTATTTTTGTATCATGCCCCCAGCTCTTTACATCACATCTTGTTTGTGCTCCATATATATTGTAGCATTTGTTGCCAAGCATTTTATTAATGCTTTACACAAATGTAGATTATAAATATGTAATCATGCTTATCAACAAAAATAAACTACAATTTTATGTGTTAAAAAACCCCATCCTTAAGGCACTGCCAGCTTTCTCCAAAAAGGTGGTAAAAAAGGGGACATAACAAAATTCTTGCGATGGATCCATCATTTACCATTTAAATATTTGACTAATTTTGTGTACATAGGAAGACAAATATTAACGCAAAAAATGTTTTCCACTAATTGTGAAAAAAGTGAGTCAATCTTATAAATTCCACAATTCCCCTGTAACTTTCAAGTGTTACATTATTATAAATGCAAAAAGTTTTACCTGAGTTGTAGCCCCTGACTGGATACCAGAGTCAGCCATGTACTGGTTCTGCTGCCACATCATCGTCTGCTGGTGCTTGTTGTCCATAGGCATCTCCGAAAGGTCCATGTACCCTGGGTTCACTGAAACCATGGAAACAAATGTTTAACAATCAGCTAAGAAGTTCATATGAAGCTTGTGGTAGGCACGTTAGCATTTGTTTTTCAATTTTGGTCCCTTTGGATGGGGAAAATCGTGGTGTTACGACTATTGAGAAGTTTGTATTGTTGTTTTGCTAACAAATGCTTCAAAATTAAGAATAACTTAAATAAGTGCTTTCAATATTGCATGCACTGAAGTTCAACTTATAAAGCTGGATGGGAGGTGAACTTAATTTTGAGATCTAATTTTTTTAAGTTTAATCTTCAATTGAAAATTTTTGGTCACATTTGGGAAAAATATATAATTATTTGAATGGGAATTGGGCCACATACCCGCCTAAAATTTTAATGAAAAAAAAAACCACTGCTAAGACTACAGCTTGGACAAATTTCACAATTCAAGTCAAACAAGAGTTCCGCGGTCGGAGATGACCGCATTGAAGCCGGATTTTTGATTTAAATGACAGGAAAGTACCTTTCGTGTTTTTGTCAATGCAATACTTAAATTACTGAAATATTGTTCAAAGGTCAAAATGAAATGTAAGTACTTTTCAAGGCATGAGCAAACCTTGTGTTATGTTTTGAATGCATGCATATACATGAACAACAATAACATTTAAGGTCACAAATATGAACTTGCAAACCTTCATGTCAAGTTTGAAGACTCTATGTCCAAGCATACCAAAGTTATAACAATTTTAACATTTTAACATTTAAGGTCACAGTGACCTTGACCTTCAAATGAATGACATTGAAATGACCAGTGGTCATCTTCTAGTACTGGCCAATCTTTATTTCAAGTTTGAAGACTCTAGGTACAAGCATACCAAAGTTATAACATGAAATAAGAACTTTAACATTTTTACATTCAAGGTCACAGTGACCTTGACCTTCAAATGAATGACCTTGAAATGTCCAGTGGTTACTTACTAGTTCTGGCCAACCTTCATGTCAAGTTTCAAGACTCTAGGTCCAAGCATACCAAAGTTATAACAACTTTAACATTTTTACATTCAAGGTCACAGTGACCTTGACCTTCAAATGAATGACCTTGAAATGTCCAGTGGTTACTTACTAGTTCTGGCCAACCTTCATGTCAAGTTTCAAGACTCTAGGTCCAAGCATACCAAAGTTATAACAACTTTAACATTTTTATATTGAAGGTCACAGTGACCTTCACCTTCAAATGAATGACCTTGAAATGACCAGTGGTCATCTGTTAATCCTGGCCAACCTTCATGTCAAGTTTGAAGACTCTAGGTCCAAGCATACCAAAGTTATACCATGAAATAAGAACTTTAACATTTTTACATTCAAGGTCACAGTGACCTTGACCTTCAAATGAATGACCTTGAAATGACCAGTGGTTACTAACTAGTTATGGCCAACCTTCATGTCAAGTTTCAAGACTCTAGGTCCAAGCATACCAAAGTTATACCATGAAATAAGAACTTTAACATTTTTTATATTGAAGGTCACAGTGACCTTGACCTTCAAATGAATGACCTTGAAATGACCAGTGGTCATCTGTTAATCCTGGCCAACCTTCATGTCAAGTTTGAAGACTCTAGGTCCAAGCATACCAAAGTTATACCATGAAATAAGAACTTTAACATTTTCGAGCACGCCGCCACCCCGCCCGCCCGCCCGCCCGCCCGCCCGACAACATCAATCTATAAGCCGAGATTTTTTCGAAAAAAATCCGGCTAAAAATTGTTTTTTCCTCAATTCAAACAGCCCAAGCCCCATTCCCCAAAATGTGCAAGTACAACAACACAGTGGTGTAGTGTTTAACATATTCATAGGGCACAAGCATGAACAAGATTAACTGTACACCCTTAGACAAACCAACCCAAAGCTCTTCTAGAAATGTCTGTCGATTGGCTAACCCTTTACCACTTAGATACCTATAGTCCCTCAGAAAGTTTTATTTAATTAAAGATCTTTCTTGCTAGATTCAAATTTTAAAGACTTTATTGTCAACCTTTAGATACTGATGTGCAGCAAACAGCATAAACCCTGAAAAGGCTGAGTTACTCTTTCAACATTTAATATCTCTTACCTAACTCAGTTTTAGTTTTTGTTACAGTGTTTATTTCATATTTCTTACACAAATGTAGGTCATTTAACTAGATAAATGAAATTGAATGACACTGCCGTTTCAGTTTTGACTATTGTTTTATTTTGTTGAAATAATTTTAAGATCAAATTCATATTTCATAACCTTCAATACTTTTGTAAATATATATCTCTAACATTTTAGTCATGACAGATAACAGTGCAATACAAATGCCATCAATTCTTGAAATTCTTGCGCAATGTGTCATACTATGATAGAATGTTTTACATTTGCAAACTACATCTGAACTAAGATTGGGTTTGCATTACCACTAAAATGTTTTGGCAAAATAGTGTATAGGGTCAACGTTTAAAAACATGCAAATACAAGTACCAATACTTATATCCACTTAACAATTTTCCAAATTTTATTAGGTAGATTTGATGAACACAGGTTATGTATTAATTCTTAACCAACTTTATACACTGATGGATAGTAAACAAGAAGTAACAAAATGAGATAACCAGACATTTCAAATATATACATTTCTGTAGTATGTAATTTTCCAAATCACAAAAAAGTACAGAAGTTATTTTTGCCATTTAAAAAAATATACAATTTCAGTTTCCTTTAATTATTAAGTGTATAAACAATGCAATTTGCAAGAAGTGTGAGAACTCACTGGCCCGAGTTGATCCTTGTTGATTCATGTTGTATCCACTCATTGTCGATGTACACAGGTCACAGAATCACAGATATGGCAAGCTCAAATTGGCTCTGAAAGCACACAAATGTTTCTTTTGTTAAAACACACACACACAAAATGTGTAACAAGAAATCCTGTAGCGAAAAAGTTCTGTGATAAAAAACTAAAACAAACCTATTCAATTCTGCTTTTTGTCCAACCGTGTATATTCAATTGCAAGTCTAGTTATTTTCTCTGTTTGCCAAGTGTTATTTCCACTTCTGCAAAAATATGTCCATGAGAAAATACCAAAACTTAAACACAAGGTTCTTTCAGATGGAGCATGTGAAATGCAATCCATTATTTTATCTGGTACAGTTTTATACTGAAGCATAACTACTAATTACCTGCTAAAAACATTCACTCAAACTTTTCAAAGACAAGTCACCATAGTTGAAACTGTTCAGTTTAGGCAATGTTGAACCACTTTAAATTGGCATTGTCACTTTATAGGTATTTTCACACCTTTACCACACACCAAACTGTAATCCAATAAAATTAGTCACCTGCCAATATATATCATCAACCAATCAGAACAAAATGTTAATCTGGTCACTCTTTAAGTAATCCATATAAAAACATTTAACACTATTTTAATTTGACATTTCATTACTATATAACATACTATAAATTTGAATAATCACCAATTGTCATGTTAATGTAAACCACAGAATTCAGACTAGCTTTAACGATAAATTAATACTAATCACTTTTTGGTACACAAGTTAACACTGTAATAGAGTCAAACAACTATAAGTATTTTCATTATATTCCGTCTCCTCAAACATCAACTGCATACTAAATAATGTCTAGACCAATACACAATCTGCAAACAGCAAAAACAATATTGTGATCAATAAGCACACCACAAACATGTATGTGACAGGTAAGAATGTTTTTTATTGGCCCATAACAAATATCAATCTTACTTAACTTGGCTATCTGATCTAATCTTTCCTAAATTAAATTTCAACTCTATTTGTTAACAGTTGACACCTGAAATGAATCCTCATTTTTTGCCCATGTCAAATAAAAGCAACTGCCTTTAGCACAATAGACAAGTAATCGGTTTTAAATCTTGACATTTTCTGGCAGCCCCAGTAAAACAGATACACCTGAATGTCAAAACAAAATCAGATCTTCTGAGTTTGACTGGACTTCATGAACAGAAGCGGAAATATATATATTTAAAAACATTGAAACAAAAATCACTTACTTAAATCAAAATAAAACTAGTTAACACCTCAGAACACTGAAACCACCTTTAAAATGCACAATTTGGACTCTTCCATTTTGACACCTGTCACAGGTGTTCTACCTGCGTCATATAATGAGTAAGACCAGAGTTTACACTGATCTGTTGAGATTTATCATGGGCTCTTACAGGGTTGTTTGTTTACATACGCTGATAAGATCCAGAGTGTTTGAGAATCAAAGCTTTCAAGTTCAAACCTTGTCGAAGAATGTCTGAACTATAAGAAGAAGGCATGCATTATATTTTTTCCAGCTAATAACTGAACATTGTAATTTGCTGCTTGCCATAACTTATATGTTAAACAATTAACTAGTATTGAACAGAAATAAAATACACCAGTCAAAATATGTGCTTGCTGTTAATAAAAGGATTCTTTGTGATTTATATAATCAACTATAGCTTTTTCAGTTTAATCATATAAAAAGAGACAACAATAGAAATCCGTATGTTCTATCTTTTCAGCAAATTGTTATTTTAACCCCTCAATGTCTGCATGAACTAAATAAAAATCGAAGTTTTCTTTAGATACACCACTCAATGACAAGGGAAATAAAGAGTGTTTATGAAAGTTATTGAATGATTGTGCACTGAACAGTGAACATGATTCAATGACTAGTCGGACACTCCTTCTGGAGTGCAAACAAATTAGGTATGATTTAACCCTTTGCATACTGGGAAATTTGTTGTTAGCTAAAATGTCGTCTGCTGAATTTCTAAAATTAGCATTCTCTTCGATTTTTTTCAAACGATACTATCAGAATAGCAAACAGTTTGAATCCTGCTGAGACACCACGTTGTGTGGCGTCTCATCTGTATCCAAACTGTTTGCAAAGGCCTTCAAAATTCGGTTCCAGCACTGAAAGGGTAAAGTGGTGCAACACCATTACTCTTCACACACATCTGTTTATGTTCCCCGCCCCCTTTCATTTTACATTATATTGAGTTTGTTCCGAGTTTTGGTTTCTTATTTACCTCTTTCATAATATTACATTAAACCCTTTATTATTGTTATAAAAGTTGTGTTTTATTTCCACCAACCTCAATGCAATTTTCAACAGACAGGGATAGTATCATGTATATAATTTTTGGTTAGTATACAGCATGTTTTTGTTAAAATTCGGGGCCGGTATTTTGCCCCATTCCCAATGGAAAATGTATATATCAGGGCCCTCAATCCATTTTAGGGGCGGCGGGTCGCTACCCATAGCAGGGGGAATTTTCGCGGCGTTTCCTTTTTTGGGGGATTTTTTACTTACTTTCTAATTATTACATTGGTACATGTTTGCACTATATTCATTGCTTATTTCATAATTTAGTATGTTTGACAAGATTAAATTAAAATAAAATTGAGATATAATAATCATGAGACATTTATCTATAAAAAATAAAAAATAAAAAAAAATTGTTATTTTTTTTTTTAGGGGGAATTTTTCCCCCTGAAAGGGTAAAAAAGTATACTTTTCAGGGGGGGAATGCGGCCGAATTTCGGCCGTGGATTTGACAGATTGAGGGCCCTGTATATTTTTCCCAAATGGGACCTAAAATTCCCTATCAAAGAGTTCCATAAAATGGACCTTAGCATTTAGTTTATCACCCATTCAGCTATAAGTTAAACCTTAGTTAATGTAATAATGAAAACATTTTAATTCCTAATTTTAAAGCATGTGTTACAAAACAAAAACATGAATTTCCCAATTTAAGTAAAAACACTCCAATTTTTTCCCACCATGGTGAAATGAAACATGGGTGTATGACTCACCTCGCAGCCCCCCCCCCCCCCCTGCAAAGGTTGATACTTACATGTAGCTAAGAACAAAAAATTATTTCCTACCCTAATTACATGCCCCCAGCGTGGGTTTCACTTTTTAATGGAGCATGGCAGGCCATTAATGTGTGTTCTCCATGAATGTGTCAACATCATAAGACATGGCAGGTTTATGAGCCGAATGCAGCTTAAACAGGGCTGACAGGACCAATTATGCATCTCAAAGTTAGAGTGACACTAACCCTAAACATCTTCACAGGGTTGGGGTGGGGGCATTAACAACAAATAGGAATACATGCATGTTTTCTAGTTTACAAACTTGTTATAGCACTGTTTGATCATCATTTAAGTTGCTGATTTTTCAAAGGACAAAGACCAAGATATTGGTGTTAAACCTCACAATGAACAACCCAAACCAATAACTTTTCTGGGAAGGGCACAGTGAATTTGTTTTGTAAAATACTCAAAAATGTGCCAGTTCATTTAAGAATATCACATTTTAGTTTAGTGTATGTCAAGACATGAACAACTATTCCAGAGAGAAAATTGTTTTGTATTATACAGTTCATAATTTGACATATTTTTTGTAAATTAATTAAATGTATTGCACATTAATTAACATATTTCACCCTTAAGAAAGTTTCAGACATACACATATCGTCAAGAGAAAAACGCAACAGACATTGTAAATAAATGCAACTTATGAATCGTGACATGCCTTTCTTTAATGTCATTGGTCGCAGCTGTAATAAAATGAGATAAATTACTTACTTTTGAGATAACTTAACCATCACATCAAAATAACATAATTCCCAATTTCACGCAAGTTATAACTTCCACTACCATAATTAAATGTCCAGGCTAAAAATGTCACAACACACCACACTCAAAGCTCTACAAAAACACTTGAAAAGTCTCCTTCAGGACAAGTTTCAAGTATCATTTTTCACTGCCATGACTGAGTCATGGTATCTACATTTCAACATTGTTAAACCTCAATTACAAGTGGTTTAGAGGTAGTGCATACAGCTTACTCAGTCAGTCCATGTAAAGTATAGCCCACATAGTTTAACTGCCTGTTATACAAGACCATTACTTGCAAATGTAAATATTTAATTAGACCAGCTTAATCTAAGCAGACAATATTTCACTAAATTTGTGTAGTACATCTCCAATCCAAATTCAGAATAGTTTTATTAAGAATAGGACTTAACACTTAACACGAGGGCTATTCTGACAATTTGGTTTTAAAATTAATGATAGTACGTAAACTACTTTATTAAACATAAATATTGGAGTTTTGGCCCAATTTATTTGTGAACTCCACTGAGAAAAAATAAAAAACCAAAATAGTCAATTGTCCAAAATTTGAAATCCGGAAAATAAAGCCGAGACTATTGCGGCCGTAAGATAAAGGGAATAGACGACAGAGTCCCCCCTAGCTATTTCTTTATAGTCTCAACCAGACCATCCGTAACACCGCATGTGTATTCATCAATGTATAAAAACATCGAAAATTAATTTATATCAAAGAACCATACTGTATCCGAAAACCTGTCGAGATACCTCTTTTGCACATGAAATAAAATATGCATATCGATTGACTGCAGAAAATGAAAACCAGTAACCTAGCAAAAACCGAATTAATATATAATTTGATTGACACATTGTTTTAAAATAAGATATTGCAGTGCTTTACTTTGCTAATAGATAATTTAAAATTTCAAGATTGCGGACATTTGCAACATTTCTAGAATTGTACGGTTTTCTGAATGTAGCAAAGAGGTTTGCTCATGTCAGCCGCTCAGCCACTTACCAATCAGAAATCAATAAATTAAAGACCGGGCAAAATCGGTACCAAGCACAAATGTTCAGAATGGCGACAAGGCTATAACAATATTCGTTCTCAAATGATCGTGCACTCAAATAATTTGTCCCTACCCCCGCCCATAAACAGTCGACGAATTTACATGCATCTCAAAATCGACCCTGGCGGCTAAAATCCGGAAAATTAACACCCCTGAAGAACGTATGTTCTGACAGAGGTTCATGAAGATTTGACAAAGAAAGTGACTTTTAGAGTAAAATGATGCTTTATCAAATTTGACCAAGTGACCTATATTTGAGCTTACAAGACTCAGGGTTCCCCCAGTCATTACCATTGGGGCAAATCGCGACAAATTTTCGCAAAAGGTGATTTTTAGAAAATTCATGTTTTTTTGTGTTAATATTTCCTTAACCCTTTCCCACTCAGATCTAAGTGAAAATGGCTATGTTCAAACAGCATAAAACCAGAACAGCCTGCCATTAACTCGCTCTGGATGGCTCAAATCCTGATTTCAGAAATAATCCTGACGATTGACACTCCTGGATGTTGAGACTCCTTAAAAATTGCAGACCACTATAAATTCAATCAGAATTACTGTTCCTTCAATATGATTTTCAACACACAATCTATGCTGTGTAAACACTCTGTATATCCTCAAAACTTATCAATTCATTTACTACTGGATGTACTGTTTTAAACAAGAAACTGTTGGAGACAGGTGATGCTCCCCAAGTTTTCTTTGTCACAATATTCAGGGGTTTCGCTGTAGATCGCCATTGGCGCCAATGGCGCTCAATTATTAAAAGTGGCTCCAATTTGTTAAAAGCAACGAATTTCAAAATTGGTAAAATCCTATCGAAAATGTACTGCGACTCGAAAGCACCCGACCGAGCATTAGCGGCCAGCGTCTGCCAGTTGTAAATATTGATTAACGACGATGTAAGCGACCTACAGTGCAGATCGTAAATTGAATTCACTGAAGTGTGTAAGTGTTACAACAGTGTTATTACTGCTTCTGTCATGTTTTATGGTGGTAATCATCGTATTAACTGCTCCTTTATGATATTGAGCAATAAATTAAGTAACACGGGGACAAACTGTCACATCAATCAATAATTACAATGATTATTAGGGCCGCTATTTTTTTTATCAAATTCAAAACCATGGGGCTGGCAAAAGCATTTAATTTCTTCACAAAAACAAATACAAACAGGGGTTTTTTTTACTAAGAAAGTGACGCCGATATTCGGCGTCTTCCCCTACCAGAATTTTCCCCTAAAAAATACCTTTTCCCCTCCAAAAATATAGTTTTTCACCAAAATATAATATTTTACCCTCAAAGAAATGTTCTTTTTGTTTTAGGAAGTCGACACTTATCCAATTTGTACCATGTACAACGATCTCGCTCAGGGTTGGCACCAATCGACCACCCCCGGTTTTAACCGGCGGTTTTTACCGGTTAAAACCGCCCCGGTCAATACTCCCGAAGTGGTCATTACTGGTCAATACTGGTCGATTGAACTTAACCCCTAATTTTGATTAATATTCCATGCCTAATTAAACAATATTGATAACATAAATTTAACAGACATGTTGCCAATAATGTCTTAAGCTATTAATACCCACTATTTTATACCTGTTCATGCAATTTGTAGGCAAATCTTTCAAAATTTTTCAAATTAGTCAAAGGTGGTCAATTGGATTTTTCTGGTTGATTGAACTTTTTTTTCAATTCTAATGAATTATGAATGCTCAGATAATTCTGTGCTTGATTCAACAATAACCTGTCAATTACTGTGTATGAGTTATTCCTTATGCCCCACTGTCCCCACAGTCTTCTCACCTATACAGGTTGGGGCACCCAAAACTGATAATAGGGCCTAAAATGGAACCTTTTTTACATGACCCTTACTTGTCATGTATTTTTGCATAGATTTCTTTAAATACTTTTTAAACAAAATAGTCAAAAAACTTTTATTTTCCTTTGATATAAAAAAACAACATAATAAGAAATAATTATTAAAAGAAAAAAATAATTGAAGAGAAGAGTTGTCAAAATCAAGAACTTTGATTGCGTATTCATTTCAATACTAATAGAACTTTTAAATATGAAAGGAAAAAACCCTCTAAAAACAGAAAGGAGACAAGTTAGAGGTAACTATTTAATTAATAGCAAGTAATCTCCTTTTGTGTGAGTGATATGAAATAGCCTAAGGGCAGATTTGCTTCATTGTCAATATCAGAGACATAACACTGCATGCATTTTATTACCAATTAAGGCTTAGGGGCCAGATTTATGACCCTAGAAAACACAAGAGTTCTGTTTGTCCATCTGCTTATCAAATAGATATATCAATAGATAAGTGAAATGCAATGGTACCTACAATAGTAATAATACTTTAGATGTGATACACTGAGATGAAGATATTGCCTTAGTCCTTATGTATTTGAGGCCGTTTCCATAAATAATAAAGAAGTAATTTTTACAGCTTTAAAGATTTTTTTTACAATAAATAACTTTAAAAAAAAAGTTTATCAATTACAGAATAATTATTGATTTAATATAAAATAGCTTTGTGATGTTTAAATGCTACAATTTTCAATCGACCAGTATTGACCAGTAATGACCAATAATGACCAGTATTGACCGGTTTTAACCAGGTATTGACCACCGGCCCGGTCAATACTCAATTGACCGGTCAATATGCCAACCCTGGCCTGATCTCGCTCTCTCTCCCGACGAACGCTCAAATCTGGGAATCCCAGTGATTCTATATATAGCTCTTAAATTACGTCATGGAAACCGGGCAACTTATCGTATTAATCATGTGACTATTTTACTGGATTCCGGTCTTGCGCGAGAAGGGTGTTTCGTCAATTAATTACCGGAAACCAGTCGAATTTTCATCCGGGTTATGTGAAAGCCAAGATATCAACGTTAAAACAGAAAAAAAAGTCTCACAATTGGCGTTCATACACGAACAAAATAAAACGTTCGGACTCGGAAAATATTAATTGCATTGACGCATTTTTTAAGAATGAATCATCAAAAACCGTTGAAACCCAGCAGGATTCGGAGGTACATGTAATCAACATCGATTAATACTGTCGGATTATTGTGAAAGTGAAAGTAGACAATCGGCAGCAGCTGCACCTTTCCCTTCCAATACTGTAACAGATCTAGATCGTCAACCCATTCATCATGAAATTGAAATCATAATATTGACATCGTTCCCCGGCCACAGTTGAAAACATTTCCCATTATTAGATCTACACCTGCAACTTTATTTAGGACTTTGACTTTAATATCATACTTGTTCATGTGTTTAAGAACAAAAAGGTCAGAGACATGCCTCTTTTTCTAAAAAAAAAACTGAAGTCTGTAGGTGAGTTATAGACATTGAAATGAACAGTTTTTATTTTTTCCCCAAATATGTCTCTTTCGCGCTAGATTTTCCCCTTTTACCCAGCGTCCAGCGTCTTCCCCTTTTTCTTAAAAAAAACACTGACAAACATGTTTCAACAGGTATTTGTGAGCATTTCTGTTTAATAGTTTCATCATTATAATCAGGGTTTTTTTTTACTAAGAAAGTGACACCGATATTCGGCGTCTTCCCCTACCAGAATTTTTCCCCTAAAAATACAATTTCCCCTCCAAAAATGTAATTTTTCACCAATATATAATATTTTACCCTCAAAGAAATGTTTTTTTCTTTTGGGAAGTCGACACTTATCCAATTTGTACCGTGTACAACGATCTCGCTCTCTCTCTCCCGACGAACACTCAAATCTGGGAATACCAGTGATTCTAAATATAGCTCTTAAATTACGTAATGGAAACCGGGCAACTAAACGTATTAATCCATTCGGTACCCCTCGAAGATTATCATAATCGGACTCGGGAGAAATACGGGTTGAAAGAAGTCCGCCAACGTGATACCATTCTAAGAATGTTACAACAACAAAAACAATAACAACGACGGCGTCCATAATTCCTGTAGAGTTTGTACTTGCTCTGGCTTCAGAGCATAGAAAATCCCCATTTTCATCTTTGCAAAATGTAAACAACTCGCAAAACGGGCCATGTTTGTTTTTACTATGTAATTTTGATTCGCGTAGGCCCGCGTAGGTAGACCGCAATACCGCTTCCGAAATGTGTATTCATACTATCTCCTTCGAGGTACTTATCCGATGTTTGACGGAAAGGGCCGAGAATGTGCGATTGCGTATTAATCATGGGACTATTTTACTGGATTCCGGTCTTGCGCGAGAATGGCGTTTCGTCAATTAATTACCGAAAACCAGTCGAATTTTCATCCGGGTTATGTGAAAGCCAAGATATAAACTTTAAAACAGATAAAAGTCTCACAATTGGCGTTCATTCACGAACGAAATAAAACGTTCGGACTCAAATTTATTAATTGCGTCGACGCATTTTCTAAGAATGAATCATCAAAAACCGTTGAAACCCAGCAGAACTCGGAGGTACATGTAATAAACATCGAACATTGTGAAAGTGAAAGTACATAATCGGCAGCTGCCGCACCTTATCCTTCCAATACTGTAACAGATCTAAATCATCTACCCATTCATCATGAAATTGAAATCACAATATTAACATCGTCCCCCGGCCCCAGTTGAAAACATTTCCCATTATTAGATCTACCCCTGCAACTTTATTTAGGACTTTGACTTTAATATCATACTTGTTTATGTGTTTAAGAACAAAAAGGTCAGAGACATGCCTCTTTTTCTAAAAATAAACATTTAGTCTGTAGGTGAGTAATAGACATTGAAATGAACAGTTTTTATTTTTTCCCCAAATATGTCTCTTTCGCGCTCTATTTTCCCCTTTTACCCAGCGTCCAGCGTCTTCCCCTTTTTCTAAAAAAAAACCCTGATAATGTTAATGGAGGATATAATTTGATAAAGATACCAACAATTTCTGAAATACAAGAGAGCCATGATAGCCCTAGTTCGCTCACCTGAGAGGAGTCGGTTCATTAAATCTTTACCTGATGTCAAACTTGACCTAGATATTGACCAGACATACATCCTGGTCAAGTTTCATCATTATTGAACCAAAACTCTGGCGTAGGGGGTGTTTTTGTTTTTGTAAGATTTGAAAAGGTGACCTATCATCATACTTGACTGATTTCTTTCAGCAACTTTGATAAAGAATGCTTGAGAAATGTGAATGCTTGAGTGTTTAAAATCCAAATGTGGATGGACGGACAGCAGACAAAGACCAATCCTAAAACCTCACCTGAGCAATCAGGTGAGCTAAAGTGTGTTTCCCCGATCTGAGCCATTTTCCAACTTGTCCAAGAAATCAATAAAACAAATGTATTGACTAAGTATCACAATGATTAGGCAAAATATGCAACTTCCATAGTGTTCGATCAAAAGGTTTCTCTCTATACAGTCCAACCTGCCCGAGCGACCGCCTGTTAATAGCGACCAACAGTCAATAACGACCACACCGATTTCCTCCCGAGCGATTTCACTATATAATGAACCTGAGAATAAAGCCCACCCGTGAACAAAGACCAACGACCACCCTTTTACATTCCCAAATCTCCATTTTGATAGCTTACAACGACCACTGCAATCATAAAAATCAACGATTTCGTAACTTTCAAATGACAAAATGGCCGCCAGGACGCTGCGTAGTCACGTGATACACATCTTACCAGTGGACTCGTCGGTCGCTATGGAGATATTGGCAAGTGACAGTTTATTGCACTCGATAACAGTTGTTTGCTTATTTAACATGCATTGCTAATTGGTAGCCGCCTGCTTCTTTTATGCATTTGACAGTTTGTCAAAAGTGTAAAAATTTGCCTTTGTATTTAAATGACTTGCAATTAATGTACTAATTGCCGAAAATATCAAAGACAAATTAGGGGCTTTCATTAACTCATTAAGGAAATTAACGGTTTCATATCATTTACGATGCCTATTTAAGACAAACATTTTGATAGTCATTCTCTTCTTAAATTTCTCCGTAATAAGACGTTCATAGATTATAGAAAAGTAAATTGTCAGTTCAAGTTAACCATCATGGCTTCCAAGCGTTAGTTCTTGACGTTGGAAGAACGTGTTAAGGTCGTTAGTTTGTTAGGTAAGGGACACAGTTGAAGACAAGTGGCTAGTGATCTTGGTGTAGGAAAAACTCAAATTCAGAGCATTTTTAAGCGTAAACATGAGGTGATGGACGAATTCGAGGAGAACGTAAACTGTGAAAGTAAAAGCCCTAAGCGTGAGTCGGAATTCGCGTCAGTGAATGAATTAGTACATAAGTGGTTTGTTAACGCAAGTGCAAGGCTCTTGCCTGTGTCTGAATGTTTGCTATGGTATGTGTATTTTGTACTTTGTTCTTTGTAGAATTACATGTACATGTACGTATACATGTATGTCAATAGTTATTTATACAGTATATGATAAATTAAATAAATAATAAAAAAAAAAAAAAAAATAGAAATACAACATGTAATAAATATACAAATGTAAAACAAAACTGTGTTTTCAATCCTTTATTTCATTATTCATGCATAAGTATTCAAACATTTAAACAATAGACCACATACATATATAAGGTACCTGTTAAAAAACTACTAGCATATTTTTCGATCGACCCTGCGAATAAAGACCACCTGTGAACAAAGACCACAACGACCAAATCCCTTGAGTGGTCTTTATTGACAGGTTGAACTGTATAGTCACATAAGGAATAAAGAGCTGCGCCATGAGCGCATGATACTCCCGTCGTTCGCCAATGAAGTAGTAAGGTAATAAATAACCCTTTGAATCATTTTTTTACTTCAGTTTATTTGTATTTGAATACATGGTTTATTTTATAAGTACATGAGCATGGAGCGCCGTCTCCTTGACATTCAACAAAGTCCCATAACTGTGGAACAACAATTCAGAATTCCGTCAAAAACGAAAGGGGATCAGGGTTTATCAATATTAAGATTGTGTTGAAATTTGAAAAAAATCCATCGAAGGATATTTGAGCTACAGTAGGACATTCAATGAAATCACGAAATTTTGACGAACAAAGTCCCATAACTCTGGAACGACAATTCAGAATTCCGTCAAAAACGAAAGGGGATCAGGGTTTATCAATATTAAGATTGTGTTGAAATTTGAAAAAAATCCATCGAAGGATATTTGAGCTACAGTAGGACATTCAATGAAATCACGAAATTTTGACGAACAAAGTCCCATAACTCTGGAACGACAATTCAGAATTCCGTCAAAAACGAAAGGGGATCAGGGTTTATCAATATTAAGATTGTGTTGAAATTTGAAAAAAATCCATCGAAGGATATTTGAGCTACAGTAGGACATTCAATGAAATCACGAAATTTTGACGAACAAAGTCCCATAACTCTGGAACGACAATTCAGAATTCCGTCAAAAACGAAAGGGGATCAGGGTTTATCAATATTAAGATTGTGTTAAAATTTGAAGAAAATCTGTCAAAGGATATTTGACGTAGCGTACGACATTAACAGACGGACGGACGCGGGGTATACCATAATACGTCCCGTCATAGACGGGCGTATAAAAACTGCCCATCCCCCTGGCAGCCATGTTTATTGACCCATAGGGACCATTTGCAAACACATCTGAGACATATATAAAAACAATCTTTTCAACAAGTTTCATGATGATTGGGCAAAAAATGTGACTTCTAGAGTGTTCACAAGCTTTTTTTTACTGTATAAATATAAGAAAACTGCCCCCCCCCCCCCCCCGGCAGACATGTTATTCAACTGACCAAAACCATTTTCCAACTCAACTCTCATAGCAAGGAAACAAATGTTCTGACCAAATTTCATGAAAATTGGGCAAAAAAATGTGACTTCTAGAGTGTTCACATGTTTTCACTATATACATATAGAGAAAAATGACCCGCCCACTGCAACCATGTTTTTTCACTGATCATGACCATTTTGGAACTCGTCCAACATATCAATAAAACCAATGTTTTGATTAACTTTCATGATGATTGGGCCAAAATTGTGACTTCTATAGTGTTTACAAGGTTTCTCTATAGCCATGTAACGAAAACTGTCCCGCCCACTGGCGCAGTCTTGGCATTAATTATGTTTAGGCACTAGCCCAACCAGGCTACCAGCTTGGAAATTTCACTAGCCCGAATCAATTTCAACTAGCCCGAAATAAAAGTTATAATTCTCTTACATTTGTAACTATGTTTGTATTGAACAATATTTTATTTTTTTTTAAATTTTTTTAGGGGGAATTTTTCTCCCCAAAAGTGGAAAAAAGTATACTTTTCAGGTGGGGGACTGCCGCCGAATTTCACCGGCAGATTTAATAGATTGAGGGCCCTGCTTAAGACATGCATAGACACAAGCGGCCGCCATTTTGTCTGAAGTCTCAAGATCGCAAAATTGCATTATGGAACACTTGATACGCTGACGTTCTACACGTTGGCACGTTAAAACACAGTGCCCGATTATTTAAAACACAGTTCCTACCGGGAAACGCATTTTTCAACTTCGATTATTTTGGTCGGAAATTGGGATTTTTTTTATAAATGGGAAAAAACACCCTTATTTGGCATTGGGAATGGGTCCGACTATCGGACCTGTGATATGGCAGAAAAAGGCCTGAAAGTATATACTTAAGTATATTTATAACCAAATGCCCTATTTCCAAAATTATGTGTGAAATGTGCCCTTTTTGGGGAATCTCCCCTCTATTTTGAAAAGCTGGCTGGAGCACTGGGGTTAGCTTCATCGAACAGGTTTAGTCAGAACTTTTCGCCTGCTCGCTCAAGTTCCTATACTATAGATATATGAATTACTGAAATAACATATGCATGTTATTACAAACTGAGCTTTTTCTTTAACAAGCTTTGTTTCCCATAGTTAGTCCCAGAAATGAGCACAATACCTTATTACATTTGTAGAATTTAAAATAACTTTAAAGGGACCTTTTCACAGATTTTGGCATGTTTTGAAGTTGGTCATTAAATCCTTTATATTGATAAATGTAAACATTAATTTTTAAAAGCTCCACAAAAAAGTAGACCGCAGCTGGGCTCGAACCAGTGACTCAGAATCCTGAAGTAAAATTGCATTAGCCAACTGAGCTATCCTGCCAAGCATACATAAGATTCTTATAGCAACCCCAGCTAATCTCCGATAATCCCACATTTTATCTGGAAAACTGTGAAAAGTCTACACCGCCTGTGCCATTTTGGGGATTAAAATTACATTTGTAGATGAATATTTTTATAATTGGTCTCATTTTAAAGCTAATAAAATTCTCTACAAAATGCATGTTTTACTTTTGTATTTTACCCACTATAACCCAGTTTTATCTGTTAATAAACAATAAATATTATGGTTTTTCGCTGTTGCGCGTGATTATCAACTTTCCTGCACTCGGCGCGTGGCACATGTACTCTTTGTTCCTATTCGCGGGTGACTTAAACTTTATGAATATTAATGAGATGGACGAATCCATTTAGAAAAGTTCACGACCTCCATGCATGACTTTGATGCAAATTTTGAAGTTCATCCGAACCGAAGATATAGTCCCCTAAAGTGTCGCCGATTTTTTACAAAAAGTACTGATTTCCGAACTATGCATCATATATCATATTGTAGGGAATGTTCTGAAGTTTAATTTGATATAAAAATCTTTTGTCGGAAACAATAGGAACCCTCCCGCATTTTAAGCCGAACGTAGTAATTTATTTAAATTTACTCCGGTCACGCGGCGACCTCGCTTTTCACCTTTGACCGCCATTTTGATTAACTGATTACGAACCGTAAACACGTTTTTCTATCGACGATTTTGAGCATGTTACCGATAGAAAACATCTTCATGTGGTTCAACTTTATTCTTAATACAAAGGTGAGTTCTAGAAACCTTGATTTTGACTTGATTAATTATTTATTTCAGTGCAAATATGTAATTTCGATGTAAGGACGGGCACCTGCTCGTGCGATCGAATCGTAGGAAAACCAACCCCGTGTTATTGTTATGAAATGCCCTCAAAGGTGTTTTTATCCGTTAATTATATGTATGAAAATAAGTTTTCTTAAGTATCTAAACAATCATTGACATGATTAAATCGATAAATTTGCCCCGACGTTGTAGAAATTGTCCAAATGTGCATATCCCCACTGGCCTGTGAGAATGTTTTTGCACGGTAAAAGTTGCATATTAACATGATTTATACATGTACTGATGATGTAGGTCTGACTTTTCTTTCCTTTTTTTCAGTAGATCTTGGAAGTCAATGGCAGACTACCCAGGACCATTCTGTCACGAAAATGGTATAACAACCTCTCTTTTGAAGAAGGCAGAAACCTTGTAGCCTATAAACAGGCTGAAGAATGGACTCATTCTTGAAATAAATACTTTTCTAGAAAAAATGGGGAAATTTTAACTGTGTTGTTCAATGTACTGTGTCATCTTAACCCTGCATTCAAAGCATCAACAGCAAAATATGTCAAAACCAAAGTTTCAAGAACATGTGACCAGAAAAAAAACTTGTCAATTTAAAAAAAAAGTGCCCGGTGAAAAAATGTGAAAGACTTGATGAATCTAAATGCAGAATTTTAAATTGTAATGCATATGTTGTAAATGCATACCAGGATGCTTGGTATCCTGGTATGGTTTTTGAAGTTAAAGATAAAGAAAACTTCGTGGTTAAATTCATGACTACCACCAGAAAACTTGGCCAGTACAAATGTCTTCTACGATAAGACATTCAGACGGTTCAGAAACAATTCCTAATTTCTGCTGGATTTGTGCCCGACTGTTTGAATTTTGAATGGTTATGGAATGTGAAAGAGGCACCAACAAAAGACAACATATATAACATATATAAGAAATATTCATAGATTTATTTCAAGGATTAGAAAGTTATAGAATGTGTGCATGTCCCCGTCCCAAGACTATGAAAAGACATTCCGCCCCCCCCCAAACACCTGTGAAAATTTGATTAGAGAGTTAAGACTCAGGCTTTTTCCGCCCTATGCCACGGGTCCGAAATTCGGCCCCATTCCCAATGCAAATCTGGTCGTTTTTTCCCAATTGATTTTTTTTTCCCAATTCCAAAAAAAAAAAAAAAAAAAATTATTATTTTTTATTTTTTTACCTTAAAATATATAAGTTTACCTGATCCGGTGTAGAAAATAGGAAGTGTTGCATAATTAAATTATCTGTTTCATTGAATTTATTTTAAAAACTGTAAAATATATTAATGATTATTTAAGACTTTCCTTATTTTCCTCAAAATCCGGCGCTTCGCACGATTTTTTTCACCTCAAAAAAGGCCAGGCCTTTTCCCCAAATTCAGATTAAAAAACCTGCACTTTTCTCACATGTTCATAATACTTTGTAAAATTTTAATAATAAGTTATCAAAATAGTCGTTATTTACCAGTTAACAGTTCTTTGAAATATAAGAAACACTATTTACATGCGATAATTTTTCCCAATTGAGCCAATTTTGCAAATATTTTTTTCCCAAAATGGGGGTTTTCACGACGCCAAATTCCCAAAATTCCAGTGTGGCGTATTCCCAAAATGGAGCGGAAAAAGCCTGAGACTGTGATAATTATTTGCAATAGATCATAAATTAGTTAAATTTGCTTTTAAAAACCGGTATCCATTTTAAGTAATTCCAATATTGCTTTTGAGTGAATAAATGTGTTAATTGTAGATATTTTAGCCTGCTGCCTTTCGAAAAAAAGATAATGTCTCTAATAAAATTATGTCTCTAATAAAATTATGTATATACTTCCTAAATGTGTTGATCATTACCAGGTGTGTATTAATAACTAAAAGTGTTTATAATACTTTAATGAACAGAGTATACATTGATCTACAAATGTTCCAAATTTCATGAAGATACAGTACACTCCACGCGTTTTCCCCAAATTCCCTCCATACTCCGCGGGTTTCGACCTGGAGGGAGATTAAGAAAATCCCGCTATACGCGGCGTTTGCATGATTTTGAACGCGGCGGTTAACGATCGGCAAAACTGATAAGCCGACGCGGCGGCCCTCGGCGTTGGCAACGCGGGGGAAACTCCGCGTTTTACGAGATAACGATCAATTTAATTTTGTTTGACTTCCTGATTTTCAAATAAAATTACATTTATTACAAGTACATACATGTACATGTAGTATAATATTTACAATTAAAAAAAAACAACCAAGATAGATCGATCCCGACATGGTTGTAGAAGTAGTTGTTGTTTTATAGAAAACTCGTTGATTTACGACACACAAAACGTCGTCTTTTAACTAATACTTACCAATTAATATAAACACAGTTTGCAACATTGTTTTTATTTTGATAATTTAATCCAAAGTTTTCATGTTAGCAGGTGATTTTCTATACTGAACATGTATACAAATGACCAAGAACCCTAAAAATCTCGCAAATCTGTGTGAATTGACAGTTTGACGTAATCAAAGAAAAGCCTCTTCCTGTCTAAAGGCATAACTTATTCAAGTAAACACGTTCAACGAATGCATAAGGAATGGTTTTAATTGTCGGAACAAAGTCAATTCTCTGCTCGCTAATGCATTGATTTTCTCTTTGTTTGTAGGTTATTCCATTGATTGCTAAAAGGTGGTAACTATTGAGTTGATAATTGCATTTAATATTCACAGTTGTATTCTTGTTGCGTCGACATTCTAAACAATGTTTACCAGTAATTATGGACCAAATCGGCAGAGTGACATTCACACATGTTAATCCCTTTTGTCAAAACACCGCAGACAGCAGTCTACACAATAGGTCAGTAAACAAGCTTTGCGTGTTTTCATAACGTCAAACACTTCAAATCCAGTTCCGCCCAGATGTCTTCTTTAGTCAGTTTACTATACAATTAGTGTTAAAATAATTACTCTACTAAAATACCGTAACGATAAAGATTCGGCGTGTTCGATTTAAAATTATTATAGAGGAAATATCAACTTATTCGCGATATAATTTCGTTAATAAATACCAAAGAAACTTTTAACCGAAATCAACAAAATTCAATGTTCTCTGCGCTACAAAGTTTGTATAAAAAAAATCAATACACGCACGCTTTGCAGGAGTATACATTGTACCTTGACCTTGTACATTGCAGCATAATTTTCGCGCGCTTTTTGTCGGGAAATATACATGACTGTATATTGGAAGCATTTGTAAACGTCGTGTTAACAATTAAAAATCGTAGTGTGTTTCGGATTACGAATTATTATTCTCATTTGGAAATTTTACGGAACATTTATCCTTGTGTCACATGTGTTATGATTTAAATATTAATTTGTCAAATGTATTATATTAGACTAATTCATATTGTAGACGTACCTGTGAATTAAAAAACATAATTTTTATACGTATTAATTTTCTATACAATTATCTTTTTTATACATGCACTACAGTATTTAAACAATTTATTATAACAATGTTTTTATTTTTTGGCATGCCCAGTAGCACACTGCTAACGCGGCGTTGCGCGGCGATCACTGATAAGAACGGAAAGTGTCTGCATTTACCGACTAGCCTAAAGTAATACACGCCGCGGGAATTAGCGAACGCGGCGTAACGCCGAGCGTTTTATCGAGTTCACCTCGCTCTTCCAACGCCGCGTGAACACTCGCTAGCAGAAAAAACCGCGGAGGGAGCGCGTTTTTTGGGGAAAACGCGTGGAGTGTACTGTATCTCTAAAAATAAAAAAGTTATGGCAATTTTACTATGTAAAAATGTATGAACTTGAATTTCCGGTGCTGCGAATGTCGCGCTTCCTTGTTCACTTTATATAGGGAGAAAATTCAGAATTTGCGTGCATTTTAGCAATATTAAAATTGCCATAACTTTTTTATTTTTTAAGATATTTCAAAAAGAAAAACTGTTCTGAAAAGCTCTTAAAGAGCTCTTTTCAAATATGCAATTGCCTTTAAAAACAGATGTTGATGAAAAATTAGCTGGGGTTGCTAAATTAAGATGCGTATTTTATACCCAAATTATTTAATTGTTTCTCGTTGCAACGCTTAATAAATTTTAGGTTTTCAAAAGATGCGTAAAATGGATATTTTAGAGCATGGTAAATGTTCAGTATTACTGTTTCCCCACAAATATCATAACGAAACCGAAAATTTGCGAATCTGAAACAACTTTTTTCAATTTTGTCAATTTACCAAACCGTGAAAAGATCCCTTTAAGACAAAATGTGTTACTGTCACGATGTATGACTATTTTCAAAGTACTGTAAAGGGGCCTTTTCACAGATTTTGGCACTTTTTAACTTATTCATTAAATGCTTTATATCGATAAATGTAAACATTGGATCGTAAAAGCGTCAGTAAAAAATCAAGAATAAAATTAAAAAAAGGAAAAGAACATAGCCCGGACCAGGTTTCGAACCAGTGACCCCTGGAGTCCTGCCACAGTCCTGAAGTAAAAACGCTTTAGCCTACTGAGCTATTTCGCCTGGTACACATATTGCACGTATTTTATACCTTATATAAGCAATCTTCGTAGTTTCACAAAATTTAACGACAAAAACAGAATTCTCCAAATTATTCAATCGTTTCGCGTTGCAACGCTTTCTAATTTTTAGGTTTTAAAATCGTCAAAAGATGCATATAATGGCTATATTAGACCATGGTAAATGTTCAGTATTACTGTTTCCTCACAAATATCATAACTAAAACGAAAATTTGCGAATCTGAAACAACTTTTTTCAATTTTGTCAATTTACCAAAGCGTGAAAAGATCCCTTTAATATTAGCAAGTGTCATGCAATGCAAATGACATTATTTTTAACTGTATAATAAAACTACAAAATAAATAAAAACTTAAAGTGGTTTAATAAAAAACGCTGCAAGTAACACAATTAATTTGTGAATTGTACAACAAAGAACGCTTTCCAAACTAACCAAAATACGGTTCTTTCAGGTCAAATTACAAGTTTGTTAAAACAAAAAAGATAAATACATTATTGCCTACCAAAAGAACACACATTGGCGAACCATGCGTTTCACTGGGCTCTTTTCTTAAATGGCGAAAAATGCACTTTTTGTTGATTTATTCGGCGAAAATGAAATAGAGCACCATTCAAATTCCAAGATGGCGATTTTTCGTTAATTGGCTGCGCATGCGCAGAAGTCGACGCACCTGTTTCGCTTGATTGACTCAAAGCAATTACGCAAGGTGAAGGGTCAATATCAATGTGTTTGAATCTGGGAATGCTCATGTTAGATCGTGCAAATCATTTCCAGGTCTGCACGTGATGGCGTGAAGACGAAGGTGGGAAAGGAAATTCTGAAATACACACACACGATCGAGCATATGCAAAAAATGTTTGCATTTAGATGATTGTTCTAAAGCTTCAATATCAAGACTATTCCCCCTACCTAAGACCTATAGAATATATAGTATTGTATAGGTCTTTGCCCCTATCCCCCGCCAACATTAGACTTTTGGTTGGCACCTTGCTGCGAAAACAGTGTTGCGGAGCCTAATCGACATGGTACCAGTTTATATGCAATACCCCGAGTGGGGAGGGGGGATGGGGGTGAGATGGAGGGGTCAAGCACAGAAGTAGTCAAGGGGAAATGCCATGCTTAACATAAATATACTATGCAAACTCCTCTTTGATCTCACCGTGTATGTTCTTTTTGTTAATTGTTATTACAATCATGGTTAAAAAATACAATAGTTCCACGCAATACGAATGTTGGCCGTCAAATTCGATTTACATAAGGTCTAAATGAAAATATATTTGCTTCAATAAATATGTTCTATTCTAATTTTCTGGCCGACTCAACACATTTTTGGCATTCCATTTTGAAGTTTCGATCGTTTGTAACAATATCCTCAAAATGAGCGATTACATTTTGTAGAGGACTTTAAAGGCTCGAATGTATATCAATACAAATATTGATAGACCTTTATTAAAATGAGAAACAACTAGTGTCTTGCAAAATATTACTCAAGAAAACAAGTTTCGCTGACCTTCCTTCTCTATTATTTTTAGATTATAGTGGGGAAAACACGTTTCCGGGCCTCAATAATCCATACACATCTTCAGTTGTTATTTTTTTGTTGTTTTTTTCAACATAGACCGCGGTGATTTCTTTTGCGTACATGTATGTAGCTGGCGTTCATCGGCGTTATGAAACTCTGATAACACAGCACAACTTAATAATCAGATGAAAAAGCCACGTTTTGCACGAGTTTTCTATTGTTTAGTGTGTGTGTTTTTAACTTTTAACTTTTTACCATATTGATATATAAGAAATTGCTATAGAAGCATGTCACTAAAATTACCCATCATCAGACAACTGCTGAATACAAATTTCGAACAAATAAGCCGCGTTCTGAGAAAACTGGGCTTAATGCATTAGCGTAAAGTGTCGTCCCAGATTAGCCTGTTCAGTCCACTCAGGCTAATCAGGGACGACACTTTCCGCTTTTGTGGTATTTTTAGTTTCCAGGAAGTCCCTCCTTACCGAAAATAACGTTTAGGCGGAAAGTGTAGTCGTATTTATAAGACTCGCAAAGAATTTTGAGATACTTTTTATATGGGCTAAATACTTTGTAACAAAGCTCCATTTATTACCAATATCAAACGTAGCTTAATATTTGAGAGCGTCAACAAGTTGGACTAGCGGAAAGTGTCGTCCCTGATTAGCCTGTGCGGACTGCACAGGTTAATCTGGGATGACACTTTCCGCACATACATTAAGCCCAGTTTTCTCAGAACGCGACTCAAATAATACCGCAATTATAATACTGTAAACGGGAATATCTATTAACAAAGCATGGCAAAGAAAAATATACTTTAAAATAATTATACAATGCATGCAATAATTCACAACGCGTATGTCATCGCGGTGGTTGGTACACGTGCTTTTCAACTCAGCGACCTGGATTTAATCCCGCCACTGGACTCGTGCCAACCCATTGATTAAATCATAAAGAATAGACTTAGAACCGAAAAATATATTTCTGAGTACGAATACACTTGGGGACTTTTCTAACGCATCACTTTTCAAACTTCAATATCTCAGTTATGAGTAAAGATTTTGATTAAAATTTTTACATACGATCATTTGACTACATTCTATGCAAGCTCACGATGAAATCATTCATCCGTGACGATTGGACGCTTTAGCACTTGGGGTAGGTGTGGTTCCATATTTATGCACGTGGAAATGAAGAAACGCGATGTAATTCTAGTTTTATTTCAATTTAATTATTTTAAGTGGGTTCTTACACAAGGAAAACATAAAATTAATTTACAAAACAATATAGCTCGTATGAATATTCTGGAGCGCAATCGCGCACTTCGCATTTTACAGGCTTCCTTTCCCACTCGCTAAAGCGTCCGATCGTCACGGATGAATGATTTTATCGTTAGCTTGCACATATTGTAGTCAAATGATCACATGAGCAATTTTAAATAAAAAAATTTACTCATTACTGAGATATGTAAGTTTTAAAAGTGTCGCGTTAGAAAAATCACCAAGTGTAAGAAAAAGCGATATACATGCTATTCCAATTTAATTTCTATTGCATAACTCCAGGTAAGTTTTTTACACAAGAAAAACATAACATTAATTAAAGAAAAACAATATGGCTCGTATGAATATTCATGGACGAAACGGCTCAATCGGCATGTTGCAAGGCGGTGAGTTATTAAGACGTGTAAGTTTATGCGTTTTACTTTTCACATTGTTATTATTTAACGTTGTACGAGTTTGCGAATTTGACTTTTGAAGTGGCGTTTTTAATTTGTTAAGTTTTATATTTTGTTGTTTTTCAGTTTCAATTAAAATTTCAGGAATTATCAGATATGTGTTGAATTACTTTTAGTCCAAATTTCAACACAAGGCGTTTAAAAATAAGGGTGCTATATTGATATGATTAAGTGATGCGTTAGAAAAGTCTCCTAGTGTAGACGCTGAATATGGCGCTGATGTCATTAACGCATTGCTCCTTATGAAGAATAATGTAACTATAGGGATCAACTGCCATGCTAAGCGTGACTTTCAAGTAGTTTTCAACCCATTAATGCCTAGTACTCTCCCATCCTTCTAAATATGATCAATTTATTTTCAAAATTAGGGATGTCTAGTATATTTATATCTATATTAAGAAAATCTTACAGAAATTCATTTAAGCAAACAGCGCAGACCCTGATGAGACGTCGCATCATGCGGCGTCTCATCTGGGTCTACGCTGTTTGCAAAGGCCTTTTTTTCTGGACGCTAGGCATAAATGGGTTAAGGAATATTCTATATTTTATATTTAGGTATTTATTTTTTTGTGAATATGGCTCTGTCGTCTTTTGACTTTTGTTTTCAGGTCACACTACCTGAGATATGTTCTGCGAGTACCGTAATTACTCTATTAATTATTTTTAAGTGTCCGAAAACATAGAGTAATTACGGTAGTAGAGTTGTCCAAAAGCACAAGACCACGCTTGCTATTTATTCCCATGTAGGGCGCAATGTTGTAGTGGATATGGTGTCCGCCTTGCGACCTGGAGATCACGGATTAGATCCCCAATCGGGGAACTTTTTCAAGACCGTTCGACAGACACCGAGTACTTTACAGGAAACGGACAGTAAAAGTGACAGTTTTGCAAATGATAATCAAACAAGTCATACATTCAAAGAATGAACGTGTGCTTTATTTAACAAAAAATAATACTATTATTTTTAAAACAACGGGTCGTTTGCGAAAAAATATCCATCGAAATCGACAAAATTATAAAAACTTTGTAATCATTTGCATCGATAAGTTGGCAAATATGAGTATTGCTAAAATTTGTTTAAAAAAAAGCTTAAAATGTCAAAAGCCTGGATAGCACAGTGGCAGCGTGTTAGTTTTTGTTTCTAAGGTTGCCTGGTACGAACTTCGGGAAGGACACATGCTTTGAGCATATCTGAGCGCGATAGCACCATGTGAACGTTTATATCAAGCGTCCGCCGTTGTGCGGTGTGCGGCGTGCGGGATGCGGCGTCAACTTTGAGCTCGTTACCTCTCTATAGGCCAAACTTAAATATAAGAAAATCCTGGTTACCTCTGTAGAGGTCACATTTATGACTACATCTTGATTGAATTCGGTAAAAATGTTTCTTTTGAAAACATTTTAGTTCAGTCTGCCACATTTATTACTTAAGCTTGATGAAACTTGCTCAGAATTTTTATATTGACAATATATAGGTCGAGTTCGAATCTGGGTCAAGTGCGTTCAAAAAGTCGGGCACCAGGTAAAATCATATGAAAACAAAACAAATTAACACTGTACAAAATGTATGACTTAATCTTAATGAAACTTGGTCAGACTTTTTATCTTGATATTTTTTACTCTGAATTCGAATCTGGGTCACATACGTCAAAAACGAGGTCACTAGCTCAAATCTTAGAAAACTTTGTTAACACTATAGACGCCACATATACAAACAAATATTTGTGAAACTTTGTCAGAATGTTTATCATGGCAATATCTAGGCTTAATTTGAATATTGGTCACGTGCGTAAAAAATACAAGGTTACCAGGTCAAGACTTTATAGGGATCTTTTCACGGTTTGGTAAATTGACAAAATTGAAAAAAGTTGTTTCAGATTTGCAAATTTTCGTTTTAGTTATGATATTTGTGAGGAAACAGTATTACTGAACATTTACCATAGTCCAATATAACCATTATATGTATCTTTTGACGATTTGAAAACCTAAAAATTATAAAGCGTTGCAACGCGAAACGATTGAATAATTTGGAGAGTTCTGTTGCTGTCGTTTAAATTTACGAAACAACGAAGATTGCTTATATAAGGTATAAAATACTTGCCCGGTATATACCCGGCGGAATAGACGAGAGGGCTAACGCGTTTTACTTCAGACTAACTCCAGGACTTCGGGGGTCACTGGTTCCAGCCCTGGAACCGGCTACTTTTTTTCCTTTTTCTAAATTTGATTTTTGATTTTTACTGGATCTTTTAAGATCCAATGTTTACATTTATCAATATAAAGCATTTAATGACAAACTTCAAAATATGCCAAAATCTGTGAAAAGGCTCCTTTAAAAACCTAATTACTACTATCGAGGCCACATTTATGACTCAATAGTTATGAAAAGTGGTCAAAATGTTTCTCTTGACAATATTAATAACGAGTTCTAACATGATCTTCATGCATTTTCTTCATGTAAGTGCTCAAAATAATTATCTTGACGATGTTTGACTATGAATCAGGGGCCTCTGAAAACTAGGCGACTAGTTCATATCTTAAAAACAAAAATAATATCTTACCACTATAGAGGCCACCTTTATGACTCATTCTGATGAAAATAAGTCAGCGTGTTTATCTTGACATTATGCAGACCATGGTTGAATCTTGGTCAAGCGGGGTAAAAACTAGATCGCCAGGTAAAGTCTTGATATATTGGTGTCAATGAAATCATTTGAGCGCTTAAGGACCATCATGACCTCTTGTGTGTCTTAGCTATTATTAGAATGTTAACATCTAAATTATTTCAAAATTAAAGCATTGTTAGTAAATGCATTTTACATAAAAAACAATTGTTTAACAAGTCAATTTAAGGCCTCGCCCTTGGGTGAGCAAGTACACGGTATCTTTAGAACAATTAAAACAAAAAACCGTCGGAGACGGGCGATGCTCACCAAAGATTTTATTTTGTCACAATATTGCACATAAATTCAGATAAAAGGAAACGTCTTGAGGGGCATAACTTTGGAAAAATAATACGATGGGTGGTTTTGCAACTTAAAAATTTCAAAGGGCCATAACTCTCTAAATAAATCATATAACCAGAACCCACAAATAACATGCGCATCTCCTCAAGGTAGTTAAGCTTCCCATAAAGCTTCATTGAATTCCAGTCAGTAGTTGGGGGGACAAGAATTGCACTATATGTACAGTTAATGGAAAATTTCAAAGGACCATAACTCTGTGAAAAATCGTCCGACCAGAACCGGCTGATAATATGCACATCTCCTCTTGGTAGTGAAGCTTCCCATAAAGTTTAATTGAATTCCGGTCATTAATTGCTGAGAAATAGCCCGGACAAAAATTGTGCACGGACGGACGGACACACACACGCACGGACAGACGAAGCGGCGACTATATGCCCCCCCCCCCAATGTACTTCTTAATGGATTTTCTTAGCCGATATAGTAAATATTTTCACACAGAAAGCCATTCAACCTGATTTTCTTCGCAGAGTTATATAATGCCCTCCCCCCCCCCCACCCCCCCACCCCCGAAGACTAAGAGTAAAAGTTATAAATGTGGTTTTTGGTGGCTATGAGGATGGGTTGCTTAATTGACTTCCCGTGCTTTTGTTTCCATAATGGATCGTGTTTGTTCCTCCTTTTATCAGTCAGTGACAAAAAGTGACATGAGTCGTGATTTTTTTCTTGGGACTTACAACTTGGCCACAAAGGGATGGATATTAATTTAACTGCAAGAACGTGCTTTTCCCTTCAAGTTATTCTAATGCAACTTTTTTTCATAAATTGTCATAAATATGAGGATGACTTGTTTGTGAAGTGAACATCTCGAGTATTGAATTCTGTCGGTCAGTCTAATATAATGCCTAATTGAACAAAACATTAGTTAACCCATTTATGCCTAGCGCCATGAAAAAGGTATTGGCAAACAGGGTCTGCGCTGTTTGCCTAAAGGAATTTCTATAAGAAATATTCTAAAGATAGAAATAAATATAATAGACGTACTTAATTTTGGAAATAAATTGATCCAATTTAGAAGGATGGGAGAGTCCACTAGGCATAAATGGGTTAATATGTAACAGCTTGTATACTATGTTGTGTTTTTTTGCCCCCGAAGGAGGGCATATAGTGATCGCACTGTCCGTCTGTCTGTCCTTCCGTCTCACTTTGCGTTTATGTTTCGAAAAATGCTCAAAACTTCTAAGTCGCTTCAGTTGTAACCTTCATATTTGGTATGCATGTGAATATGGACAAGGCCTTTCCATACGCACACAATGTTGACCCCTGTGACATTGACATTGACTTTGATCTTAGGGTCCGCGTTTACGTTTCGAAATCTGCGTTTAGGTTTCGATAAATGCTCATAACTTCTATCAAAGCATTTTTCAGGGGCATATGTCATCCAATGGAGACAGCTCTTGTTCACATAAAGTTTGTTATGATGGTGAATTTGTATCGCACGGATATTTATTATGCTATAATTATATAAATACTAAACATTTAAATGACCATGAATGTGTCGCACGTAAGTAAAGCTCCAGGGGTGGTATTCCAGAAACATCTTAAGTCATTTCTTAAATAATTTCACTTAAGTTCAAAATGACAATGTTTTGTATTTCTTTACTAAATAAGGAAACACGTGTTTTGTTTGGTATTCCTAAAATAACCTTGGCATAATGATGTTATTTAAATGTTTATCTTGATGCCAATCTATTGCAATATGAAATGAAACACTTAAGAAAATTTCCTAATTTAAGGATAAAAATAAAATTTAACTTAAGATGCTTCTGGAATACCACCTCTGTCTTCGAACACGTAATATTCATCTGAGTCATGAGTAAGATATCCGATAAAGTTGTTTTTTTCCGTGTTTCAAACTTAATGCTGTTGTGTTTCTTTCTTTTCTCCATTTTGTTTTGTACCCCGTCCTTAATTATGGCACTTTAAATTACTGTGACTATGAAATAATCATTTTATATAATATAATTTAATACATATATCTTACGTACTTAAGTCGGTTCAATATATATCAATGTATTATTAATTATTAAGAATAACAAAACTTCTGTAATTTAATTAAAGGGGGAGGCACGTGCAGGAATAGGACCAAGTAAGAATATTGGTGTCTTGTTCTGAGAAAGCTGGGCTTAATTCATGTGCGTAAAGTGTAGTCCCAGATTAGCCTGTGCAGTCCGCACAAGCTAATCAGGGACGACACTTTCCGCCTAAACTTGATTTTCGGTAAGGAGGGACTTCCTTGAAACTAAAAATACCATTTAAGCAGAAAGTGTCGTCCCTGATTAGCCTGTGCGGACTGCACAGGCTAATCTGGGACGACACTTTACGCACATGAATTAAGCCCAGTTTTCTCAGAACAACACACATTGGATACAACTCGCGTGAGTTATGCTCATTAGGTTTATGAGTATCAGATCAATATTGAAGGGCTTTGCTATAGCAAAAGCAACAATACTTTGATACGTTTGCGACCTGAGGTACTGATACGACTCGCCCCTCAACAGTTCGCCGCTCAACGATTCGCCCCTTATATCATAACGATTTGTCCACTCTACAATATTAGTTAGAAAGTATGAAATAAAAAACACCAACATGTTGTAGCGATTTTATTTTGGAGTCGAGTGGAACAATATTATATATTTTTATACTAGTATATCAATATATCGCTATAGACATCTGAGAGACTCTGGTCGAAGATCGCATCAGCTCGCGATGTGTCCAGTCAATACACAGAGGCACCTCAGTCACAATTAGAGACCGACCACCGTCCGATCAGCAGACGACGTATTTTTCAGATCATCAGACTGGCGCCCGGCCGATGATAGCACTGACAACGGATCATTTTGTAGCATCGGGCGGCGTCCGGATTAATTTTTAGTCTCACTTAAAATTTAACTCGACGTCGGGCCTGGGAAGGAATCGAGATGAGATCGAAAATAGATCGGACGATCAACACACGGTTATCACCCGGCGATCGCCCGACATCGGATTCATTGTACATGCATCGGAAAAAATAAAGGTATTTCCCAGTGACATAATTATAAATCGGTCGGCGACCGTCTGTTTGCCGGATGGCCTCCGAACGATGACTGACGAACGCCAGACGGAGCGTGTTATGAGACCGAAGGATTCCGGTTAATGCACGTTGACAGATCACGTAGGTATATTCCCCCCCCCCCCCAAACATTTTCAGCTTTCATTTTCAAGTCAAGATGCCAAAGAGAAAGGGCGCAGCATGGCAAGTGCCACCTCCTCAAACAGTAGATCAACTGGATCCGCCCGATGATGGTCGCTTGACCAGAAGAAAGAAGAGTCATCGCAGCCATACATAAATCCCGAGCAAGCTCAAGCAATTGCCCAAAATTCTTTAAAGAAAATATTCTCTTTTATGACCTCATTCACAAGGATTACAAAGACAAGGCGAAGAGGAATGCACTCCTCAAATATTTTGGAAATCAAATAGGATTAGGTCGTAAGTACGCCATGTTTTGTGACACTTTCGCTAAATCTGTGGCACACAATTTTCTCTATCAGCATTGCAAAGTTAAACACCTTCGTGCATAATAATTGGTTTGTCAAATCCTTAACACTGATGCTGGACCGGTCCTCGTCAACCACTTCTTGGATAACGGCAGTGTTTCTCCAAGCCCCCGGAATCAGTTGATGATCATCATCCTTTTGATCAACATCAATGTTTTTTAAGGTTTAGATACCTTATCCTCATAAGGTTGTGGAGCACCAGACAGCACTTTGTGATCAAGAATTCAGTTTCTGGAACAATGCTCTATGTACCTAGTAGGCAGCGAAAGCTCATTGCGAGCATGCCAAATACGTTTTCGACGACCCTGCGCGCTCTTGATCTCCTATAGTTATATATACGTTCGTCCACCTTGAGATACCGATTGGCGTAGTGTTTCATCATGTATGTGCGAAGAGGAAACGCGTCGTCAACCACAAAGACGTATGGAATGTTCAGATTGTCGCGAGGAAAAGAATCCGTCTCTGAGAGACCTCCTGTCTTGCGTTAAAGGGCCGGTGACAGCTGAGAATCGTTGAAAATACGGTATTACCACAGGCTGAGTTGGAGCCATGTGAACAAACCTTCGCTCACAAGAACTTGAACTGAACGTCTGTCACTGCCAACAACACGATCGAAAAGAAGCCCTTATATTTGTAAAAGGGATCAACTGTCTTTCGGCTTCTTGATGGCAACATGCGTCCCGTCGATTGCTCCGTAGCAGTGTGGATAGTTCCACCGTTCTCTGAACACCGCTTCCACTTCACGCCATTCTTCAGCGGTTGAGGATTTTCTGAAGACTTCGATCTTGAACGAGTTCAGGATTGTACGACACAGAGAAGGCACAAACATGGATATCGCGCTGTGGGCCACTCGAAAGTCAAACGCCAGTGAATGGTAAGAGTTGCCTGTGGCCAAGAAGCGCAAGGTGAGGGCCAGCTTTATGCCAATGCTTAGTGAAGGCCGTCTACTTAAAAATGTACAGTTGAATAAGGCGTTTGAAATCATATTTCTAAAATGTTATGGTCGAAGTCACTCCTTAAATACGCGCTTTGTGATTCCGCATTCTCACGACATTCATTTTTTTCAGTTTAGGTACTAGCAATTGGCGCTGTATTTGTAAACAAACAAACCTAATTCGGTAGTGCCTATAGATATTTACTTTTTCCGACACAAATAACAGATCATTGATAAAAGCACACAATTAAAACAAGTGCACACATAATACTTAGAAATATTGTGAATGCATTTCGCATTGACCCGAATTTAGTTCGAATTTTAATTCGAACGACATTCGGGATCATTCGGTCTCTAGTGTGACTAGGGTATAAGTCACCCCGACTCTTGAACATAGTTCTTGAAACAGCTGTTGCTTGAGGCGCAAATACGCCTCGAAATCGACATGTTTCATTAGAGACTTATTGTCCGTAGAGTGATCGTCTCTGAATCACAGGCTAACCCATCATCGTCTATGACATCAATGTGGTTCTTCGAACTGCTCCGCTGCTACCATAGCAGCAACTACAATGTTGAGGTGGTGTCTGGTCATTGGTAGCTTCTCCCTCAGCCTCGTAGCATTTTCCAGACGGCGCAACACGATTTCCTTGCGGAGAACGTCCGATGCCCGTACGGAGTACGGCCGTTGCCCGCCAGATTGCCTTCCGGAAAACGTTTGATTCATTAAAACTTTCCGGCAATCTTGCGGCGTTAGTTCCATACCGCGACGATAAACGTCCGACGATCGTCCGGATGTCGTCCGATTTACATTTTGACGCTCCATCCAAAAGGTTAACTCAAACTGTCCGATTGCCGATCGATCAATCGGCCGATGCTCGTTCGGCGCACATAAGGACCGAGTTAGTTTCATTCATCGGACGGCGGACGGCTCCGACGTGTCCAGTTTTCCCGATTCCTGGAGATCGGACACATCGGCCGTCGACAGGATTATTTGTGACTGATGCATAACTTTGACAACAAGATCCGAGCATGCAACTCGAAAGAGGCATGCGAAAAGTGCGCGCCTGCAAATACAGTCGATTTTGATTTGTGACAAGTTCTTTTTTGGTTAGTACATCACATATATTTATATTGCTTAATTAAGAAAGGGTATGGTGGTCTCTATTTGCAAAATGTTGCACTCCTTTTTGCTTTAAGTTCTCACTTTTTCATTGAGCTATATAGGCAAAATATTTAGAATATTGTGACCTTATTCCAGGATGGTATTTCGTTCGAGTATATTTTCTTTAGGGTAAAACGTTATTTGGGGGTAAATAATTTAATTTCCTAAAGTAATTATTTATTGGTCAATTCTGTTTTTTCTAACCAATCGTAGTGTTCGTTATAACTCAATAGTTGGCATTCAGTAAACATTCTCTAACATAAAATTAATGCATAATGCTTATCCATCTAACAAAGTCGACTAAACCGTCTTAACCAGGTAATTCGCGATTTGAATTCTATTTCAAAAGTAATTTTTTATAGAAAATTCGCTGTCACTTTGAATTAAAAACATTGACTAGGCACTTTGAGTATTAGGAATATGATTCTAATGGCCATGGTCTTGCTCATATGTTGCTGTTCATGCTGTTGTCATCGGGTTGATCTGAACTTATGATATTAGTTATGTCATATCCTTTTGCAAAATTGGCTTAATCGTCCACACACTGTTGAAATGCAAAAACACACTATCAAAGGCTCAATTCAACAATAAGTCTCATCAAATCTGTTTGTACATGAAATCAATAATTTTGTCAAACATTACAACAGACTATTTCTTCTTGAATGTGTTTAGCTTTCAGTGCTCACGCTGCTGCCAGACATTATCACCAATGGCGATTATTTAATCCAACGGGTGATTATTTTATCCGCCTACATCAACAATTAATTTGCCTCTTCAAGTTTTCCGGCGAATGCGAAACGCCCTGTAAATCGGGCCATCACTGCAAGAAAAATCAATATAAACAAGATTACTGTGTACGCACTCGATCCTGTGTATTGTCATACACGCGTCAATAACTTCTGCTACATCGTGGCCTAGAGCGGTTTTCTCAATCAGTGTCCGACAGAAGTGATATATTTCGGAAAAAAACGTCTTTAATCTCCCAGTGCTTTACCAATTATCGGTAACTGTTAGATTTTTGTTATTTTTTCGCCAATTATTATTTAAGCGTCATTATTGAAAATCGCTGTGAATATTGTCGGCTGCTTTAGTTTTTTACGCCGTTTTTTTCTGCAATTAGGGTTTACCTTATATAACAGACGCCAAATATCGGCGTCTTCCCCCACCAAACTAGGCTGTTTTTTTCCCCTTTCCGGACCAAAAAATTCCCCCTATAAAAATCAAAAAAACTTTTTTTATTTTTTTATTTATTTTGAAATAGAAAGATGTGGCTCATGATTATAATATCTCAATTCTATTTCAATATAATCTTGTCAAACATACTAAATTATGAAAAAAGAAATGAATATGTGCAAACATGTACAAATGTGATAATGAGAGAGTAAGTAAAAAAATCCCCCAAAAAGGGAAACACCGCCAAAATTCCCCAGAGAGGGCCCTGAGCCATAGTCAGTCCCTATCAAGATCTCAGTCTGTCACAGTCAGCCATAGTCAATCCCAGTTAAGATGGTCTATGAAGACAATAACACACTTTTTCTTTTTAACCAATTTAGTAGCAAAAGTAAGACTCTTAACATTTTCCCCCATCAAGGAAAAAACGCGCACACATTTTCCCACGAAGTGAAAAATCGCTCGTAAAATTTCCCCCACATAAGGACTAAAGGCCCCATCCCCCACAACCCCAAAAAAACCTGCAATCTATATTACTGAGGTTTTAGAGATAGATGATGTAGAACAATTGGTTGATTAGACACTAGAACTATCTTACCAAGGATTCCGGAGATAGTTAATGTATAAATTTACATTTTTTCCCATTCGGAATACTCGGCCTTGTCCATTGCAAAAACTTACAGATTTTCAGGAACTGTTGACATGTTGAAAACTTGGATAACTATCATTGTTCTGCAAGCTCACCATATCACGTAAGATGTTTTGATTTAAACATTATGACTATATTTATTATCTGTTTGTGTTTATTCATGCCAGAAAATAGTTTATTTGGCTCATATTACCGATTAAAGTGCCACCTAGATTCCAGTAGACAAGTTAACAAAAAAGCCTTTATCAGTTGCAACTCCCAGCCCCCTGGAGGGTCAAAAATTTAAAGTTGTATTATTAATGAAAAAAAACTGGTTTAATAACTAAGTCCTGTTGGAGAAATGACAACATCATACCAAGTTGAATTGGGGCTGTTTGCCTGTTCACACTTTTTTAACAGGTGCACAATTGTGAAAATGACATTGCGATGTATAACAAAGATTTTTTGTGCTATGTTTTTTTTTTTAATCACAATGTTTTTTTCCAGTCACAAAAAACAGTATGACCCAAACAATTGCCTTGCTAAGTTGATTAAGATTTTAAGTCAGCAATTGGGTATTGGTGTTATGGAGTTGGTGTCCGCCTAGCGACTGGGAGGTAAGGGGTTCGATCCCCATTGTGGAAGCATTCTTAAGATCTCGCACCAAGAACTGGTACTGGTTCTAGGCCCAGGAAACAGACTCGAGAGCGTTTCACTTATCATGAGGCTTTCGATGCAATGGAGCTAAAATACATAGGTTTAAAGGGGGCCTTTTCACGTTTTGGTAAATTGACAACATTTTAAAAAGTTGTTTCAGATTAGCAAATTTTCGTTTTAGTTATGATATTTGTGAGGAAACAGTAATACTGAACATTAACCATGCTCTAAAATAGCCATTATATGAATCTTTGGACGATTTAAAAACCTGAAAATTATAAAGGCATTGAAATGCGAAACGATTGAATAATTTGGAGAGTTCTGTTGTTGTTGTTATTTTTTGTGACACTACAAGGATTTCTTACATAAAGTATAAAATGCAGCAATTATAGTATGAGCACAGATGGCCCAGTGGTCTAAGCGATAGACTTTTACTCCAGGGGTCAGTGGTTCTAACCTAGTTGAGGGTTGTTTGTGTTTTCTTTCTTTAATTTTATTTTTGTTTTTTACTAGAGCTTTTTAGATTCAATGTTTACATTTGTCATTATAAAGCATTTAATGACAAACTTCAATACATGCCAAAATCTATGAAAAGGTCCCTTTAACCCACTATTATTAAAATCTTCTGGTCCAGCAACTTGACTTAAAATGTGAGATAATAAAGTTCAGCTATTCCTGTCCTATTCTGGTAGTTTCTGATTAAAGTCTTTGTGTTTTTCAGGCCTTATCTCAGTATGGAAAACTTTGTTTTGTATGAAGAGCTTGGAAGAGGAGACCACTCCATCATTTATAAGGGCCGAAGGAAAGGAACCATCAATTTCGTGGCAATCCATTGTATTGAAAAATGTAAAAGACCAGAAGTTACTAACACCGTAAGAAATTACTTGGTGTTTTTGTTATCCATATAATCAATCCACTTGAAAATATAAAATATTCTGTTTAGGCAATAGGCAAGTAAGTTAATGTTTTCACACACAAGAATTGTATGTTCTTTTTGTAAACTTTATAATGAGTTTAGCTTTTTAACTGCATATAATAAAATAATATGTGTGTTTGTAGTATTGCAACTTTAACTGATTTCGATACATTTTTCAACATTCTCCAGTCATTAGTCAGAATTTGAAGCATGAATTTGAAGCATGAATTTTAAGCATGAATAAGTATTCAAAAGAAATTAAAAATGAATTATGTATCACTAGTTTGCAATCACAAACAATCATGAAAAAACATGTTCGTTTAAGTGTGCTTAATTCATCTCACATGCTCATCTGAGTGTGCTTTATTAATCCCATACCGCAATCAGGCCTTGAAGAATCCACTCGACCGCTCGCATATGCGAGTGAAGTTGACGGTCGGGCGAGTAAAGTTTGTTAAATACTCGACCGACCGGGCGAGTGCTGTTTTTCAAGTTGAGAAATATAAATTCAGTTCCAGAACTCCTGCTACATCGATACAAATTGTGAACAATTTTTTGAACGAACAAAAAATAGATTTAGTACACAAAGAAACTGCACTTTCGTTATGACAATGAAAAAGTACGTCACGGGCACAGTAAAAATAATTCTTGTAATCAGCTGTGCTTGTAGGTGTCAGTGCTCTAAGCAAATCGATTTAAAGTGAAAAAAACAGTTAAATATATTGGTCATTCCGTGAAGAATAAAATTTCTTTTAATGTTAATATCAATAAAAAAATAATACATAACTGGTTAATTATAATACTTATTATATTTAATTAAAAATAAACAGAAAAATAATTATTAATAAACAGAATAATTCGTAATCAGAAGCCTTAGCCAAAATTTACCATATTGTAACCATTTGTCAATCAAGCGTGTCTTTCAGTAAAAGTTCGTCTGAAATATTAAAACTCAGTATGGAAAAGGGTTCTATTTTAAAATATCTGCAAGGTGGTGGACACAGGGAACAGAAAGAAAGGTCATCGAAAGGAGAAGCGGAAAGTATTGAGAAAAGGAAACAGGTGTAGAAAACGTAAGGAAAGCAAATAAAATCCATCAGATAATGTAGTAAATTTGTTTGCAGTTTAGTGTCACTATGCTACGTAGGTTAAGAGGTTCTGGTTAATCATAACTATAAATAGTTATATTTTTTTTAAATGCAGGACGAGTAGATTAAAGTGAAGGGCGAGTGGATTGTCAGACCTACTCGCCCTGCAGGGCGAGTGGCTCTGGAAAAATTCTTCAAGGCCTGGCAATTTGAGTGTGTTTTATTCACTCCAGGTTCATTTGAGTGTGCTTTATTCACCTAAGAATCATTTGAGTTTGCTTTATTTTCCCACATTTTCATGCAAGCATGCTTTACTCACTCCACAGGTTTAGTTGAGTGTGCTTAATTCATCTCACATGTTCAATTTAGTGAGCTTTATTCACTCCACTGGTTCAATTGAGTGTACTTTATTCACCCCTCTGGTTCATTGGAGTGTGCTTTATTCTCAGCACAGGTTTAATCAAGTGCTTAATTTACTCCACAGGTTCAAATGAGTGTGCATTATTTAATCAGCAGCTTTATGTGTTTGTGCTTTATTGACTCCCCTGGTTAATTTGAGTTTGCTTTATGTACCTACATGTAACATGTTCATTTGAGTGATTTATTCACCCAGAGGTTCATTTATTGTACTTAATTCTCTCCACAGGTTCACTTGAGTCCCTTATTCACCAACAGGTTCATTTGAGTGCTTTATTCACTCCCCCTGGTTAATTTGAGTGTGCTTTATTCACACAACATGTTCATTTCAGTGTGCTTTATTCACTTGGAGGTTCATTTAGTGTACTTAATTCACTCCTCGGCTTCATTTGAGTCTTTTATTCACCACAGGTTAATTTGAGTGCTTTATTCATTGCACTGTTTTTTTAGAGCACTTTTTACCCCATAGATTAATTTGTTAGTGCTTTATTCACTCCACAGCTCATTCGAGAGTGCTTTATTCACTCCATAGTTTCATTTTTGTATGCTTTATTCACTCAACATGTTCATCTGAGAGTTCATTATTCACTCTGCAGGTTCATTAGGGTTTGTTTTATTCACTCAACAGCTTCATTAGAGTGTGCCTTATTCTCCCCACAGGTTCAATTGCCTGTGCTTTATTCACTCATCAGGTTCATTTGAGTTTGCTTTATTCACTTCAAATGATCATAGTCATGTGCTTCATTTACTCCACAGGTTCGCATGACACACGACATCCAGCATGTAAACGTTGTGAAGTTCTACGAATGGTACGAGACGAGCAACCACCTGTGGCTAGTGGTGGAGCTATGCACTGGAGGCAGCCTGGGATACCTGATATCACAGGATAAGAACCTGCCAGAGAGCTCCGTGCGCACCTTCGGCATTGACCTCGTCACGGGGCTGCATTACATACACTCCTTGGGCATATTGTTCTGTGACCTGCGGCCCACTAAGGTAAGCTCTCTGCGCACCTTTGGGATTGATCTTGTCATGGGGCTGCATAACTGTTCTATGACCTGCAGCCCACTAAGGTTAGATTGTACCAATATTTGATCAGACTTCCTACATCAATGATGAATAATGTCTCTTGATTTTTTAATTTTAAAAATCATTCATATTGCAGCTCATTAAGATTTGTCAAATTATAATAATTGACCTTGGGATAACTGCCAACCAATGACTGTGTTGTAAACAAAAGCATATCACTACCAAAATCCAATATCTTTTCTGAACACCAAGCAACCAACGTGTGTAGATATACACTTATGTCCACACGTAAATTTAATTTGCACAGTAATGTGTTGTATGCTTTTAAGTCCCTCCACCAACTAGAAACTTTTCCAATAATGTCTAAGAACCTATACACATTAATGCTAACCATGGGTTATTTTCATATTTCATTGCTTGTTTGTCATTCACAGATTCTTCTAGATGGACCAGGGATCCTGAAGTAAGCTGACCTTGTGTTATTGTTATGCCCCCAAAGGAGGGCATATAGTGATCACACTTTCCGTCTGTCTGTCCATCTGTCTGTCACACTTGGCATTTAGGTTTCGAAAAATGCTCATAACTTCTATGTTGCTTCAGATGTAACATTCATATTTGGTATGCATGTGTATATGGACAAGGCCTTTCCATACGCACACAAACTTTGACCTCTTTGACCTTGACCTTGAACTTAAGGTCCGCATTTAGGATTTGAAAAAGCGTTTAGGTTTCGAAAAATGCTCATAACTTCTATCAAAGCGTTTATCGGGGGCATATGTCATCCTATAGAGACAGCTGTTGTTTTATATTCCATTGCTTGTTTGTCATTCGCAGATTCTTCTCGATGGACCAGGGATCTTGAAGTACGCTGACTTTGGACTGGCTAAGGTTGAAGGGGAGAATCTAGAGGAATTGTTTCAGAAGTTTGCAGACGCAGGAGAGACGTGGAATGCAGAGACAACCATCGATAATGAGAAACGTTCCAGAACCGCCGGTAATATTATAAGCATATATGTGCTTAGTGGTTTATACTAGATTGAATTTGGTTCTTTAGCATCAACAACCTGTGGATATTTGGCTTTTGGATCATATTCAGCGTTTTTTGGTTTCATTCCCACTCCTACAAAGAGTCCTAGGGTTTCACTCCCACTGAGCATGCTGAATTTCTGTTTGACTTTAATATCTTACTTAAAGGGAATCTTATAGAAGACATGAACAACTGATTGCAGCATGAATCATTGGAAGGTATTTGCTGATGTGGTGCAGTAAAATAATATCTTGTTTTTTTATTCAATTGGCATACGTCATTTTGTAAATTTAGATTTTGTTACATTAATCATAAGCTCATTATGTTCTACAGAAATTACTGTACTGTCTAACCTGTCTATAAAGACCACTCAAGGGATTTGGTCGTTGTGGTCTTTGTTCACAGGTGGTCTTTATCACTGGTAAGATGTGTATCACGTGACTACACAGTGTCATGGCGGCCATTTTGTTTTTTGAAAGTTGCAAAATCGTTGATTTTTATGATTGCAGTGGTCGTTGTAAGCTATCAAAATGGACTTTTGGGAATGTAAAAGGGCAGTCTTTGGTCTTTGTTCGCAGGTGGGCTTTATTCGCAGGTTCAATATATAGCGAAATCGTTCGGGAGGAAATCGGTGTGGTCGTTATTGACTGTTGGTCGCTATTAAAAGGCGGTCGCTCGGGCAGGTTGGACTGTACTGTTTAGGACTTCATTAATTAGTTAAAACACACATTTGTCAACATAAAGTTAACTAGAAATGGCGCGGCAGAGGCCGACGCGTATCCCCACGCCGCATGTTTGACCCAAGGGCGCCCCAGGGTTGATAATGGGGCCATGCATAGTTGAGATTGACTGTATTGTCATAAGAGAAGTTCAGTATCAATTAGAAGTGAATGGGTGTAAAAATAAAGAAGTTATAGTAAAAGGCAATTTTGGGAGGGTGTGGCCTATGTGGGCGGGGTGCCCCAGGGTTGGTAATGGGGCCATGCATAGTTGAGATTGACCATATTGTCATAAGAGAGGTTCAGTATCAATTTGAAGTGAATCAGTGTATTAATGAAGAAATTATAGTAAAAGGCAATTTTGGGCGGGTGTGGTCTATGTGGGCGTGGCGCCCCAGGGTTGGCAACGGGGCCATGCATAGTTGAGTTTGACCGTTTTGTCATAAGAGAGGTTCAGTATCAATTTGAAGTGAATCAGTGTAGAAATGAAGAAGTTAATGTAAAATAACCTAAATTTTTTTTATAGTAAATGGATTTTTTTGGTGGGTGTGGCCTATGTGGGCGGGCGCCCCAGGGTTGGGATTGGGGCCATGCATAGTTGAGATTGACCCTAATGTCATAACAAAAGTTCAGTATCAATTTGAAGTGAATCCGTGTAGAAATGAAAAAATTATAGTAAATGGAAATTTTTGGTGGGTGTGGCCTATGTGGGCGGGGCGCCCCAGGGTTGGGAATGGGGCCATGCATGGTTGAGATTGACCGTATTGTCATAGGTGAGGTCCAGTATCAATTTGAAGTGAATCGGTTGTAGAAATAAAGAAGTAAATGTAAAATAACATAAAAAAATGAGTGATAATTTCTGACGCGGCCCCACCCCAACCCCTATAACTTTTGACCCAGGGGTCAGATCAAAATTCCAAATAGTGCACCGTCGCACATATGCTCATAGCTACCATGTGTGTAAATTTCAAGGTTCTAGTGCTTTTAGTGTAGGAGGAGATAGTGGCCAGGACGGACGGACGGACAGACGGACGGACAGACGGACGGACGGACGGCGGAGATCACCACAATATCCCCACCTTTTTTTCAAAAAGCGTGGGGATAAAGACTGCTCATGCTGAGACCAAAGGTTTAAAAAATGATATTTCGGTGTTGATATTGATATACTTTTAATTTGGTCTAAAAAATGGTGGTCATTAGAATCCCTTGTTTTGTTTGCAGGTAGCGAGTAACACTCACAGTATTACACATATCAGACTTGTTTCACCTTTTTTGAAGGGTTATTGAAAATATTTTTCCTTAATTGTAGGAAAATATTTGTCGCAACCAGCCTCGCTGTAGTAAAATGATGTTTAATATACGTGTATACAGTGTAGTCCCAGATTAACATGTGCTGTCGGTACATGCTAATGAGGCAGGACTACATTTTTTGCCTTTATAGTATTTTTCGATTAAAGAAAGTCTCTTTTTGAAAATCCTATTAGGAAAGTGTCATTCCTGATTAGTTTGAACCTAAATATTTTATCTTGATTGCATTCCCTAACTACTGATGTGAAATGCTCTCGAGTCGGTTTCCTGGGCCTCTAACCAGTACATGGTGTATTTGTGGGTGATTTAAAGAACGCTCCCACAGTGAGGATCCAACCCATGACCTTTTGGTTGCTAGGCAGACACCATATCCATTACACCAAGTGACTTATCGTACAGGCTAATCTAGGACGACACTTTACGCACTTGCATTAAGCCCAATTTTCCCGACGTGACGCTCAAATGTTTTTGTCCCCTACCGGTGAAACTGGAGGGGACTTATGGTTTGCGCTCTGTGTGTCAGTCAGTTAGTCTGTCTGTCACACTTTTATGGATCCTCCGATAACTTTTAAAGTTTTTTAATAATTTTTCATGAAACTTGAAACATGCATAGATGGCAATATGGAGGTTATGCACGTCATTTCATTTTGTTCCTACGTCAAAAATTCTGGTTGCTATGGCAACAAATAAAAAATAAATAGATTCTGACAATGGTGGAGTTTCACCTGTAGGGGACCATATTGCTTGACAATAGTCTTGTTACTACTACAGGTCACACCCACTACACAGCCCCAGAGGTTTTACAAGGAGGGGAGCTGACTCTGCTGAGTGACCTGTGGTCCCTGGGATGTACTTTCTATGAGATGTTCACAGGTAACAATCTTTAGAGATCATATGCCAGGGATTGTACGAAACCTACTGAGTGACCTGTGGTCCCTAGGATGTACTTTCTATGAGATGTTCACAGGTAACAATCTTTAGAGATCATATGCCAGGGATTGTACAAAACCTACTGAGTGACCTGTGGTCCCTAGGATGTACTTTCTATGAGATGTTCACAGGTAACAATCTAGAGGGTGCAGACCTTCGGTCTCTAGAATGTTCTTTCTGTGAGATGTTTACAGGTAACAATATAGAGTGATCATTTACCATGGGTTGTACAAAATCTCCCATTTATAGCTACAATACTGTACTGAAAATATTTAATTGGGCTGTACATTTGCTGGAACAAACTTGCAAATATGAGAGGAAATTCTAAGTGAAATAGGATAACTTATTTTGTTGTCCCTTTGTTAGTTTTTTAATGCAGACCATAAATCTGTTGTGTCCTGGCAATGAGTACAAAGGACCATAACAATATCAAAAGGGAGATAACAATAACCCATCTTATTTTATATAAAATAAAAATGGTTATATATCACATTTATCAGTTTTTTGAAGTGGTCTGTTCACACATATTGTGTTTAACTGAAAGTATTGAAACTAGTTGAATGATGTTCACAATATCTAGCTGAGTTCATTACGTGTTCCAAATATCTTAATCAATAATAATTTCATTACATAAGACATCTTCATTACAGTGAAACATTGTTAAAATTGACTACCAGAAACCAAATAAGTCGTTTTGACATCCCCATAACTAGGGATATGTCATCAAAGTCACTTCTTCAACATTGGGATTACGAACTTTGACTGTTTATTGTTATACAATGTTCACTCATAAGCAAAGTGTCTCCATAAAGTGCTGTAATTTATTCCAGGACATCCCCCATTCTTGGCAGACTCACATCCCCAACTGATGGACAAGATTGTCAATAAAGAGTTCCCACAACCAAAAGTGAAAGGTACAAACTTGCTAACACATGGTTATAATGCATGTAGAGGATGGACATTATTTGTAAAAAAAAAATAGTGTAAATTTTTATTCTCATTTGCACCTTATTTTCTTACTCTATTTGATATTTTTTTCAGGATTCTCAATGAAATTTCAAAATTTTTGCATAACCCATTTATGATTTTTAGCTCGGCTGTTTTCGGAGAAAACCCGAGGTATTGTCATAGCCAGCTCGCCGTTCAGCATCCGCCGTGCTAAAACCTTGACATTTGTCTCTAAAATCAAAGTGCTTCCACCTACAACTTTGAAACTTCATATGTAGGTGCACCTTGATGAGTTCTACACGCCACACCCATTTTTGAGGTCACTAGGTCAAAGGTCACTGTGACCTCTAAGAAAGAAAAAAAAAATCTGTCAATCTTTCTTTTATTCAAAACTGCGTCCGCAGACGAGCGTTGGCACCCATTATGCGGTGCTCTTGTTTGATATTTCAATTCATGTATTGTAATAGCAAACAATTCATGTTGGGCATACCAAAAAAAGTATTAAATTAACCCAAAGTGCTCTCACACAAATTGCTGCATGATAATGTGATGAACTGACTTTCAAAACTTTAGTACGGTTAACCCACTAACATTATGTGGACATGCTGATTTCAGGAACACGGTTTTCCTCGAAGCCATCGCCGGACTTCCTCAGTCTAATTGACGGCCTACTTCAGAAAGATCCAGACAAGAGGTAATCTGTTCCTCAAAAGTTACAAAATTGTCAGAAAAGTTTAGTGCTACACAACCCATTATCCTTATCATAATGACGCTTCCTCTTTTGAATGCTTAATTAAGCTTTCAAATGACCCGGATTATTTGATTGCGCAATATTTAAATGGCGGCCATTTTTGGTCCGATTTTGTAGTTTTATTTGCTTAAAATATTGTTTTCTCCTTTTTTGCATTAAAAAAACAGCCTGCGTGTTATACATGGCCAGCAGGCTGTCAAGCGGTCATACTTTTTCCTACTATTTCCTACTATTTCCTACTTTTTCATCAGGATCCTACTTTTTCCTATTTTTTTACCAAATCTTCCTACTATTCCTACTTTTTCATTTTCAATTGAGAATTTTTTTTTTAAAGAGTTTATTTAGTAAACTTGCAGTATGAATGAATCTATGGCATGACTGTATCCCTGTTAATTTGCATTCATCTAGATGAGACCTGACAATTAACCCTCAAACAAACCCATGCTGACTGTCTGCTAGCACCTCTTCAGGAAGCATAAATATTTATTTCTTATGTAACTTTTGAAATTATTGACAAGGTTTTTTTTAAGGAACAATAGTGCCTTGTTTACTTCCTTAGCATTTGTTCACTGCAGACTTCACTACCTTACACAGTTCCCAGTGATGCAAGAGCTGAGGGAACCCATTGTTTATTCCAGTTTTATTTTGTTTCCATTGACAACAATTTGACCAAACCTTATGCATGTTTACATGATATTGCTGTTTGGAATGTAGAGATATAGAGATACCATGTATTGTATGAGTGACCCTTGTCAAAAAAGTGGGCAAAACCCGGTTTTAATCCGTGTTAAAACCGTGTTAAACCCTGCGGTATTGGCACCGGGTTAAAGCGTGTCTTTTAAACACACTTTTTGCTTACCGACTTGGTTTTTTGTAGGTAAAACCTGGATTTCACTCACATAAACCAACACCCTTATACCTTCTTATACCAACTTAAACCAACTAAACTAACTTAAACCCACTTAAGTGGGTTAAAAGTGAGTGTGTTTTCCTTCTCTATGTTGGCTTTTAAACCCGCTTCTACACATCAAGTCGGTTTTTCCTGTTCTTAAGCGAGTTAAAAGTGGGTTTTTGTTTGAGTGTTTAGTGAGCTAAATGTGTGCTTAACTCAGATTAAACGCAGTTAAAACACGCTTTAAAACCGAGTTTTACCAACTTAAGTTGGTTAAAAGTTAGTGTGTTCTCCTTCTTTATGTTGGCTTTTACACCCGCTTCTACACATCAAGTCGGTTTTTCCTGTTCTTAAGCGAGTTAAAAGTGGGTTTTTATTTGAGCATTAAGTGAGCTAAATGTGTGCTTTTCACAGATTAAACGCAGTTAAAACTAGCTTTAAAACCTGTTAAATGCTCAGTAAAAACCCACTTTTCACCCACTTGAAAACTGAAAAACTTTTTTATGATAAGAACAAAAATATCATAAATTAAATTCTAATTACTTTTTTTTAAACGATAAAACATAAAACTTTACATATATATCCATAAACACAGCATGATAAAACTATTTTGACAGACATGGCATTGTTATAATAAAATATAATAGTGTTATAACATAACATTGAACACAAAGAAAGAACTGAAAAAAGTAAGATTGTATGGAATAAATACAAACAAGAGATGTGGATGTGTTCGTCAGAAACACAATGCCCCCTACTGCACCGCTTTGAAATAAAATTTCTATTTATCATTTGGCAGATATAGAAATTATCTCTCTTTGCTTATTTCTTCCATTGGATTTTGACCTCTGACCTTGAAGGATGACCTTGACCTTGCATCACTCAAAATGTGCAGCTCAATGAGATACACATGCATGCTAAATATCAAGTTGCTTTCTTCAATATTGCAAAAGTTATGACCAATGCTAAAGTTTTCGGACGGATAGACAGACAGACGGACAGTTCAACTGCTATATGAGACCCTACCGGGAGCATAAAAATAAGTTAATGTTGTTGAAACAGGTGCAAATCTATATAACAAAGTGAAAACAATGGTTAAATAATCATTTTAACAGCACATTTTATTTACAAAGACTTCAGTCTACTTGTGCATCAGCCGCAGATGCCTTAAACAACCTCTCATCTTTTCTTCAACATCAACTGAAGGCTTGTCAAAGGTTTTGGCTATGACATCTGAAAAAATATGATAGACTATTCATTTTAAAAACATGCAAAAAAACAACAAAATCTGTTCTTAAATAGAAAATACTCTCGCCAGAAAAAGAGGTTAAATATTTGCATATTAAGGAAGTCAACACAAATGAGTTTATTACTGATTGTCCTGGAGACAGTGACTAGAGACACAGACAAAGTTTTTCAATCCCTGTCTTCATGAATAAAAAAAACAACTATTGTTAACTGTCACTTGGATTATAAAAACTCCCCCTTTTCACAAATGATGTAATAAAATGATCATTTATGCGACTGTAAACAGTAAGTGATCTGAAAAATATTTGTAGAATGTGTATTGAATTTCTATATGGATAATTGGTGCTTCAAATTTTTATGATGAAGAAAAAGTACCAATGATTGCATTTCTCTCAGCAGCGGGGAGGCTTGGTCTTGGTGACCCCTTTGTAGTTGTTGCTCCCTTCATGGAGCAAGTCACAAGCTGGTGGAAAGTGAATATTCGGCACATGGCCTGTGCGATGGCCATCACCTCCCTGGTTTCATGCTGGATTTCAGCTTAAATGATACTCTGGAACCAAAAAAAGAAAAGGAGTTTTGACAAAATATTTACAATTGGTAATTTTCCAAAGCTTGTAATTTACTTTCATCACATTTCAAACTCTAAAAATGTTTGTCACATTGGTCAGAATTGTGACGCTTTTAAAATGCAATAACCTGTATAGTTTTACCTCTCAACAAATCCAGCTTTCTTGTTCAACGACAGGGCGAGGTTTGCCCACTTCAGTTCCCCTCAAGTTGGCAAGCTCGTGCAGGGTAAAAGCCTGGTGTAAAAGTCCATACATCAGGTAGTATGATTACCCCTTTTGCTCTTGGGGCAAGAGTTTAACCTTCAAAATTAAAATATGAGGGAAAGAAATCTGTTCAGTAGTAACCAGAAATATCTATAAATAACAATAAAGATGACAATAATCATAAAACACAACCACAATAATTCACTGTACCCAACATTTACACTTTGTCATGTGTATGTTCATCTATTTTTGCTTCAAATTGTGTTGTTTTTCCTTTAAGTTGCAATACATTAACTTATCAATTTACATTTCCCAGTGACAATACATAAATATAATAATGATCATAATTAATTCAGTAAACTAAATAAAAAAAGGATGAAGAAATGACAATACAAACCTGTTAAAACTGTTCTTCAGTATTCCAAAAAAAAACAGTTGAACTTCTTTTCCAACAAACTTATTGTTGATTTCCAAATTGTAGTAAAATACACATTGTTTTCATCACACAATACTTCATGCTGACAGTATTTCAATACATTTTACAGAACAATTATAAGTCTTAATGTTAATTTAATTTAGCTCAATTCAATTGCTGAAACCAGCTTGTTTTTCAAAAGTTGTTGTTTTCAAATAATTTCCTGTGCAAAAAATTGAACCAATCAAAAGTCTTATACCTCATTCCAGCCTTATGTCTGGGCAAACCCTATCAGTAGCCTTATCTGCCCCTGATAATCAGTACCCTGTTTAGCTCTGAATGCCTGACAGATTGTTATCTATGGCACGCCTGAACCACAAAAAAGAGAAAAACTAAGTTTAAGTAACTTAAACTTAGTTTTTCACTACTTAAACTCAATTTAAGTAACTTAATTCGAATTAACGCTTCTAAATGCATTAAGTAGTTAAGAAGAGTTATTTTCTATTTATGTGAGAAAAATGAATTAAGCAGAGAAAAACTTAGTTTAACTCGTTAAGTGCGCCCGAACAACAAAAATTGATTTTTATTACCGTTAAGTTACTTAAATTGCATTTAACGCTGCTTAAAATTAATTTAAGTGCTTTCGCATCGTTAATTGTATTTAATTATTACTTAAGTAATAAAATTTTTACTTAAGTTGAATTATTAATTATCGTTAAGTCAAAACTCGCGTCCGAAAATAAGCATATGAAACAAGCGTTTTGATTGGTTGTCAGGTTTGTTAATAAATTCATGCCCGAGGTCGGAAGAAAAAGATTGCCATGTGGTACGAGCAAAAAATACAGATATTATAAATTTGGATTAGAATCTTAAGTCAGCTAAAATTTGTTTTAGTCTGGAATAACATTCAAAACACCCTTTCATCATCAAATTTTGCTGACAGTCAGTAACTATGCAATAAACATCAAAAACGATCCGCCCGTCTATATATTTCCGGGTCATATCGCATTTACCTGTAGTAATAACTTGTCTTGTATACGAGTAGTCATACCAGCTTGTATGTAGAAACTGGGACTATATTATATGTCCCAGGTAGAAATTAAAGATTATATCGTGTCACCGAATCCAACTTAATTATATTCTATACATGTAAATTTTGGCTTTGATTTTAGTATTTAAATGGAAAAAAAACAGTCTCCAGTATCTCAGTATTGGCAGTGAACTTATAAGTAAACAATCCCAAAAAGTACACATATCAGAAATTACCCAGGTGATATTTTAAGTCTGAGTGCACTATTGTCTTTTAAAATAATTTTAAATGTATAAAAAGAAAAAAATGTACTGTTAACATATTATTTAGAAACATATCTAACTTAAGTGTTCTGATTTTTCCCCTTCCTGTTTACGTTTGTTACGACGTTTCTGATTGGCTTAGGTCTTCCGGATCATTAACTGACCAATCAAAACAATTCGACTTTACAACTTAAGTAAAATTCCTTACTAAAGTTGAATTCGTGTAACTAAAAACATATTTTAAGTAGAAAAACCTATTTTAACGCAACTTAATTGAAAATAGTACAATTGATAGAGAAAATCCTTGTTAAGTTGAATTAATTCAACTTAAGTAAGAAAATTACCATTAAGCACCGTTAATGCATTTTCGGTGTTTTAATTAGCGTTAACGCCGCGGGAACCACAAAAACTACTTAAATTCATTTTAAGCAGCGTTAATTCGAATTAAGTAACTTAAATTGAATTTAAGTAGAGAAAAACCTAGTTTAAGTAACTTAAACTTAGTTTTTCTCATTTTTGTGGTTCAGGCGTGCCATAGTTATCTGTTTATTGTTAGTGGTGTGAAAAGGGGTGTTTTTAGGTATTGTCTTGTTATTTTGTTGACTGTTTATGTAACACAGGTCATGTTTGGCATCTTATTATTTTATTGCAAATTAAGAAAATGGATACAATGGTATCATATGAAAATATCAAAATCTTGCATAACTTATGTTCACAAATTAAGAGATTATTTCCAAAATAATGTTTCCAATACCATAATTATTTAAATATGCAGATTTAACAAGTAAATACTGTTTTAAACAAATATAAACAATCATATAAGATTGTTTTAAAATAAAAAAAAATAAAAAATTTTAAGACATAAAACAATCATAAGATATTGTTTATAATAAAAACAAATATAAAGAAAAAAATCAAAGCGAAACACAAACTCTTTCATTTTCAGGTATAAAACTAAGTTTTATCATTTTTATAGTTTTTGGCAGTGATACTTGTTGTCCATCTGTGAACCTGTGATGTTCTGAAAGAGCCATTTTCATCCAATATTCACTAAAAAATTATGGGGAGCACACACATTTACAATAGGGACAATGGCAAACAAGCTGTAAAAAAGCCCCTTTACAATTGACTTGTATTATATAATGGCTATAAACATGAAACAAAGACCTATTTGAAGAATTCTTGTTTTATTGATGAGTATTATTTATAAACAAAAGACCAACTTATTGAAAAGTGTGTTTAAGTGAGTCTTTTAGCCTGGTTTCAGCTCTCAAATTATTTACAAAAAGACCAATTTAAACTCGCTTAAACCCACTTCTGTTTAAAAGGATCAACTTCTGTTGTAAAAGACTCGCTTATAAATAAAAAGACACACTTAAACACACATAAACCAACTGATAAATAAAAAGGCTCACTTTTGACACAAAAAAACTGACTCCTTAGAGAAAAAAACTCGCTTAAACACACATCTTCTTAAAATAACCAACTTTAAACTCAGTTAAGCACAGTTTAGCGCACATAAAACTCGCTTTTAATAGCAAAAACCAACTTCCGCTGAGAAAAACTCAGAAAAAACACAGTTTTATGTTGGTTTAAGTGTGTTTTGGTATGAAAGTGGGTTATTATTTTGACAAAGGGGTAATGTAATATGGAATTTATTACACAAGTTATTGGAAAAAGATAAAACTGATGCTTTGCCGAGTTTTCATCATTTACAAATATAATGTAATAAATTCTGTATTACATGACAACGGATATGATGTTCTATTGATATCATAGGTACATCATGTTTAGTAATTAAAGATAAATGCACAGAGCCTCAATGCCCTGATACATTTTTATGCTCCCGGTAGGGTGGCATATAGCAGTTGTACTGTTAGTCCGTTTGTCTGTCTGTCTGTCTGTGTGTCCGTCCGAGAACTTTAATATGGGCCATAACTTTTGCAATATTGAAGATAGCAACTTGATATTTGGCATGCATGTGTATCTCATGAAGCTGCACATTTTTAGTGGTGAAAGGTGAAGGTCATCCTTCAAGGTCAAAAGTAAAAAAATACAATCCAAGGAAAGTACCGGTAATAAGCTTTAAAAGGGAGATAATTTCTAAACCTGCCAAATGATATATTGAAATTTTATTTCAAAGCGGCGCAATAGCCTATGTACCGGGTGGTGTTGGGTTGTGGGTCGCGTTGAGTGTCTTGTACATTAGTAATGTGCGGGACACTCGGCGGGATCCGCTCCTCATCACCACCTTTAGGTAGCTAGCACATTAAGGTCTCATTGGCCAACGTGCAACAAACTCTTTTAAAAATTAAAGTATTTGGCGAATACCCGGGAAACCGGGGTAAATTTGACCTACTTTGACTCTAAAATTAACCTTTTTCTCCTGAGAGGTCACAGGGGCAGGTCGGGCTACCGTAACCTCGTGAAGAGGCCAGTAGGACCTGTAAATAAACTCTGAAACACACACGGGCATTGTGTTTCTGACAAACACAATTCTTGTCTAATGATGCCATAGCTAGTGAGGTAACTTCAAGGTGTTAAAGCGTAGTATTAAAATTATTTAACAGCATTATTACACTCCCGCGAAGTCATCAATAATGTAAAAACCATTATTTGAAACTGGAATTAACAATGTAGTGCAACTGTTTCATTGCCCAATCAATGATGTCATAAAAGATGTCAGGTGATAAGGTCCTATCTCCAGTTGCAAAATCTGCTCTGCAATTACCAGTCATTTTGAATGTAACTTAAGTTATTATAACTGCACCCTATTGTCAATTTAAAGGTTTCACAATGTAGCTGTAGCAGAGCATTGACACTGCTTTATATACTAGTATTAATCTTGAACAACAAGTTGGTGTATCACTAAATAAATTTGGTCTTCTGCTTAAGGATATAACATGCACAATATATTACCATTTTTATATCGATACACAGAAGACCTCTAACCACTTATTTGATGATACACCAAAATGAACAGCATCTAATTTTACTTCTTTATCAGGGTAGCTTTGCTTGAAACTTAATTATCATAGATACACTATAAGTGCTCTAATGCCTAGTGGGAAAACAAAGTTTAACCCTTCATGGATGGAAAAGTTGGACAACAGTGGAAAAATACTTGAGTGGAGAATCATGGTGCAAGAGAGATACCGGCAATGAGTTTGCAAGATATTATACTGTCTGAATGAAGTCCATCTTGTTGTAATTCTGATGCTAATCAACTGATAAGTCATGCAGATGGATAAAAACACAAGGAAAACATGAAATACATGCATGATAATTCACAAAAGCGTGGAAGTGCCCCAAAGCCAAGCAGCTCTCAGGGTGGTGGGGATAAATCTATCTGTATGCAAGTACAACCATCACACAAGGAACAGATACAAAAGGCTGAAATCTTCTGGGCCCTTAAGGTAGCTTCAAGTGGGTATCCATACAGAACATGCGATGGCACTCCTGCTCTGTTTCAAGCTATGTTTCCTGGACCTGTGTCTAAAAAATTAGTATTATGTATTCCTACTTTTGAGGGAAAAGTTCCTACTTTTTCCTACTTTTTTCCTACTTTTCTTGCAAAAGTAGTTCCTATTTTTTCCTACTTTTTGAAAAAAGGTCACTTGACAGCCTGACATGGGGGCACACTATACATGGGAAAATTCGGTATTTTATATAGCTTGCCAAAATATACCTTAACCAAACTTCATTGCATAAATACATTGCGGTAACAGTGTGATCAATACATTAATTTTTGTACAGAATCGTATTAAATAGATAAAATAATATTTCATTAACATAATGTTATGTTGTCATGTATCCCGTAAAACTTAAATACAAAACAAAACAGCCTCCATCTGGGAAATCTGGGCTTAATGCATGTGGGTTAACCCTTTGTCGTCTGCTAAAATGTTGTCTGCTTAATTTCTAAAATTAGCATTTTCTTCGATTTTTTTCAAAGAATATTATCAGAATAGCAAACAGTTTGGATCCTGATGAGACGCCACGTTCTGTGGCGTCTCATTTGGATCCAAGCTGTTTGCAAAGGCCTTCAAAATTCGGTTCCCGCACTGAAAGGGTTAAGTATCCTCTCAGATGAGCCTCTTTAGTCTACACTGGCTATTCCGGGACAACATTTTTCGCCTAAACTGGATATTTGCTAAGAAAAGACTTTCTTTAAACGAAAAATACCATAAAAGCTGGCAGCACAGGCTAAGCTGGGATGACACTTTTTGAACATGCATTAAACCCTATTATCCCAGAGTGAGCCTCAAAAGAATGAATATAAGACACAATTCAGGCGTGTTTTTTATCCAAACAAATGTACAAGTATTGTGGTCATGTTGGCAAACTATAAATCTTTACTGTCTTATATCTTTGATATTAAGTGTAGATCTTGTGTAGTATTTACCGCTTTGGGGAAAAGTAGGTGATCTATAAAATTCACACTTATTTGTTTAGGATCAAACAAACATTACACCCCATTTAGGATCAAACAAACATTACACCCCATTTAGGATCAAACAAACATTACACCCCATCTACCCAGAGCACAGCTCACATGTGATTGTTGTTTTTTTTTAAAGGCTAGGGTGGCCAGGCCTGGTGACTCATCCATTCTGGCAGGGCAAGCTGGCACACCTGGCCAAGGACCTGGTCATGTCCCAGGATGTTCAGGTATGATCTGGTAATTTGTACATTGGACTGTTGAAAGGTCATCGTTTGAGTCTTCTTCTTGAAAAAATTCTGCTATTATGGAATTGTTTGTCTTTCTTAAAGTACATTTCAGTCTATGCAGCAAGTGTTATTCCTTGATGAGTCTAGGCAGATTGCAAGGCTAATCTGGGACAACACTTTAGGCACATGCATAAAGCGCAGTTTTCTCAGACAGTGGCTCGTTTGATGATGATTTTTTTATTATTAGCTCGACTATTAAATGAGTCTTGTTCTGAGAAAACTGGGCTTAATGCATGTGCAGAAAGTGTCGTCCCAGATTAGCCTGTACAGTCCGCACAGGCTAATCAGGGTCGACACTTTTTGCCTAAACTTGATTTTCAGTAAGGAGGGACTTCCTTGAAACTAAAAATATCATTAAAGCGGAAAGTTTCTTCCCTGATTAGCCTGTGCGGACTGCACAAGCTAATCTGGGACGACACTTTACCCACATGAATTAAGCCCAATTTTATCAGAACAAGACACATATATGAAATATAGTGGAGCTATCCTACTCACCCCGGCGTCGGCGTTTCCGTTAGCGTTAGTGTTAGCGTTCGCTTGCAAATGTTAAAGTTTTAGTACTGCCCCAATTATTTTCATTGTCCCTTGACATATTGCTTTCATATTTTGCATACTTGTTTACCAACATGACCCCACCCTATAAACAATTTTTTATGATCACATTTTATTATTACTTTGGCAAAACAACACTTACCTGAATACCACAATGGATTCCACCCAAACAATACCCCACACCCCTACCCAAAATCCCTCTCCCCCCAACCTCCCCCCCCCCTAAGTGTTTTTTTTTAAACATCATCTACTAATTTACCCCACCCCACATTAAACCCCCCTCTGACCCCCACCCCCCTACCCCCCTACCCCCCCCCCCATCTTTTTTTAACATCATCTAATAAATTACCCCACCCCAAATTATACATTATACCCCCTCTCACCCCCCACCCCCTACCCCCCCCCATTTTTATTTTTTAAACATCATCTAATAAATGACCACACCCCCGCATAATACCCCCCGCTCATCCCCCTACTCCCCCCCCCTAAAATATTATTTTTTTCCTTTTTTTTATTTTTTATTTTGAAAATCATCTAATAAACGACCACACCCCACATTATACCCCCTCTCAACCCCCCCCCCCCCAAAAAAAAAAAAACCACAATTTTTTTTTCCTATTTTATTTTTGAAAGATCGTCTAATAAATTATTGAATATGAACAATTTCCCCATAATGGCTTACGTTATAATGTCCAGCACTCGAATAGTCGAGCGTGCTGTCCTCTGACAGCTCTTGTTAACATTCTGTTAAACTAAGATTGAAGCCTGTCAAACATGCATGAAAAAAAGTCTACAAATTGTTAACCATTATTGATATATAGACTCTGTTTTTAGTGGTTTTTGATGTAAAAGAGCACCAGTGTTTATGGGGTTTCAGCTGTTTTCAAATCTCAAATTCTCATTTTGGGGTCAAAATATGTTATTGAAAGTATTGATTTGAAATAGATATAGTGAGTTCACATAGGAAAACAATGTCAATAGATACTGAAAACCAGGATTGTAATGACAATTAGTGAAAAAAACTGATTATGTTTTTTTAGCATCAGCATAGAAAGAAGTTGAAACCAATTTTATGCCACCCAAAACTGATTTGAAGATGGGTCCTGAACACAAAATTGAGCATTTAATATATGTAGCTTTTTTCGTACATCATTGCCCCAAAACACTTTTTCTAATGCCTTCATCATTTTTTATATTTAATCCATGTATAAGACGCATTGGAATACAGTCCAACCTGTGACTTAAAACCACTCAAGGGATTTGGTGATTGTGATCTTTGTTCACAGGTGGTCTTTATTGGCAGAGTCGATTGAAACTTTGAAAAATATGCTAGTAGGCTTTTACCAGATGATAACTCAAGAACGCTTAGGCCTAGGATCATGAAACTTCATAGGTGTATTGATCATGACTGGCAGATGACCCCTATTGATTTTGAGGTCACTAGGTCAAAGGTCAAGGTCATGGTGACCCGAAATAGTAAAATGGTTTCCGGATGATAACTCAAGAACGCTTATGCCTAGGGTCATGAAACTTCAAAGGTTCATTGATCATGACTTGCAGATGACCCCTATTGATTTTCAATTCACTAGGTCAAAGGTCAAGGTCACAGTGACTCAACTTAGAAAAATGGTTTCCGGATGATAACTCAAGAACGCTTACGCCTAGGATCATGAAACTTCATAGGTACATTGATCATGACTCGCAGATGACCCCTATTGACTTTCAGGTCACTAGGTAAAAGGTCAAGGTCACGGTGACTTGACACAGTAAAATGGTTTCCGAATGATAACACAAGAAAGCTTACGCCTAGGATCATGAAACTTCATAGGTACATTGATCATGACTCGCAGATGACCCCTATTGATTTTCAGGTCACTAGGTCAAAGCTCAAGGCTGCAGTGCCAAAAAACGTATTCACCCAATGGCTGCCACTACAACTGACAGCCCATAATTTTTATTTTATTTTTTTCTTGTTTAAATGCTTTTATTCATTCCATAATATATATACATACATAATTTACAAAGTAATGCACATTCATATATTAATCTACCATATGTAATGCATTTTCACTATATTGTTTAATTCATTACACAATTTGAATTAATATCATACATCATTCAACCTTTTTTACTTCATGGACTTGACTTAAATATTCTTTATGTACATCACAATAATAAGCGCGTCTTGAACGAAGAAGAAATGTTTTGATTAACCACAACAATTTCACTATGGTTCAAGGATTTGAATCTTGCCTTCACCAAGATCATTAGCCACTCTCCTACAATTGTGTCCTTTGTCTAACATACTAATCGCCGTAACACGTTCATCCACGTCAAGAACTTAAGCTTGGATGCCATAATGGTTAAATTTAACTGACAATTTTATTATCCCGCCCCATTGGCAGATGGATATTGTTTTGGCGCTGTCCGTCCTTCCGTCCATCCGTCTTTCCATCCTTCCGTCCGTCCCGCACTTTTGTGTTCAGAGCCATATCTTGGAAGTGCTTTGGCGGATTTCAATGAAACTTGGTATGAGTATATATATGGATAAGAGGATGATGCACGCCTAATGGCATTTTACACCTTTGGATAATAAGGGAGTTATGGCCCTTTGTATCTTGAAAAAATGCTTTTTTGAGTGTCAAATATAACACTTTTGTGTCCAGAAGCATATTGGCGGGGGATATCAATTCAACGAATTTGCTTGTTTTTTCTTTAATTTATGCATGTCTTGTCACTGAGAAATTTAAGAAAGCAATGAATATCAAATTGTATGTGTGTAATTTTCATTATACTTTCAATGAATCCATAAGTTTCCTTAAAGAGTTGATGTAAGCCCCAAACTTTTTTTAGCCCACCTGTCACGAAGTGACATGGTGAGCTTATGTGACTGTGTGATGTCCGCCATCCGTTGTGTGTGCGTGTGTGCGTGCGTGTGTGCGTGCGTCCGTCAACAATTTGTTTGTGTAGACAGTAGAGGTCACAGTTTTCATCCAATCTTTATGAAATTTGGTCAGAATGTTTATCTTGATAAAATCTTGGTTGGGATTTAATTTGGGTCATCTGGGGTCCAAAACTAGGTCACTAGGTCAAAAATAGGTCACATAATATGTCAAATAATAGAAAAACTTTGTGTAGACAATAGAGGTCGCAGTTTTTATCCAATCTTTATGAAATTCGGTCAGAATGTTTATCTTGATAAAATCTGGGTTTGGATTGTATTTGGGTCAAAAACTAGGTCACTAGGTCAAAAAATAGGTCAAATAAAAGAAAAACCTTGTGAAGACAATAGAGGTTGCAGGTTTCATCCAATCTTTATGAAATTTGATCAGAATGTTTATCTTGATGAAACTGGCTTGGGAATGTATTTGGGCCATCTGGGGTCAAAAACTAGGTTACTTGGTCAAAAACAAGGTCAAATAATAGAAAACTCTTGTGTAAACAATAGAAGTCGCAGTTTTTATCCAATCTTTATGAAATTTGGTCAGAATGTTTATCTTGATGAAATCTGGGTTTGGATTGTATTTGCGTCAAAAACTAGGTCACTAGGTCAAAAACTAGGTCAAATAAAAGAAAAACCTTGTGAAGACAATAGAGGTAGCAGGTTTCATCCAATCTTTATGAAATTTGATCAGAATGTTTATCTTGATGAAACTGGCTTGGGAATGTATTTGGGCCATCTGGGGTCAAAAACTAGGTCACTAGGTCAAAAACAAGGTCAAATAATAGAAAACTCTTGTGTAAACAATAGAAGTCGCAGTTTTTATCCAATCTTTATGAAATTAGGTCAGAATGTTTATCTTGATGAAATCTGGATTGGGATTGTATCTGGGTCATCTGAGGTCAAAAACTAGGTCACTAGGTCAAATAATAGAAAAACTGTCAACAAGTTGTTTGCGTAGACATTAGAGGTCACAGTTTTCATCCAATTTTTATAAATTTGGTCAGAATGTTTATCTTGATGAAATCTGGGTTGGGATTGTATTTGGGTCATCTGGGGTCAAAAACTAGGTCACTAGGTCAAAAACTAGGTCACTAAGGGAACTAATAGAAAAACCTTGTATAGACAATAGAGCCCAAAGTTCATCCAATATTTATGAAATTTGGTCAGAATGTTTATCTTGATGAAATCTGTGTTGGGATTGTATTTGGATCATCTTGGGTCAAAAACTAGGTCACTAGGTCAAATAATAGAAAAACCTTGTGTAGACAATAGAGGTCATAGTTTTCATCCAATCTTCATGAAATTTGGTCAGAATGTTTGTCTTGATGAAATCTGGGTTGGGATTGTATTTGGGTCACCTGGGGTCAAAAACTAGGTCACTAGGTCAAATATTAGAAAAACCTTGTGTAGACAATAGAGGTGACAGTTTTCATCCAATCTTCATGAAATTTGGTCAGAATGTTTGTCTTGATGAAATCTGGGTTGGGATTGTATTTGGGTCACCTGGGGTCAAAAACTAGGTCACTAGGTCAAATATTAGAAAAACCTTGTGTAGACAATAGAGGTCACAGTTTTCATCCAATCTTTATGAAATTTGGTTAGAATGTTTATCTTGATGAAAACTGGGTTGGGATTGTATTTGGTTAGTCAGGTGAGCGATTCGATTCAGGGCCATCATGGCCCTCTTGTTTGATATTTTTCGGCAGTTAGTACCTTAATCGCGAGCAACTAAAATAAAAAGGCATTTTCTCATACTTTCTACAAACTATCAAATGCATAAAAGAAGCAGGCGGCTACCAATTAGCAATATGTGTTAAATAAACAAAAAAACTGCTATCAAGTTAAGTAAACTGTCACTTGCCAATATCTCCATAGCGATCAACCAGTGCACTGGTAAGATGTTTATCACGTGACTATCACAGCATCATGGCGGCCATTGTTTTATTGACAGTTGTGAAATCGTTAATTATTATGATTAAATTGGTCGTTGTAAGCCTTTTACAAGGAATACAAGATTTTTTCTTTTGCATTCCGATGACAACGTACAATGTTTAAAAGAAAATGCTGCAAAGTATCATTATTAATTATTTATGTTATTATGATGTTTTGTCAAATCCAAATTATTTGTTATAAAACATTATATTATGATAATTAAAACTATTTTGTTAGTCAATAGACTTTTGGGAATGTAAAAAGTTGGTCATTGAAGTGGTCGTTGCTGGCTATCAAAATCGACTTTGGGAATGTAAAATGGTGGTCGCTGGTCATTGTTGGCAGGCGGGCGTTATTTGCAGGTACAATATATAGTGAAATTGTTCGGGGGGAATCGATGTGGTTGATATTGACAGGTGGTCGCTATTCACAGGCGGTCGCTTGGGCAGGTTGAACTGTATAAGATGTGTAAAAACTAGGAAATATTCCCAGCTATGCATTGTTAGTAATTTTTCATTGCCCATATTAATTTAAATAGATTTTTAATGACCGTTAAAATTTTGGTGAACTTTGGGCCCAGTTTTCCAAAGAACCTTTTCATGTCCCCGGTAGGGGAGTATTTAGCAACTGCACTGTCTGTCTATCTGTCCATCTGTCCATACATCTGGCATTCTGTTTCAAGATTTTTTCCTCAACGTTTTCAGGTATCTACCTGATTTTTGGTGTGTGATCTACTTGGATGACTTTCAGATCAAGTTGGAGTTTCGTTCTGGTCCATTGATTTTTGACGAAAAATAGCTGCTGCTGTGTGTCTACACAGTGCAGTAGGGCGTATTGTGTTTTACAAACACAGTTCTTGTTTCATTTTACAGGGCAGCATGGCTACAACAGCTAGGAGCAGCGTCTTCGTAGATGGAACTGGGTCAGTGTTGGGCAAGGTGAAAACTGTAGAGTTGGGAGACAGACCTCTCACTGTACAGCATGAGGACAGTCCATCTAGACCTGGTATGTACTTACTTCTTATCTCATCAACTATCTTATGACAAGCTTAAGTTATTACCAAAGCAAAAAAGAAAAAGATGTTTCAGATCAGTTTGTTTCTGGCCTCTTGGGACAAAAATATGACACATTAAAGTACAGGTAATGGCAACAAACTGAAATATTTTGGTCTGTAAGTTTTTAGTCTGCTTTCGTAAAATTAACCATTGAAAAAATCAAAAGCTCAGAATAGAGGTTGCAGTGGTATGATGGATATGTTGTCTAGAGACAACACTGAGTACTGGCCTACCTGTGAAATGAATTTAAAAGTGTCACAAAATGATTAGACTTTAAATTACTAAGACAAACTGGTTCAATTTGGGAGAAGTTTAAACCTTATGTTATAAATTCTGGATCAATCGTGCTATGAACTTTGTTATAAATTCTGGATCAATCGTACTATGAACTTTGCAACCGAAGGCCCTACTAGAGCTATACATCTGGTTCCTTTGCATTCATACTTTATTTGGGTCTTGCTATCTGAAAATGGAGCTTAATGTATGTGCCTGAAGTGTGGGCTTGATTAGCCTGTGCAATCAGCACAGGCTAATGAGGGATGCTATTTTTTGCCCAAACTGGATTTTCAGGTAAGAAGAGACCTCCTTTTTTATGAAAAATTCCATCAACGCTGAAAGAGTTGAAAAGTGTAGTCTGTGCAGATTGGACAGGCTTATCTAGGATGATACCCATACCATACCCACACCCATGCATTAAGCCCCATTTTCCCAGAGTGAGGCTCCAATATTTTGTATACCTGTTTTATTCAGGGACCTCTGCAGGTGACTTCCTACGTCCCAAGACGGCCCCCAGTGATGACGGTGGGGCCAGCCTGTTTACACTGAGGTAGGATCCAGATACAACAAAACAAACTATTGACAAACTATTTTTTTAGAAGGGTTTAGATTTGTGATGTGAGATTTTTGGAAAAAATACATGATTTAAAAGAATATAAAATATTTTAAACACTTAAATGTTTGTGTTTTTTTTTGTTTTTTTTTTACATTTTCAACACTATTCTTGTTTTCTCTATTGAATGTTTTTTTTAATACTGTGATGTATGGTTTCCTAATTCTCACTACCGTGATAAGTTTAGTTTTGCTAACACTCTAAATTTTCAGATACCTGCTTTTTTGGCCAAAATAAATATTGTTCATGACTTACTATTATCTGACATAAATTACACTTTTTTTGCATTTTTCTTGGTTTCCTTCATTTTTGGCTGTACCATTTACTTTGTGTATTGGTTAAAAAAAAAAAAAAAAACACTAATGTGAGAACCCACATCTCGTATTCAAAAATCAGTTGCCAGAATTGTCCACCCCGCTGACTTCTATCTGATAACACCCCTGTACTTCCAGTGCTAGACCCCACACCGCTGTCCCGCCCGACGACAGTTTGAGAGTTAACTCCCCTTACAAACAGCACGCTTCCCCGCTGTCTACACGAGAGCCGGTGACGTTGGGAACGGACTCAGGCGAACTCCTACAGACTAGAAACGAGATACTGGGCCTGGTGTACCATCCGACGGATTTCTGCGTGTCACCGATAATAGACAACCCCAAGGTTTGTTAAGAGTAAATGTATCTTATTGCCAGATGAAAATGGATTGTATAACAATGATCGTTTAAACTTGAGCTCTATACTATCGCTTTTTTTGGATCAGATTTGGGTAAAAAAAAAAAATGTCAATTTCAGAAAAACAAAATCTGCAAAAAATGAGATATTTGATATTTATTTATTGAAAAAAGGAAGGAAATATTAGGATAAATAGAATATTATGTGAGGTTTTGATAAAGATCAAGTTTATCATGCTCGGCTCGAACCATGTAAGCGCTTGGCAAGCCTCACGCTACCTCAGTTTTAAGCCTCACATGATAAACTTGATCTGTATCCAAAACTCACATAATATTCTCTATGTATCTGAAGTTAGTGAAGTTAAAGAAACATGTGCATTTTTTTGAATAAATTAAATAATACAGACGTTGGTCTGATGAATTTTTCCTCTACCTTTGAACGTTCAAAATTTTCATGCATTGTTCTTTGAGATAGGAAGTTGTGCATGTGCTTTTTCTTTTACTTCACATTACTAATGTGTAATGTTTTGCCTTTTTTACAACTTCGAGGTTCTTTATTGATTATTCAACTCACTACCTATTACAACATGATGTTTTCTAGGGTTTTAAGCTGTGACACGCTAAGTGATTAATTTTGGATAATTTGGTAATGCATTTTAAAAATCAAGAAAAAGCCTTCATTCAGTATCATTAATAGATAACAGGTATTTGTTCATTTCAAAAATGTGTTTGATAACAACAATTATTTTTATTTATTAACCATAAATTTTGATTTCAGTCGCATAAATACCATTTACTAAATTGATTTGTTTGTTCATTCAGTTTTGCAAGTCTTAGTATTTTAATTATAAAATATTCTAGACAAAAGCCCCATCATCAGCCTACTTCATACATGCATATTTTCATGATCCAATTCTGTGCTATCTTCTTGTTTCCACTTGTCAGATTCAAAGGCCCGCAACTGCGAAGTTTGATGCCAAGACACTTCCAGTCACCCCAATATCCCCCGAGAAATTCTCCTCCCTTCCGGAGAAGGATCAGACTAGACACCTCAAAACACTCCTTGACACCGTCAGTACTTCCGAGAAAGGACCCCCTTCGCAGAAACGAATACAGGTTGGCATGGGAATAAAACATTATATATGCAGATTTTATTTATGACTTAAATTCTGTTTTGCAAATAGAAGCATGTATAATACACATTCTTTAATTATGATTTACCTGTAAAAAGTCACATTAAAATTAGACTAACCCCTGTTCCAGAAACATTTTATGATTTACCTGTAAAAAGTCACATTAAAATTAGACTAACCCCTGTAACAGAAACATTTTCAGGTTGGCATTAAAGCAGAACATTCCATAAGCAATTTTTATTAAGTGCTTGTTCTCCGTTAAACGGATAGTAGCATGTATTAAAACATACCTTTATTATGATTAACCCGTCACAAAACATTAAGTTACATTTAGCACATTCCATTGTTTTTCAATGTGTTTCCACACCATCCAATCTTCCTTTGTTCTCATGTGTTATCTAAATGATGAATGGTGCATTTCAAAGTTTTCGGTTTTGAAGTGCCCTTGTCTTGATTTTTTTTTTGTTATTATTGAATGAGCATGTATACAAAATATATTATTGCAGAGTTTATTTAAACAATCCTTTCAATGACATTTTTAATCCATCATACTCACAAATATCTCATATATACTTGGAGTTATAAATTGACTGCATGTAGAATCTTCTACTAAATTATAAGCTCAAAAGATCAAGCTTTTTTGAAGTAATTTTGACAGATCCCTACAACTTTGCTCAACCGTATATTACTCTTAACCTATTCTGGAGGTTGTTAAACTTTAAAATTAATGTGTTGCAGCTGTTTTTTTGTAGGAATCTTCAATTGCAATATAAACAACTCCATATGTATTTGATATTTGCATGGATTTTTTCCATTAAATACATTTAGAGGTTCAGGTTTTATGCTGTTTGCTGCTCAACAGTATCTTTAGGTTGGAAATCAAGCCCTTTATATTTGAATCTATTAATCAAAGTCTATAGTTCAGTTAGATTTTTTAAGGGACAACAAATGGGTCAAAGTGGGTAACTGAGTGGTAAAGGTTTAATGCAGTGGTTTTTTCACCATTTTGGGAATAGGGCCAGGTCCCTTTGAATTGGGAAAAATAGCGGCGTTTCAACCACAATTGGGAAATTTGTGTTGTTGTTCTTTTGCAAACAAATGCTTCAAAAATGAGAATTAAAGTGTTTTGATTGTAAAATTTAATAAATTCTATCTTGTAGAGCTGGATAGGAAATTAAATATTTGTTGATCTTAAAAAATATGTGATTTTTTTTAAACCTTCCTTGGAGAATAATTTAACTCCTATTTGGGATAAATACATACTTTTTTCCATTGGGAATAGGTCTGATTATTGGACCCGATTTTGAGTGAAAAAAACAACATTGTAAAGGGTTAATGTCCTTGACCAATTTGGGGTTGCTGTTGTACCACTATATGACAGTCCTGTGTCAGAACCCTTGTTGTCCCCTACCGGTTTTACCGGAGGGGACTTATGGTTTGCGCTCTGTCTGTCAGTCTGTCTGTCTGTCAGTCAGTAAGTCAGTCACACTTTTCTTGATCCTGCAATAACTTTAAAAGTTCTTAATATTTTTTCATGAAACTTGAAACATGGATAGATGGCAATATGGACATTATGCACGTCATTTCATTTTGTTCCTACATCAAAAATTCTGGTTGCTATGGTACCAACAATAATTCTGACAATGGTAGAATTTCTGACGATGGTGGAGCAGTTAGGGGACTATATTGCTTGGCAATAGTCTTGTTTATCCTTGTTAATGTTTTACCACTCAGATGTGCATTTTAGCCCATTATTAGTCCCTTAGAAAATCTACTTAAATTACTGAGGTACTCTCATTTTGTTCTGTTTTCATGTTCTTGGCATAAAGCCATTTTCTCTTTCCTTCTAAGCGGGAAAGGGTTAATGTCTGTAACCATGCTGGTGTTTGCAGGTGTACCACTATATGACTGTCCTGTGTCAGAACCGTGCGGCGTCCACATATCTCATGAACAATGGAGCGCTTGTGATGCTTACCAAACAACTAAAGGAAGTCACCCATGCAGAAGTGTAAGTTCGCAACTTGATTGGTACCGAACAATGTTTTGTTTAACCCTTTGCATGCTGGGAAATTTGTTGTCTGCTAAAATGTCGTCTGCAGAATTTCTTAAATTAGCATTTTCTTCGATTTTTTTCAAAGAATACTATCAGAATAGCAAAGAGTTTGGATCCTGATGAGACGCCACGTTCTGTGGCGTCTCATCTGGATCCAAACTGTTTGCAAAGGCCTTTAAAATTCGGTTCCAGCACTGAAAGGGTTAAGCCTCTATGAGACTCACTCTTGGAAAACGGGGATTAATCCTTTACCACTTAGATACGTATTTTCGCGCATGTGTAGTCTCTTAAAAAGTTATATTTAATTTAAGACCTGTCTCACTAGATACAAGTTTTAAAGGCTTCATTTCCAACCCTTAGATTCTGATGAGCAGCAAACAGCATAAAACCTGAACAGACTGCGAGTTACTCGCAGGCTGTTCTGTACATGCTGTTTGCACATAGCCATCTTCACGTTGATTCTAAGTGGGAAAGGGTTAATGCATGTTCGTTAATTGTCATCCCAGATTAGCCTGTGCAATTTGCACAGGCTAATCAGAGACGAAACTTTCCACCTTTTCGCTATGAAGAGACTTCCTTTAAACCAAACAGAGAAAATTGGAAATTGTTGTGCTTTATAAGCCTGCGTGGAGTGCACAGGCTAATCATGGATGACACTTAACAAACATGCATTAAGCCCCATTTTCCAAAATCAAAGCTGCCATTGTGTCAGACAGCTTAGGCTTATTTACACATTGTGTTGCCGGTTTCCTGCATTGAACCAGTACGTGGTGTAATAAGTCCGGGTCATAAGCACATTTGCATATTTGTGATTGACTCTTTTAGCCTGTGACCCCTAGATCACTTGGCAGACACCATACCCAATAGGTCATGACTACCTTTTTCAAATGTTCAACAATAATGGTAGCAAAATTGGTTATAAGCCTCCTGTAATTGTCTTGCATATTGCTATGCCCCTTTTTACAGAAGGGACATGCACATTCTTTTTATTTCAGTTAAAGTTCTGTATGAAAAGTATAACTGCAATTGTGATGGACATTTATGATTTATAGTATACAACTATTTATGAGCAGGTTTTATTATTGCATAGGGCTGTGTGACCTTTTTTCAAATGCGACAGTTTTTCAAACAACTAGTAAACGGCATAGTATGTCTAATTTCTCATATTTATGTTTCAGTCGCACCAAAATATCAAGAGTGATTGGCCTGATGGCAAATAACACAGACACACTTGATGAGGCAACAAAAATGAGTGAGGTAGGGTAGTAAATTGTTTTATGATCACACTGTTATGCTGCATACCTTGGCAGCGTGTACCTGAAACTAGGTAGCTTAACCCTTTCAGCGCTGGAACCAAATTTTGAAGGCCTTCGCAAACAGTTTGGATCCAGATGAGATGCCACAGAACGTTGCGTCTCATCAGGATCCAAACTGTTTGCTATTCTGATAGTATTTTTTTTTTTAATCGAAGAAAATGCTAATTTTAGAAATTCAGTAGACGACATTTTAGCAGACAACACATTTCCCAGGATGTAGAAGGTAAACCTGTATAAATGGTCCTCCCTCTGGGTATAGGGGGTTAAAAGCTTGTGCTTTAAGTGTTGTCCCAGTGCAGCCTGTGCAGCCCACACAGGCTAATCTTGGATGACACTTCAAGCGCCCCCATTAAGCTCTGTTAGCTCATTGCATGGTCCAAATGGAATAGATAGTTCAGTGGCATTATTCTGGATTCACCATGAAAGTCTGTCAGACTTTCTTTTGGCACAAATTGTCCAGAAAGAGTACCACTCATACACTTTTCAGTTTTGAACAATCAGAATTACACGCATTGTTCCCTTTAACATGAAGTTGTGCATGTGCAATTTTGAGTAACCTATGTTATAAATTCTTAAAGCAGGGCCCCTTTCTCATCTTGCAGTTTCTCTAACACGATTATTACAACTTGTTATGCAATTCATGCATGCAAAGTCTTGGGTTGTTTTTATACGCCCGTCTATGACGGGACGTATTATGGTATACCCCGCGTCCGTCCGTCCGTCCGTCTGTTAATGTCGTACGCTACGTCAAATATCCTTTGACAGATTTTCTTCAAATTTTAACACAATCTTAATATTGATAAACCCTGATCCCCTTTCGTTTTTGACGGAATTCTGAATTGTCGTTCCAGAGTTATGGGACTTTGTTCGTCAAAATTTCGTGATTTCATTGAATGTCCTACTGTAGCTCAAATATCCTTCGATGGATTTTTTTCAAATTTCAACACAATCTTAATATTGATAAACCCTGATCCCCTTTCGTTTTTGACGGAATTCTGAATTGTCGTTCCAGAGTTATGGGACTTTGTTCGTCAAAATTTCGTGATTTCATTGAATGTCCTACTGTAGCTCAAATATCCTTCGATGGATTTTTTTCAAATTTCAACACAATCTTAATATTGATAAACCCTGATCCCCTTTCGTTTTTGACGGAATTCTGAATTGTCGTTCCAGAGTTATGGGACTTTGTTCGTCAAAATTTCGTGATTTCATTGAATGTCCTACTGTAGCTCAAATATCCTTCGATGGATTTTTTTCAAATTTCAACACAATCTTAATATTGATAAACCCTGATCCCCTTTCGTTTTTGACGGAATTCTGAATTGTCGTTCCAGAGTTATGGGACTTTGTTCGTCAAAATTTCGTTATTTCATTGAATGTCCTACTGTAGCTCAAATATCCTTCGATGGATTTTTTTCAAATTTCAACACAATCTTAATATTGATAAACCCTGATCCCCTTTCGTTTTTGACGGAATTCTGAATTGTTGTTCCACAGTTATGGGACTTTGTTGAATGTCAAGGAGACGGCGCTCCATGCTCATGTACTTATAAAATAAACCATGTATTCAAATACAAATAAACTGAAGTAAAAAAATGATTCAAAGGGTTATTTATTACCTTACTACTTCATTGGCGAACGACGGGCGTATCATGCGCTTTGAAATTTATAATAAATCAACGGACGCGCACATCCATCTTAATTTATTGGTTTGTTCAACTGTATAGACTAAAACAAACCTGTGATTTAAAGAAAGCATGATATACCTGTACAAAATAAAAACAGTAATCATGTTTCATTCATTTAAAAATGAACTTTATTTTATTTTCTGTTTGTTTGATTTTGTGTCAGTAAGTCATTTAAATGATTGTACATTATCTTATTGAGATCATTTACGTGTATTTTGGCCTAATTATTGATTTTACTAGATATAAAGCTATGCACTCAACAAAAACTACGGAAGATGAAGTGTACTAAAAGCAATTACAAAAAGCTGTATTGATCTTATTATTTTTAAGGTGTTGCACTTTCAAGCACCTGTCCCAAAATACTTTAGAAAAATTAGATTTTGAAAAATTGCTCAAATATTAATAAAATAGGAACTATGGTTGATTTGTGTGGAAAATCTGGTCAAGTTTCAAAAGAATGTAATGTTTGTATATTCAGTATTTGAGACCTCAGATTAATTTTGTTGTAGATGTTTATATGAGTCTCATTTTGGGAAAACCGGGCTTAATGTGTGCGCCTAAAGTGTTATCCCAAATTAGCCTGTGCAATTTGCACAATCTGCTTACTCTAATCAGGGACGAAACTTTTCTTCACTGGATATCTGTTAAGAAGAGACATCCTTTAAACAATAGATACTATTAAAGCGGAAAGTGTCGTACCTGAATATCCTGTGAGTACTGCACAGGCTAATCTGGGATGACACTTTACTACTGCACAGGCTAATCTGGGATGACACTTTACGCACATGCATGGAAGCCCAGTTTTCCAAGAACGTAGCTTGTATGGTAGTAAAACTACAATTGTTAGATCTGTTATTGTTATCCTCCCCTCCTTGATGTTTCTTCAGGCCCTCACGGTTATCACTGAAGTGTTCCGAGAGAGCGTGAAGAACACACGCCTGAAGCAAGGTCTGCTGCCCGCCATTGGAGAGTTGGTGTACCTAATTGCCACTCAGGTGATTTATGTATTATCATATAAAAAGCAAAATGCTTCTAGTACATAAAAATCGTAAATTTTATATGAAATGTTTCCTTATTTTTAGCTCACCTGAGCACAATGTGCTCATGGTGAGCTTTTGTGATCGCCTTTTGTCCGTTGTGGGTTGTGCGGCTATAACATTTGCCTTGTTAACACTCTATAGGCCACATTTATTGTCCAATCTTCATGAAATTTGGTCAAAAGATTGGTCTCAATGATGTCTTGGATTAGTTTGAAAATGGTAACGTTTGCTTGAAAAACATGGCTGCCAAGTGGCGGGGCATTTTTCCTTATATGGCTATACATGGCTATAGTAAAATCTTGTTAACACTCTAGAGGCCACATTTATTGTCCGATCTAAATGAATCTTGGTCAAAAGATTCATCCCAATAATATCTTGGACGAGTTTTGAAATGATGCCGATTGGTTGAAAAACATGCCCCCTGCCAGGGGGCGAGGCATTTTTCCTTATATGGCTTTAGTAAATCCTTGTTAACACTCAAGAGGCCACATTTATTTTCGGATCTTCATGAAACTTGGGCAGAAGGTTTGTCCCAGTGATATCTTGGATGAGTTCGAAAATGGTTTCGGTTGCTTTAAAAACATGGCCACCTGGGGGCGGGGCATTTTTCCTTATATGGCTATATATGGCTTTAGTAAAACCTTGTTAACACTCTAGAGGCCACATTTATTGTCCAATCTTCATGAAATTTAGTCAGACGATTCGTCTCAATTATATCTTGGATGAGTTCGAAAATGGATGCGGTTGGTGGAAAAACATGGCTGCCAAGGGGGAGTGGCATTTTTCCTTATATAGCTATAGTAAAACCTTGTTAACACTCTAGAAGCCACATTTATTGTCCGATCATCATGAAACCATGGCCCATATTCACCAACCCATTCTTGGACTTAAGAATACAGAATACACTTGGAAGCAAGAAAAATGTGTTCAGTGTTTGAACATTTACAGGCCTCCATTGGTGATTATGTCATAAACAAAATGTTCTACATGAAGAATGATATATATAGAGATGTTTAATGCCAAGCCTGACTCAAAATTCAAGCAATATTTGAATATACCAATTTAAAGGATATTCTTTATTCTTAGACTTAAGTCTAAGAATTGTTTGATTAATACGGGCCTTGGTCAGAAGATCTTTTCCAATGATATCTTAGACAAGTTTCGAAAATGGTTCCAGTTGCTTGAAAAACATGGCAGCCAAGGGGGCGTGGCATTTTTTCCTTATATGGCTACATGAATCTTCATGAAACCTGGTCAGACGATTTGTCCCAATGATATCTTGGACAAGTTCGAAAATGGTTCAAGTTGCTTGAAAAACATGGCCACCAGGGGGCAGGGCATTTTTCCTTATATGGCTTCATGAATCTTCATGAAACTTTGTCAGAATATTTGTTTAAATGATAGCTTGGATTTGTATGAAAATGGTTCTTGTCTGTTGAAAAACGTGGCTGCCAGGGTGTTCACTAGTCACGAAAGTTGGTTAGAACATTTGTTCTAATGACATCTTGGGCTGCACAGAACAGGTTAGTTCCTTTGAATCTCAAGTGAGCGACTTTGGGCCTTTCAGGCCCACTTGTTTATGAAAACTATATACCAGTTTATTGTCACATACATTTTATTTTATCTAAAATTTAATGTTATGTTATTTAAATGCTTCTAATGCATCAAAATTGTTAATTTCATCGTAATCTTTTTTGGTCATGAAAAGTAAAAAATCTATCTTTGACTAACCCAAAAATAAAGTTTAGTGGTAATTAACTTGAACCCAAATTGTTAATTTCACTTATTTACATCTTATTATATAAAGGAACGACTGTTGTCCCAAAAATCAAGATATGGGAATTGCACTGATTGTGATTTTGCAGTTTTGAGGAGCTGAACAGTAAATTACTGTTCGCTTTAATGTTTGTTATTAGGAAGAGAAGAAGTCACAACTGGTTGAGAACTGGAGTATTCCGTCCATGACTTTTGCAGTCATTGTCAGAAGCTGCCGAGACGGGGTATGATTTACATATAAGTTATTAGCTCGGCTAATAAACCCGAGGAATTGTCAAAGCCAGCTCGTTGTTCGCCGTCCGCCGTCAGCCGTCCGCCGTAGGCGTCATGCTAAAACCTTAACATTGGCTCTAAAATCAAAGTGCTTCCACCTACAACTTTGAAACTTCATATGTAGATGCACCTTGATGAGTTCTACATGCCACACCCATTTTTGGGTCACTAGGTCAAAGGTCAAGGTCACTGTGACCTCTAATATCAAACTTTAACATAGGCTCTTAAATCAAAGTGCTTCCACCTACAACTTTGAAACTATATATGTAGATGCACCTTGATAAGTTCTACACGCCACACCCATTTTCTGGTCACTAGGTCAAAGGTCAAGGTCACTGTGACCTCTTATATCAAACTTTAACATAAACCTTTACATTCGCTGTAAAATCAAAGTGCTTCCACCTACAACTTTGAAACTTCATGAGTACATGCACCTTGATGAGTTCTACACGCCACACCCAATTTGGGGTCACTAGGTCAAGGTCACCGTGACAACTAAAAAAAAAAATTCTGACAAGCTTTCGCAGCCGAGCGTTGGCGCCTGTTATGAGGTGCTCTTGTTTTATATATCAAAATAATGTGAGGTTCTTTCTGGGAAAAATGGTCTAAATGCATGTGCATGAAGTGTGTTCGCAGATTATTAGCCAGTGCAGTCTGCACATGTTAATCAGGCACAACGCTTTCCTCTTTAACGGAATTTTTGTTTGAAAGAAGTCTCTTCTAAGCGCTCAGTTTAGGCAAAGTGTTGTCCCTGATAAGCCTGTGCAGACTGCACTGGCTAATAAATGACCACACTTTACACACATGCATAGCGCCCAGTCTTCTCAGAAAGAGGCTTGTATAATGTCAACATAATCTTTCCCGGTTTTTGTGGTTGGGGATGCAATGCAGCAGTTTTGAAAAAAAAAAAAGAAAATCGAGCTTAATCAATGGATGAAAAGTTGCATCCCAGATAAACTTGAATTTATGAAAAAAAATTAAGGAAGTCTGTTTCAAGCTAAAATCAAGTCCCTGATTAGTGTCCAAACTCTTATGCAAAGTTGGGTTTAAAAAAAAGAGTTGTCAATTGGACTTTCACATGCACTCTTCTGCAGGAGGATTCATTAATCAACCACATGGCAGCCAAGATCGTGGAGAACGTTGCCGCGACGACCGGTCAGGTCACCCAGAAACTGGTAACCACGGAGATGGCCCAGGCACTGTGGTACATCTTCAAGCATTCCACGATTGATGCCCTGCGAATCACATCACTGTCCGTAAGTACATATTGGTGTATGCCCTGCGAATCACATCACTGTCAGTAAGTACATATTGGTGTATCAAAATGATGTATCTTGCTGTGACTTTGAGTCATATTTTTAATTAGGATTTTAATATTTCTTTTGATTATTATTTTGCCTGACCAGGGCGGTTAGTGGACAACGACAACGAGCAAGGCATGGTATTGTAATGCGCATGGGGGGGGGGGGGTTAGAGGATAAGGGTTAGGGGTCGGGTTTGGGTTAGGGTTAGCCTTAACCCATACCTTAACCCTAACCCGACCCCTCACCCTAACCTAACCATAACCCAGGGTTATCTCCCCTATACCATGCCTCGCTCATTGTAATTGTCCTCTTCCTGACCAGGGCCCATATGCACCAACCCATTCTTTGACTATAGATGAAGTTATGACTTAGAACCAAGGTAAAGACATTTAGAGTTTGATACATACAGGCTACAAATAATCCTTTTGTCATAAATAAATTGTAGTTAATGAAAATGTGTGTAGTTGCAGATGTACATTTTCATGTCATATGGAACTTTATTAAACCTTTCCCACTTAGAAGCAAAGTGAAAATGGCTATGTGCAAACAGCATAAAACCAGAACAGCCTGGGACTAAGTCGCAGTCTGTTCAGGTTTTATGCTGTTTGCTTCTCATCAGTATCTTAGGGTTGGAAATGAAGTATTTTAAACTTGAATCTATTAAGAAAGATTCAATTAGAAAATTAAATTAAACTTTTTTAGGGACTACAAATTTGTAAAAATATGTATCTAAGTGGTTAAGAATGTTTATTCTTATTATAATTTTACCTTAGTCTAAAAATTAGTTATTGATAGCAGACCCTTACCAAAGGGAAAAATAATTAGAAGTGTGATCATTTAAAGGATGAGTCACATGAAATGCCTATTACTCCTAGGTGAAAGGTCAAGAACTTTTGTTCCGGGTTTGTAACTGTCTAATGCATTGGCGTATTTTACTATTACTTTAGATTCTTATTCCTCATGACCAGTTGATATATAGAGTAATACTGTTACTCATGCTCATATGTCAACCCTTTACCACTTAGATACGTTTTTTGACGCATTTGTAGTCCCTGAGAAAGTTACGTTTCATAAAATATCTTTTTTTACTAAATTCAAGTTTTATAGGCTTAATTTCCAACCCTTGGTTACTGATGAGCAGCAGCATAAAACCTGAACAGACTGCGAGTTACTCACTGACTGTTCTGGTTTTATGCTGGTTGCAAAAGCCATTTTCACTTGGCTTCTTATGGGGGAAAGGGTTTAAAGGTCAAGCAATGTTGACTTTCATAGATTATATCTTCTTTTATGGCAAACATAAGATTCATAAATCCATTATTCACACATTTCAATCTGAAACATTTTAAGTAATGTGAATATGTTATTAGGGGAACTTTGTATAAATACTAAAAAAAAAATTCCATGCTTTACAGGAATTCACGAAACATTACCCTGCAGTGTTCAAGTCCGTGATCAAAATTGGAGATAGTTGTTCTATGAACTTGTATTTGTGTAGGCTTTACAGAGGATTACTAAACATGTTTCAGTCCTTGATTGACAAACACTGCAGGCATGTCAAATCTGTTCTAGAATGACTAAGAAGTCATGTCAACTGCAGACAGAAGAATCTTTTCTATGCACTACTTTAGTTCAACTAGGTCAAAAAAGCATGGTATAGTTCTAGATAGTAAGGCCATGAAATCTTTTTATGCACCCAGTAGGGTGGCATATATCAGTTGAATTGTCTGTAAGTCTGTCTGTCTGTCAGTCTGTGCGTCTGTCCGAAAACTTTAACTTTGGCCATAACTTTTGCAATATAGAAGATAGCAACTTGATATTTGGCATGCATGTGTATCGCAAGGAGCTGCACATTTTGAGTGGTGAAAGGTTAAGGTCATCCTTCAAGGTCAAAGGTCAAAAAAAAAAATCAAAGCTGCTCAGTAGGTGGCATTGTGTTTCAGACAAACACATCACTTGTTTATATTAAATTATGTTCCAGGTTTTGCAGAGGACCACACAAAATAACCTTGCAAAATTCAAAAACAGAGACTGTTGTTGTTTTCCAGGTTTAACAGAGCATCACAGTTTATATTAGTATTCAAAATGATCCGTGTTTTACTATAAACTTCAGCCGAGCCATAGGAAAACAGGGTTTACTTCATGTGTGTAAAGTGTTGTTCCAGATTAGCCTGTGAAGTCTGCACAGGCTCATCAGGGACAACACTTTTCACTTTAACAGAATTTTCTGTTTAAAAGAAATCTCTTCCAAACAAAAATCCATTCTACGACAAATGTGTCATCCTAGGCGTATCTGGCATGACACTCAACTCACATAAATTAAGCCCAATTTTCCCAAAATGAGGCTTATATAAACATCTTCTTTATAACAAATCTCAAATTAACACATTACAAATCGCCTGATTGGTGCACAAATGTGCCATGTGCCTTCTAATTTCAATGTCACATGGTACCTTTTTGTACCAAGGGGGCAAAATATACTTTACCTACATGCTTTAAACCCTGTTTTCCCAGAGCGAGGATCACTGTATTTTGCAGGCGTTACAGAGGATCACCAAACACAACCCTGCAGTGTTCCAGTCAGTGATTGACACTGTGGGCCTGTCTACCCTGCTGTCTGCCCTATCGTTTGGCATTACACGCATTCAGCAGTCCATAGTGACCATGTTCGCCACCCTTATCTTCTCTGGAACGTCTGTCTCAAGGCTGACTGCTGACAAGGTAACGGCTTTTTGACAGGGGCCAGTATCTTGAAATCTCCTGGTGGATATCTTAAGTTTTAGGTATGGGAAAATTAAAGATAAAACTTAGATAAATAACAAATGTTTTGTGCTTAGTTAAGCAAACTTAATATGATTGTTAGTTAAACCCATCTCATGTTAAAAGACCCTAAAAAGATAAATAACAAATGTTTTGTGCTTAGTTAAGCAAACTTAATATGATTGTTAGTTAAAACTATCTCATGTTAAAAGACCCTAAAATTTAATAATCAGAGACTTGAAGAAATTTTGCTAGTTTTTCTCTTATGGGTTTTGTGAAAACCGACACATAGTGAGTCCAATAATATCTGGAAAAAAATAATCCATGATATAAATGAATGTACTTGGGGTATTGGTGTAATAAGTTTCTTTATTAAGGTAAAGAGAATACTTGTTGTGGAAGTAGTAAAAGCAAGTTTGTCGAGTAATGCCTGAAACAAGAGTCTTGCCGAGCGTTTAGTGTATTAAGGCCTACAAAATAAAATTCTTCTTTGTTTGGAATTGAAATATGGTTAACATAATCAGCAGCAAAAAATACCAAAATGACTTCACAGATGTCAAAAAATGATGGCATTTAACTGTAAATGTTGTATTGCACATTGTGGAAAAACATAACTTATCCGAGAGGCTATTGTCATCAGTGCAAAAAATATTGAACATGTCAACCACTGTATGAATGTTATCCTTTTTACATGTTCTATGTTAAGTTTGCCAGTTTTTACATATTGGTTACACTCTACTTTTTTGCATAGGTTAAACACTACTTTCATGTAGGTTATACACCCCTCCATGCACATGGCCTACACAGTACTTCTTAGACTTAGACATGAAGGTATAACCCTACTTTGTACTCATTCACATAGGTTACACACTACATTGTATGTATGCTCATAGGTTACAGACAACTTTGTATGCATACTTATAGGTTACACACCACTATTGTACACATAGGTTGCACGTCCATTGCAGGACTTTCTTCAGAAGATTCTCCGGTTGCTGGAAAGCCCGTCAACAGTGATCCGAGGGAAGGCCTTCCTTGTGATACATGAGCTGGCCAGGAACAACCACGATATCCTTCTTACCAGCTGTCAACTCAGGTAATAAAAGTCTCGTGCGGATAAAATTGGGCTTAATGGTACCCAAAAATGACACCTTTTTATATAACATCAATACAACTTGCTATAATGCTTTTGATATTATGGATGCTATATATGAACACTCTCAACACCCTCACATCACCTGACTTCATTTTGACCTTGACCCTTTGACTCGGACAAATGCAAAAGATTCAAATTCTTGGTAACCCCAAATGATGCACTTCGTCTTGCATACATACCCCTTGCTATAAAGCTTTGAATATTGTTTGGATATTGTCTATGAATTCTCTCAGCATACCCAAATCAATTGTTTGCATATTGACCTTGATAAATTGACCTACTTTTGGACTAAGACTTATTCAAATGGGTCAACAAATCAGTACTGACAGGGCGTCCACTTGGGGGCATATTTGTTCATTGCGCGCAGCATCCTGTTTTGTGAATTTTTTTTTGCGGAGCTTGTTACCATGGTAATAAAGGTGTATTTTTAGGCTGGTGATGTACCTGGAGAGGGACAGTCGACGCCAGACCCCTCGGGACACGAAATCTGAACCTGGAGAAATAGAATACTTGAATCAGTGTCTAGACCTCCTTATAGCGTACATCAGGTTAGTTAAGTTTGAACTTATTTATTTTAGCTTGATTGCATTGAAAGCTGTAGGCTCATTGAAATGCGCTTGTGTCCCTTTTCTTGGTAGAGCCATTATGGGGTGTTTATGGGGGAAATCTAAAGAACGTTCCCACAGTGGGGTCGCTTGGCCACCACCATATCTTCTACGCAACTCAACCTTTACATCAGGTTAGAGTTGACTCTTGTACTAAGGGTTTAATCAACCACAATCTCACACACATATTGCAGTTGTGATGCATTGTATTTGATTTTCATCAAAGGAAGACTGTCATTTTGTCTCAATTTGTGGAGTCGCTTTGTAAAAGGATGGGAATTTGCAAACTTGTAATCATGGGTAAATTTGTTGCTAAGTAATTTCAGAGAAGTCGAAATAAGAAATAGCTCATCTGCTTAGGGCCTCCTTGCATTAAAGTGACTGACCAGTCAGCCAAAAAACGCTGATTAGACAGAAGGTAAAGGTCTGTTAATGTTTTTGGGCTAAATGGGAGATCACTTTAATGCTAGTAGACAAAGTAAAAGTGGATAACTGGACATCTATCAGTCTCTCTGTCCATGAGGCTGCCTTTCCTTATTTACAAATGTGCCTGAAGAAGTTCAACACATTTTTACTTGCAATATTCAAACTTGTTGGGATTGTTCCTTATGAAATGAAGTTGTGCATGTGATGTTTTTATCATACTGTGTTGAAAATTGACAAAAGTTATGCCGTTTTTATCAATTTATAATTTCCGAACCATTATTTTTGTTACAATAAACTTCATTGTAAAAAATATACATATTTGTAACTACTTTGTCCCGATGTGTCATTTTTGGTATGTTACATTGTACATTGGCCCTATTCTAAGCTGTATAAATCCTGACTTTGGTGTAAAAACTGGCCACATCCATGGGGTCAAATACAGGCTTATACATCAAAATAGCTCAATAACTCTTGACCTTACAAGCCTCAAAGCCCAAAGGTTATTGGGTATAATATTAATATTATAATATATAAAATGTAAAAAATATAATATAATTTATGTGTGATATGTAAAATATTTGGTATGTATTATTGTGGTTCTCAGCATTTTGCATTGTAACAATTTGCTATGTATTACAACTCACAGCGTCTGGGAGGGTATTCCTAACTGCTGTGACAATTTCTAGTATTTTAAAGCACATTTTTAGCTCATCTATTTTTTGAAAAAAAATTATGAGCTATTGTCATCACCTTGGCGTCGGCGTCGGCGTTGGCGTTGGCGTTGGCGTTGGCGTTGGCGTCGGCGTCCGGTTAAGTTTTGCGTTTAGGTCCACTTTTCTCAGAAAGTATCAATGCTATTGCATTCAAACTTGGTACACTTACTTACTATCATGAGGGGACTAGGCAGGCAAAGTTAGATAACTCTGGCGTGCATTTTGACAGAATTATGTGCCCTTTTTATACTTAAAAAATGGAAAATTTTGGTTAAGTTTTGCGTTTAGTTCCACTTTTCTCAGTAAGTATCAATGCTATTGCATTCAAACTTGGTACACTTACTTACTATCATGAGGGGACTGGGCAGGCAAAGTTAGATAACTCTGGCATGCATTTTGACAGAATTATGTGCCCTTTTTATACTTAGAAAATTGACAATTTTGGTTAAGTTTTGTGTTTAGGTCCATTTTATTCCTTAAGCATCAAAGCTATTGCTTTCATACTTGCAACACTTACTAACTATCATAAGGGGACTGTGCAGGCAAAGTAATGTAACTCTGACTGGCATTTTGACAGAATTATGTGCCCTTTTTATACTTAGAAAATCGAAAATATGATTAAGTTTTGTGTTTAGGTCCACTTTATTCCTACAGTATCAAAGCTATTGCTTTCATACTTGCAAGATTTATGAACTATCATAAGGGGACGGTGCAGGCAAAGTTATGTAACTCTGACTGGCATTTGGACGGAATTATGGGCCCTTTATACTTAGAAAATTGAAAATTTGGTTAAGATTTATGTTTTGGTCACTTTACCCCTAAAGTATCATAGATACTGCTTTCATACTTGGAACACTCACAAACTATCATAAGGGTACAGTAAAAGGACAAGTTGCATAACTCTGGTTGTCATTGTTACGGAATTATGGCCCTTTTTTGACTTAGTAACTTTTAATATATGGTTAAATTTTGTGTTTTGATCCACTCGAAGTATCAAGGCTATTGCTTTCAAACTTCAAATACTTACATGCTATCATGAGGTTACTGTACCTGGCAACTTGAATTTTACTTTGACCTTTGAATGACCTTGACTCTCAAGGTCAAATTATTAAATTTTGCTAAAATTGCCATAACTTCTTTATTTATGATTAGATTTGATTGATACTTTGATGAAACTACTCTTACCTGACATACCACTATAGACTTCACCCAAACCATCCCCCGTGCCCTCCCCCCCCCCCTCCCCCCCTCCCCCCCCCCATTTTTTTTTAATTTTTTTTTTTTTTTTTTTTTTTTAAGATCATCTCACAAATGACCACCACACCCTCACACTATACCCCCACCCCACCCCCCCCCACCCCACCCCACCCCCCAAATTTTTTTTTTTGATTTTTTTTTTTTTTTTTTTTTTTTTTTTAAGATCATCTCACAAATTATCACCACACCCTCACACTATACCCCCCCCCCCCCCCCGATTTTTTTTTTCTTTTTTTTTTTTTTTTTTTTCGCTTTTTTGGAAGATAATGTAATAAATGTCCACAACCCCACACTATACACCCCTCTTCACTCCACTCCTCCCTCCTTTGTGATTGAAAATGAGAGTCCCTTCACCTTTAAAAAGAAAATAGATGAGCGGTCTGCACCCGCAAGGCGGTGCTCTTGTTGCATTTGCATCTCATAATAAAATGATAATATGTCACACACAGATATTAAGGTTTCTTATTGTTATCTTTCAGACAAGAAACTTGACAATACAATATAGTGAAAACTCAGAAAATATTTGATTTTTGAAATTTACAACAATGGTAATACGGTTAAAAAAAGACTTTGGCATAGTTTATTGTAATCTTATTAACCTTTTACCACTCAGAAACACACTTTGAGGAATTTGAAGTCCTTTAGAAAATCAAATTAAACTTAAGTCATTTCTGAATATATTCAAGTTTGAAAGACTTCGTTTCCAGCCCTAAGATACTGATGAGAAGCAAACAGCATAAAACCTGAACAGACTGCGAGTTACTCGCAGGCTGTTCTGGTTTTATGCTGATTGCACATTTTTTCTGAGTGGAAAAGGGTTTAACAATTTTTGTAAAATTTAAAATGCTAACAGCGATGTGGTGCCTCAAATAATGACTGAGATACTGAGTGCCCTGGAGGCCGTGTCCGGCAGGAAGCATCCCAACAATGTGCAGGCTAAACAGCTCAAGTCTGCGCTCCCTCTTGTCCACATATTCCTGCACCTCGTGACCAGCCAGGTAACAATTAGAATAACATAGATACTTCTATTCAAGCCCCTGTTCACCCACATATGCAACCATATTCACAACCCTCTATGCACCCCCTTTGAAAACCCCTGTTGAAATCCCTGTGCAACCATTAATTTCTGAGCAACACCCTGTGCAACCATCAGATCTCAGAGCAATGCCCTGTGCAACCATCAAATTCCTGTGCAACTCCCTGTGCAACCATCAAATCTCTAAGCAGTGTGCTGTGAAACCATCAAAACTCTGTGCAACACCCTGTGCAACAATCAAATCTCTGAGCAACACCCTGTGCAACCATCAAATCTCTGAGCAACACCCCGTGCAACCATCAAATCTCTGAGCCACACCCTGTGCATCCATCAAATCTCTGAGCAACACCCTGTGCAACCATCAAATCTCTGAGCAACACCCCATGCAACCATCAAATTTCTGAGCAATATCCTGTGCAACCATCAAATCTCTGAGCAACACCCTGTGCAACCATCAAATCTCAATGCAACACCCTGTGCAACCATCAAACCTCTGTGCAACACCCTGTGCAACCATCAAAGCTCTGTGCAACACCCTGTGCAACCATCAAATCTCTGAGTAGCACCTTGTGCAACCATCAAATCTCTGACAGACATCTTGTGCAACCATCAAATCTCTGAGCAACGCCCTGTGCAACCATCAAGTCTTTGTGCAACACCCTGTGAAACCATCAAATATCTGAGCAAAACCTTGTGCAACCATCAAATCTCTGAGCAACACCATGTGCAACCATCAAGTCTTTGTGCAACACCCTGTACAACCATCAAATCTCTGAGCAACACCCATTGCAACCATCAAATCTCAGAGCAACACCCTGTGCAACCATCAAGTCTTTGTGCAACACCCTGTGCAACCATCAAGTCTTTGTGCAACACCCTGTGCAACCATCAAGTCTTTGTGCAACACCCTGTGCAACCATCAAATCTCTGAGCAACACCCTTTGCAACCATCAAATCTCTGAGCAACACCCCGTGCAACCATCAAATCTCTGAGCAACACCCTGTGCAACCATCAAATCTCTAAGCAACACCCTGTGCAACCACCAAGTCTTTGTGCAACCCCCTGTGTGACCATCAAGTCTTTGTTCAACACCCTGTGCAACCATCAAGTCTTTATGCAACACCCTGTGCAACCATCAAGTCTTTGTGCAACACCCTGTGCAACCATCAAGTCTTTGTGCAACACCCTGTGCAGCCATCAAATCTCTAAGCAACACCCTTTGCAACCATCAAATCTCTGAGCAATGCCCTGTGCAACCATCAAGTATTTGTGCAACACCCTGTGCAACCATCAAATCTCTGAGCAACACCCTTTGCAACCATCAAATCTCTGAGCAACACCCCGTGCAACCATCAAATCTCTGAGCAACACCCTGTGCAACCATCAAATCTCTGAGCAACACCCCCTGCAACCATCAAATCTCTGAGCCACACCTTGTGCAACCATCAAATCTCTGAGCAACACCTTGTGCAACCATCAAATCTCTGAGCAACGCCCTGTGCAACCATCAAGTCTTTGTGCAACATCCTGTACAACCATCAAATGTCTGAGCAACACCCTTTGCAACCATAAAATCTCAGAGCAACACCCTGTGCAACCATCAAGTCTTCGTGCAACACCCTGTGCAACCATCAAGTCTTTGTGCAACACCCTGTGCAACCATCAAATCTCTGAGCAACACCCTTTGCAACCATCAAATCTTTGAGCAACACCCTGTGCAACCATCAAGTCTTTGTGAAACACCCTGTGCAACCATCAAGTCTTTGTGCAACACCCTTTGCAACCATCAAATCTCTGAGCAACACCCCGTGCAACCATCAAATCTCTGAGGAACACCCTGTGCAACCATCAAATCTCTGAGCAACACCCCGTGCAACCATCAAATCTCTGAGCAACACCCTGTGCAACCATCAAATCTTTGTGCAACACCCTGTAGTATGATAAATCCAACAAAAACACATATATTTTCTTTACTTTTTTATCAACGTTTCGGCTTACGCCTTCATCAGGATAATACAAATAATAACAGAAAGCGGATGTTACGTCATTGACTTAATGTACATTAAAATGCGGGAAAATGTAATCTCTGAGCAACACCCATTGCAACCATCAAATCTCAGAGCAACACCCTGTGCAACCATCAAGTCTTTGTGCAACACCCTGTGCAACCATCAAGTCTTTGTGCAACACCCTGTGCAACCATCAAGTCTTTGTGCAACACCCTGTGCAACCATCAAATCTCTGAGCAACACCCTTTGCAACCATCAATTCTCTGAGCAACACCCTGTGCAACCATCAAATCTCTGAGCAACACCCTGTGCAACCATCAAATCTCTAAGCAACACCCTGTGCAACCACCAAGTCTTTGTGCAACACCCTGTGCAACCATCAAGTCTTTGTGCAACCCCCTGTGTGACCGTCAAGTCTTTGTTCAACACCCTGTGCAACCATCAAGTCTTTGTGCAACACCCTGTGCAACCATCAAGTCTTTGTGCAACACCCTGTGCAACCATCAAGTCTTTGTGCAACATCCTGTGCATCCATCAAATCTCTAAGCAACACCCTGTGCAACCATCAAGTCTTTGTGCAACACCCTGTTCAACCATCAAATCTCTGTGCAATGCCCTGTGCAACTATATACGATTGTTTTTCAACACAATACACACTATTATTGATAACCTAAAAATCTGTAATTGACAATTATCCACCTTTCTGTTTTGATAATTTTTACTACCTTACCATTTTTGGTATGTATTCAGGTTCACAATTGAAATGAAAACATTGAATTCAGAAATAAGTTAGTTACATTGCGTTATCCTAGTTGTAGAATGAAATCACTTATGTTAATACAAATATAAAAGAAGAATACTTTAACTGCATTGGAAGGGTAGATCTCTTATAACTGCATGCGGTCAGTTACTGATGGCAAATAATGTATTGCCAAACAATTAAAAGCAGCGCAAAAGCATTACACACATAAAAAAGGCATTATAAAAGGAATAAAACTTTGGTCTCCACCGTGTTATGCTCAATGCAAAGCAGCAAAATTTGGTTTTGCCTTTTGTAGGTGTTCCGTCCAAAGATTGTAAATGAAAGCTTTGTCAGAAGCCTTGGGGCTCTTCTTGGTCATGTGAAAAGTATAGAGAATGGGGACACCAACATCGAGGCTACGAGTGGTAAGTAATACACTCGCACTTGGCTTTGGCTTCTTGTTCAACAAAGAAATGTCCATAATCTTACAAGTAATCTTTACCTCTTGTAACAAATGTAAAATAAATCTGATATATTTATTGAGAAAAGTGGTGAAGTAAGAAGTTAAAGTGAAGATAAATAAAAGCTAAATGTTTGCTTTTCATAACATTTCACCAAACTCTTTGTTTGAATTGCATTGTCCACCTATGCATGCTAATGCATATTTTCTTTTTTGTTCTTTGAATTTTATCTAGAGAAACTAACAGGTAATTATTTATCAATTTGTATGACTCTTGACCAACATTTTAGTGCGATGTTTGTTTCTTCTGTATAAAGGACCTGTAAACGGCACTTTCTCAATGGAGAAAAAATTACGGAATCGTTGATTGCGGTCAGAATTTTTTTTGTCAATTTGTTTCCAAAATATCGTGTTATTTCAAGTGAACACGCACAAGTGTTATTTCTTGTGTGGAACAACAGGCAACTTGTTTTATTTATTCAGATTACATAAAAATAATCGTGTTTGACAAATCATGCAATGGCCAATTTATTTATCATAGATTTTGGTAGCAAAGATTTATTTTTTAACTTAAAAGGGATGCATGATGTCTGTAAAAAACATAATTTACAATAATATGAAATATACAAAATAAAATAAAAGAATAAATCTGCCTCATGCTTGCCTACCTTTCTCAAATTGTCAAAATAAGCACTGAAACTGAACATTTCAACACAAAGGCATGTGAAAGAATATTGAAATGGGTTTGTGCGATATGGTACCAGCCATTGAATGTGCCCATTATTCTTAATTGGAAGACTTAAAAACACTAATTTTTGCTTTTTTAGGCTTTTTTGCACAAATTTTTCCCTAATTGGGACAGTACAGGTACTTTCCCCAATAGGGCAAAGAAAATTGCTATCATATATTTCCAATTATGATGAGCTGATCAAAGTGTTTGTCCATTTATTGCAACTATCAGGGTCAGGGATTTTTGACCAGCTATGATTTAATTATATGTTATCAGATATTGTATTTATGTACCTGTACTTGTGTGTTTGTTATTTAACTGTGATTTTTTATACATGCAAATCTGATCTAATAAAACAAAATTTCATTGTAAGCTTGACAGTTGCACGAAGTTGGTAATAGCTGAAGTTAATAGATTGTTGACTAATATTAAACTGTATTTTTCTGCTAATTTATCTGTTATTTGTTGATCAGTGACTTTAAAGCTCTGATTTATAATTTTTATGCTCCAAAAAAGCCTTCAAGGGAACTTTTCAAAGATTTTGGCAGATATTGAAGTTTGTAATTAAATGCTTTATATTGATAAATGTAAACATTGGATCTAAAAAGCTCCATTAAAAAAAACACGAATAAAATTAAAGAAAGAAAAAACAACAACCCATAACTGGGCTTAAACAACTGACCCCTGGATTAAAAGTCTAATGCTTAGACCACATGACCATCCGTGCTCTTACCATGAGTGATGTATTTTATACTTTATATAAGCAATCCGCGTAGCGTCACAAAATATAATGACGACAACAGAAGTCTCAAAATTATTCAATTGTTTTGCGTTGCAATTCTTTATAATTTTCAGGTTTTTAAATCGTCAAAAGATGCATATAATGGATATTTTAGATCATGGTACATTGTGAATGTTAAGTGTTACTGTTTCCTCACAAATATCATATTAAACTACAAATAAAAATTTGCGAATCTGAAACAATTAAAAATTTTGTCAATTGACCAAAACGTGAAAAGATCCCTTTAAGTCATTCTGCCTGTGTAAGCAAATGTCTCTAAAAGAAGAAAAACAATAACCACACAGTTATGTGGTCTATGATAATTAACTTAAAACCATGAAAGTGATAAAGAGTCTCTGTTTTTTGTTGACTTTCAATGTTTCTTAAATGCACTTTGGTTATATACACAAAAAATTCTGTGTTTTATGAAATTTACTGTTGGGCTACACACCCATAGGCTAGGCCAACATGTGTCATATTGTGGCATAAACTTTTAAACCTACTTCCATCACTAGTTTCCTCTTTGCCAGAACATGTACAGTGAAATCTCTTTAATCCTTTACCACTTAGATACATATTTTGATGCATATTTAGTCCCTCAGAAAATTTAATTTAATTAAAGACCTTTCTTGCTATATTTTAATTTTAAAGGTTTCATTTCCAACCCTTAGATACTGATGAGCAGCAAACAGCATAAAACCTGAACAGACTGCGAGTTACTCACAGGCTGTTCTGGTTTTATGCTCTTATCACATAGCCATTTTCACTTTGCTTCTGAGTGGGATGTTAAACAATACATCCCTATGACAAAAGTTCAGGTTGGAAGGGATCCAGTTTAGAGTGGTTCCTCTGTAGTAAGGAAACTGTGTCCAACCCTTGTACTCTTTTCGTTCTATGCTGGCCCTTGATCCTGCACGCATTCCCTTCTTTTCAACATTGCTGCAAGATAGAACACAATAGAAACTTTGCTTGTTTTCTGAAGATTATTATTTAGTTATGCTACAGACTTCATCAGCAGGTCATATTTTGCACTGTATCGAGTTGTAATGTAACGCTCTATTGTGACAGTTTGCTAGCAAAACGTATCCTTTTAGTCAGTCTTTTTTGCATAATTTGCTTTTAGATAATAGTACATCTTTATGATATTCATTTGATATTTGTCAAGTATTTAGTGTGTTTTGGTGGGATGTCTGTAATGTGTTTGTTTCTTAATGACATTTTATATAATGAAATCAAATTTATCATGGTAACATTATATTATTAACAAATGGATTGCTTGCAAGTTTTATTCTTACACCTGCCAGTATTAATGTATAGGTTTCGTAATGAATATCTGTACATGTACTGGTTTAAGGCCTACAAAATTTTATTTAACCCTTTACCACTTAGAAAGTATTTTTACGCATTTGTAGTCCCTCAGAAAGTTAAATTTAATTAAATACCTTTGTTACTAAATTTAAGTTTTAAAGGCTTCATTTCCAACCCTTAGTTACTGATGGGCAGCAAACAGCATAAAACTGAACAGACTTTGAGTTACTCGCAGGCTGTTCTGGTTTCATGCTGGTTGCGAAAGCCATTTTCACTTTGCTTCTTATGAGGGAAAGGGTTAAACATTGATATTCTCTTAATCTGAAAGTTATGGCTACTGTTTTTAATGTTAATATTGAAATTAATTTCATGTACCAGTAAAGGCTGACTGTATTCAACGTTGACATTTAAGAAGCTGGTTATGAGATTAATTCTCTTTACAATTACAGTTTTTAATCTTAATATTGACATTCTGTACATGTAGTGGTATATGCTTGCTGTACTCAGTGTTAAGATTATAAAGAATTGTGGGTTCAGATAAATTTTATTTACAATTTTCTATTCATTTACATTTTTATCCAAAAAACAAAAAAATAAAGTATATACTAAGGAATAAAATTACATTTTCCACTTTTATAACAGTTTTTGTTTTGAAGAAAGTTGAAACTTATCTCAATCCAGTTTGTGCGATAAGTGTGGTCCTTGATAAGTCTATGCAGACTGCATTAAACCCCCTTTTCGCAGAGCGAGGCTCAAATGTATGTGACTGGGTTAAATAGTTGCTGAATCATTGCAGGGCTGATTACTGTGGGAGAGTTCGTGAACACGGTGATGTCAGTGGTGGAGGGCATATCCCAGCATCCCACGCTGCTCATGGAGCACGGCGCGGTTGTCATGGCGACTGTGCTGCCCACCCTCGCAGAGCTCGTCGTCAGCCAGAACGGTAACCATAGCAACCAGATCCAAATTTTAATTTATGAAATAGCATAACATGGCTGACGGCGATTTTGTAATATTTTTGACTTGATTATTCTTAAAAATGTATGTTCAGATCTCTAAATAAAAAAACCCTTATGTTTTTAGTTTTTCAAAAATGTAATCTTAGTATTTTTTTACAATTCTGCACTTTGGTGCTTGTCATTTAAGTACATTGGCTTTTCACATTTAGGAAAACTTTGCCAGGATTACCAGTCAGAGTTTTCAATAAAATGGTTTCAATGGGACGGTATGAGGTTGTTCATTAACAAAGTCTTTGAAAAAGTTAAAAATCCTTGTTTTTAGACTGAGATATGGCCGTAGGGCTGCAGGCTTAAAAGAAGGTAGATGTTGCGTAAAATAGAAAAACAGTTTGCGCTTAATAACTTGATTTTAGAAGAGAAATCGAACTGAAATGTGTGTGCGTTGGTAGCTTAAACAAAGGCCTAGCTTGGGATTGCATTTGGGGCCAATTAGATGAGGGTAAAGGTCACTTAAACTAAAAATATTGAAAAAGCAAAAATATTATTTCTGGTCCATAATTTAAGTTTGCATTGACCAATCTTAATGGAAGTTGGGATATTAAAAGCTTGCATGGAGACCTGGCATAAGATTCTATTTTGTTACTGTTCTTTAAAATAGGAAATTGGTTTCTGGGGAATCACAAATATTTGGATGGAGGTATTGATTTGAAATAATTTGTGTAGTTTGCATATATGCAGTGAAATCATGGGATTTCATTTGGGTCTAATTGGGTCAAGGTCACTTTTACTTAAACTAGGAAATCTGATTTTTGTGTAATAGCTTGACTGTTTATAGAGTTATTGTGCTGGATTTTGTTTGTGTAGGTAGCTTACATGTATACCTATCATGTGATTCAGTTTGGGGCCAGAAGGGTCAAGATTAAGGTCACTGTTTCTAAAAAAAAAAATGTGCTCAATAGCAGGAGCTTTTATGCAATTGTGCATGCAGCCCTAGCTTGGGATTGCACAATTATTTTAATTAAATTAATAACTAAAATGTTGAACACTTATTTCATGGTGTTGCCATTTTTAACCAGGTTTTCCGAAGGAAAAAACTGGTAATTAGAATGGCAAATGTCTGCAGGCGGGCGGGCTGGTGGGCGGGCGGGTGGAACAAGCTTGTCCGAGCCATAACTTTGTTGTTCATTGTGAGATTTAAAAATCATTTGGCACATTTGTTCACCATCATTAGACAGTGTGTTGCGCGAAAGAATTACGTCAATATCTCTAAGGTCAAGGTCACACTTTGAGTCAAAAATGGCCATAAATGAGCTTGTCCGGGCCATAACTATGTCATTCATTGTGAGATTTTATAATCATTCGGCACATTTGTTCACCATCATTGGACAGTGTGTTGCATGAAAGAATTATGTCAATATCTTCAAGGTCAAGGTGGCCACGACTAAAAATAGATTTATTTTGAAACAAGGGGGTAAGTTTGAACAATCAGTTCAGTTTGAGTTGTCTCCCTTTATCAGACTTTTTTTTGAAATTGAAAACCTGGTTTTGTGACAATTTTGTCCCTTGCTTTTGTTTACATTAACGCAAAACTATTGTTGGCTTTTTATTAAATTTTATTTAAGTCTTTTTAATTACCAAACACTTGGAGGAAAAAAACAACAACAAAAAACTAAAAACAAACAACAAAAACAACATAACAGACATGATAACTGAAGATTCTAATGAAGATTCTAGAGTTTTAAAGAAATTTTGAAAGCAAAACCAAAGACTGTAATGTTGAATAGAAATTTGGAGAACAAAACTGAAAACTCTATAGCGCAAAAGTTATGTTGAGAGAAATGTGTGTGATTTTTAGGGGACACCAGGGTACTGTCTTTGAGCCTGTTCTCAGAGATGGCAACAGTGTTCCTGACCCAGGAGTCGGTGACGACTGTAGCCAAGGTGGACACCAAGAAACTGCATTCCATCATCGCCGAGAAGCTTTTCCCACAGTAAGGAAACATAAGCTTTGCTCTGGGAAAACTGGGCATAAAGCATGTCCCAGATTAGCCTGTGCAGTCCGCTCAGGCTAATTAGGGACAATACTTTTTGCCTTAACTTCATTTTCATAGAGAAGATACTTTCTTAAAATCTAAAATACCATACAAGTGGAAATCGTCATCCCTGATAAGCCTGTGTAGACTGCCCAGCTTATCTGGGAGAACACTGTAGGCACATGCATTGAGCCCAAAGTTCCAAGAGTGAGGCTTATATTTTTAAAGTTTCATTTGAAGCACATTTTGAAGTGTCAGCAAAAAGGGCACAACAAGGAAAGAACATTTTGAAATTCAGCGAAAAGACAATACATTTAATAATAATAAAAAAAAAGAGGCGCCATAAAGAAATGATACTTCAAGGGAAAAAACATTAGTTAAGATAACATGTTTTTGAATTTTCTGCATAGTTTTCTTGTTACAATGTTTTCTTATTGTAATGAAACTTCATACAATAATTTAATGTATCTAGTGTGAGCATTGAATTGCCTATGATGAGGTTGGAGTTGAGGTCAAGTTCATGTTGAGGAATTATTGAAAAATAATTTGTTTTTATTAATTTGACAATCAATTTGGCTATTATACAAAATATATACATGCCTAATATCCTTTTTAGTGTTACATGTGGCATGCATGTAGTAATGGTCACCATTTTAAAAACTAGATAATTGGACTTTGCTCAGGAACCAAAAAATTAATTGAGCTATTATCATGCAAAAACATGCATAGTTGCGTTCCACGAAAACTTTTTGTATGCCTCCGGTAGAGTGGCATATAGCAGTTGAACTGTCCGTCTGTCAGTCTGTGCCTCCGTCCGAAAACTTTAACATTGGCCAAAACTTTTGCACTACTGAAGATATCAACTTGATATTTGGCATGCATGTGTATCTTGTGGAGTTGCACAATTTGAGTGGTGAAAGGTCAAGGTCATTCTTCAAGGTCAAATGTCAAATTTATGGTGTCTGTCCGTACGAAAACTTTAACATTGGCTATAACTTTTTCAATATTGAAGATAGCAACTTGATATTTGGCATGCATGTGTATCTCATGAAGCTGCTTATTTTGAGTGGTGAAAGGTCAATGTCAAGGTCATCCTTCAAGGCAAAAGTAAAAAAATACAATCCAAGAGAAGTAATAAGCTTTAAAAGGGAGATAATTTCTAAACCTGCCAAATGATATATTGAAATTTTATTTCAAACCGGCGCAATAGGGGCATTGTGATTCTGACAAACACATCTCTTGTTTGAGATTGAAGCTGGGTCAAGGTTACAGTTACTAAATATAGATACATGTTTTTTTGCTCAATAATGAATTGGGATATTGTATTTCACAAGGCATAGGCACATGACATAGTTACATATCTAGTATGGGATTGAAAATGGGTAGTCTGGGGGAAAGGTCATTGTTAGTTGATATCGAAGAATTGTTTGTACCCACAAACTTGGAACAAAACAATCAATTGTAATGAAGCTTAGTAATAAGAAACTTTATGTCCATGGTTTGCACTTTGGATGGACAATATCAAGGTGAATGTCACTGTAACTAAATATAGAAAAATGGTTATTGGCTTAAAATCTCAAGAATGTGATGCAAGCATATATACATTGAACAACAACTTCATTTTTAATTAGCTCGGCTGTTTTCGGAGAAAACCCGAGGTATTGTCATAGCCAGCTCGTTGTGTCGTGTCGTGTGGTGTCCGTCGTCGTGTCCGCCGTCCGCGTCGTGCTAAAACCTTAACATTTTGTTAAGGTTTTGAACATTGGGTCTAAAATCAAAGTGCTTCAACCTACAACTTTGAAACTTCATATGTAGCTGCACCTTGATGAGTTCTACATGCCACACATATTTTTTGGGTCACTAGGTCAAAGGTCAAGGTCAATGTGACCTCTAAAAAATTCTGACAAGCTTTCATCTATTTAAAACTGCACCCGCAGCCGAGCGTGGCATCCGTTTTGCGGTGCTCTTGTTTGCATATGGGGCCAACTGTCAAGATCACCGTTAGTAATTGTAGAAAAATTGTATTTCTTAAAAATGTAGGTTAATGTGTCTCGTAGGATATTCTGCAGATAAGAAAACGACTTAATAAATTTATATTAAAATATTGTACCTACTACACAAACAGTTGGTTTTAACAAATGCCAGAAACTCTGACAAGAACGAAACAGTTCAATTATGTTGTTGTTTGTTGTAGCTATGAGCATATTCTGTTGGTCCAAGACCCCCTGCCTTTCAATGTACTGTAGTTGTTGTTGTTTGTTGTAGCTATGAGCATATTCTGTTGGACTAAGAACCCCTGCCTTTCAATGAACTGAAGTTGTTGTTGTTTGTTGTAGCTATGAGCAGATTCTGTTGGGCCAAGACCCCCTGCCTTTCTATGGACTGAAGCTGTTGCTGTTTGTTATAGCTATGAGCATATTCTGTTGGACTAAGAACCCCTGCCTTTCAATGGACTGAAGTTGTTGTTGTTTGTTGTAGCTATGAGCATATTCTGTTGGACCAAGACCCCCTGCCTTTCAATGGACAGAAGCTGTTGTTGTTTGTTATAGTTACAAGCATATTCTGTTGGACTAAGAACCCCTGCCTTTCAATGGACTGAAGTTGTTGTTGTTTGTTGCAGCTATGAGCAGATTCTGTTGGGCCAAGACCCCCTGCCTTTCAATGGACTGAAGCTGTTGCTGTTTGTTATAGCTATGAGCATATTCTGTTTGACTAAGAACCCCTGCCTTTCAATGGACTGAAGTAACTGTTGTTTGTTGCAGCTATGAGCAGATTCTGTTCGACCAAGACTCCCGCCTTTCAATGGATTAAAGTTGTTGTTGTTTGTTGTAGCTATGAGCAGATTCTGTTGAACCAAGACCCCCTGCCTTTCTATGGACTGTAGCTGTTGTTGTTTGTTGCAGCTATGAGCAGATTCTGTTCGACCAAGACTCCCGCCTTTCAATGGATTAAAGTTGTTGTTGTTTGTTGTAGCTATGAGCAGATTCTGTTGAACCAAGACCCCCTGCCTTTCAATGGACAGAAGCTGTTGCTGTTTGTTATAGCTATGAGCATATTCTGTTGGACCAAGACCCCCTGCCTTTCAATGGACTTGAAGTTGTTGTTGTTTGTTGTAGCTATGAGCAGATTCTGTTGGACTAAGAACTCCTGCCTTTCAATGGACTGAAATTGCTGTTGTTTGTTGAAGCTATGAGCAGATTCTGTTGAACCAAGACCCCCTGCCTTTCTATGGACTTGAAGTTGTGTTGTTTGTTGTAGCTATGAGCAGATTCTGTTGGACTAAGAACTCCTGCCTTTCAATGAACTGAAATTGCTGTTGTTTGTTGTAGCTATGAGCAGATTCTGTTGGACCAAGACCCCCTGCCTTTCAATGGACTTGAAGTTGTTGTTGTTTGTTGTAGCTATGAGCAGATTCTGTTGGACCAAGACCCCCTGCCTTTCTATGGACTGAAGCTGTTGCTGGCTCTATTGGAGTCCAATGGAGGCTTCATCAGGCAGTTCCAGCAGCTGGGATTAGTGTCTGTCATCTTCCAAGTGCTACTGGTAACTGTACATGATAATGATACATAGTTATAATGATTATAATAATTGCTAGTCATTTATGATAATAATGCATAGTTACAATGATTATAATAATTTCTAGTCATTTACGATAATAATGCATAGTTATAATGATTATAATGATAAGTAGTCACTTCTGATAATAATGCATAGTTATTATCATTATAATAATTTCTAGTCATTTACGATAATAATGCATAGTTATAATCAGGGATCATATTTTTTTCGGTTTTGTCGGTCCTAGACCGATTGGGGTCATGAAAGACCGATTGAAAATCCCAAACAGTCGGTCCGATTCTGTTTGCTATTAAAATTCCCATGTCATGAAATCGATTACACAGTGTACATGCTAACACACCCTAATGACATTCTTATCTCGATTAGGTGTGATAAACCATTCGCTGCAGTCTCTAAACCGGTCAGGACCGGTTTATTGCACGTCAGACCAAGAATCAAAAACTTGTGAACAGCGGATTAAAGACGCATCCGAAAAGACGCGTCTTAATGCACGCGCTGTAACTAAACAAAACACGCCGATACATTTTCCACCAGCGTAATAATCCGGTAATATAATTATGAATGAAAGTCGCGGATCTGATCGACAGAACAGCTGAAAGTTATTTTTATGGGCGGAACTTCACATAAAATAGTACACAAGAAAATAATATACATTGAATAAATCTTTAGTAAAACCGTGTTAGAATCGAAATAATTCGTGTACTTTATACTTTGTTGTTGAATATCTCACGACCGGACAATTAGATGCGTGTTTTCAAATGCTTGGCTCTCGTGATTTAATCCCTACGCATCTAAACTATCGGACGTGGTCGTGGGTATTTGACAACAAATTAATTCTTAATTATTTGGTTTGTTGTTGTCAGTAGCCAACCTACGCACAAACATTTTTTTGGATCAGTGCATGTTTGTAAGATATTATCGAGTCGACAACAATTTAAAACATCGGTATAGACTTACACAGATTAATAATATTGACAACGATGAAACAAGTCTGATAAAACAGCACACGAAACAACAATGAAATACCAAATGATAAAACCAGTTGAGAACTTGTACATGTTTTATACCACCTTCATGAATGGCAAAATCAATGGTATATTTTTTAACGTAATTTGTCATAATTTCGGATGCACATTTTCGGATACTTTTCCCCATTTATATCCGGACCGATTGATGTTGCGGGAAAATATGATCCCTGGTTATAATGATTATAATGATTAGTAGTCACTTCTAATAATAATGCATAGTTATAATGATTGTAATAATTGGTTGTCATTTATTATAATAATGCATAGTTATAATGATTATAATTATTGGTAGTCACTTATGATAATCATGCATTGTAATAGTTGTAGTAAAAATTATAATAGCAATGATAATGATAATGAAAATAATAATACTTGGTAGCCAGTTATGATGAAAATGCATAGGAATATTAATAATAGTAATACATACTACTTCTGCTTATTATTAAAATAGGTAAATAATAATGATAATAATACTAATAATGTTAATGATTATAATAATTATGCTGATATTAAGTATAATATAAATTGTCATTATGATCATGGTGATGATGATGCAGAAGAAGAATAATGAAGAAGAATATAATATGGAATAATATTATTGAACATACAATAATGACTGGTATGTAATACAAGAAAGTTGGCCTTCAGTGCTGATATTTACATACCTATTAAAAAGGAAAATTATTGTATGTATATTATGAGTTTCAGATAAAGTATTGGATGAGATCTTGCTTTATAGTTTATTGCTTAAAAAATTACAATTACCAGCATATAACAATTAAAGCTCACATATTTTGCCATGCATGTTCAAAGGATCACCAGAACAACCCCCTGAGCAGTGCCATGCAGAGTATAGCTGGGATCCTGAACTGCCTGGTAGGGCACAAGGAAACCAACATGAGGGACCTGTATGAGCAGGGTAAGTTGAGTTTAGTCCACGACTACTTCAAGATGATATGCTTCATGCTGTCTGCAGGGAGTTTAGTGTTCTTTATCCCATGAACAGGTTTGATAGGCTTCTTCAAGATGATATGCTTCATGATGTTTGCAGGGCGTACTTTTTCCCATGAACAGGTTTGATAGGCTTCTTCACGATGATATTCTCTTCCCCATGTGAAGGTTTGAAAGACTTGCTCACAAAGATATTCTTCCAGGTGTTTTCAGCATGTTTTGATTCAATCTCTGTACTTTTCCCTTGTCCAGGTTTGATATACTGCTTCAGTTCGATAGACTTTTCCCATGTCAGGTTCGATAGACTACTTCACAACGATATTCTTCGAGGTCTCTGCTGCGTGTTTTGATTCAAGCTCTGTATACTTTCCCATGTCCATGTACACAACAAGATACTTTTTTCCCCGTGTACAGGTTTGATAGACTACTTCACGACGATATTCTTCGAGGTGTCCGCTGCGTGTTTTGCTGGGGAGGACCAGGCAGGCGTGGACAGCAAGGTGGTCCTCTCCATGCTGCAGACTCTACTGGAGACACTCCATGGACTCTTTAAGTGAGGGCTCGTTTATAGTTCAAGCAAAAACCATTCTGAGCCTTGCTCTGGGAATATGGGGCTTAATGCATGTGCGTAAAGTGTCGTCCCAAATATTCCTGTGCAGTCAGCACATGCTAATCAGGGAAAACACTTTCTGCTTTTATTGTATTTTTCATGTAAATGAAGCCTCCTCATAGTGGAAATCCAGTTTAGGCGGAAAGTGTCATCCCTGATTAGCCTGTGCATTATGCACCATTTTCACAGAGCAAGGCTCATATTTATAATGGCAGCAGTTTAATAAATTTAGGCCATACGTATTTATTTTTCAAACTCACTTCTTCCTGTTCCTTTAAAAATCTTAATTATGTCCCTTCAGGGAGGGGTTATAAAGAAGTTAATCAGTCAGTTCTAATGTATAGAACAGATGGTTGAGCAAATTTAGCATTGAAAATCAGGAAATCAGCTAAATACCCAGTATATGTGTAACCCCTGTGTATTGCATTTTTCCAGATTATTTATATTCTGCAGGTATGTGTCTGACTTATTTATACTCTGCAGGTACGTGTCTGACTTCGTGCGGAAAGCTCTACAGGTTGGTCAGCAGGTGTGTTTGCTGTGAATTTTCACTGTCTTGTCACTTTCACTGAAATTCCACCCTACCATAACCCTTTACCACTCAGAAACGCACTTTGACGCATTTAAAGTCCTTAAAAAAATCACATTAAATTTAAGTTCTTTCTTAATATATTCAAGTTTGAAAGGCTTCATTTCCAACCCTAAGATACGGATGAGTAGCAAACAGCATAAAACCTGAACAGACGGCGAGTTACTCGCCGGCTGTTCTGGTTTTATGCTGTTTGCACATAGCCATTTTCACTTTGCTTCTGAGTGGGAAAGGGTTAAAATAAGTTAAACTTTTGTTACTGAAAACGGGGTTCTGCATTAAAGGATTTGAGAGTAAATTAAAATACTTTATCAAAAATCGCAGTATCTAGATTCATTTAAAATCCTTCCAGTTGATGTGATTGATTTGAAATGATACCCTTTTAGAAAATAATAAACATTTTTTATGACCCCGGATCAAAAGATCGGGGGCATATTGTTTTTGGCCTGTCTGTCTGTCACTGTGTCAGTCAGTCAGTCTGTCAGTCAGTCAGTCATTCATTGTGTGTGTCACAAAACTTTAACCTTGGTCATAACTTTTGCAATATTGAAGATAGCAACTTGATATTTGGCATGCATGTGTATCTCATGGAGCTGCACATTTTGAGTGTTGAAAGGTCGAGGTCAAGGTCATTCTTCAAGGTCAAAGGTCAAATATATAGCTTCAAAGCGGCACAATAGGAGGCATTGTGTTTCTGACAAACTCATCTCTTGTTTTTAAATGATTTCTCATATACTTTTGATAATATTGTATTTACCAAAGCAAAGAGAAATGAACCCATTAAATAAATGCTTTAGCAATTGTATATATTAAATCCATTAAAGCAAATATTGATATTCATAGTTTTACTTATCTTTGAGTGAATACCATTTAATAATTAAATTAAGGGAGTAACAGTACTCTTTCACTCAAATATTTATCATGAGCACTGCCAGGACTTTTAGTAACCTTAGAGGATTCAATTATATTCTCAGTCTGAAATATTATTTGACCTTTTATATTTTTTATTTTTCCCAAAAAATTTAAATATAGATTTATTCAAATCTAATTATTATATACAAAGCCACCGGCCCTTACCAAATATTGTATAATTATATCTGCAGCTATATTTAAAGCATTTGTCCACAAATAGTATGACTGCTTTGGAAGTAGTCTGACAAAGAAGGAAAGCATTTGTCAGGGCACAAACACATGAAACAAAATACAAACATGAATAAAACTGCAACATTCTTACCAGCAATCTTACATTCATCCTGCTGTTGGTCATTCTGTTTCTGGTACTCTTTGCAAAGACTAACAGATATGTATTGGGTACTCTCAGTGCACCATCCCCTAATATCATTGCAGTCTAGAGTGTATTTGGGCTAGATGAATTGATTGCAGATGCTGTTTGTGCTGGTTGTTATACCCCCATTACCATTGGTAATGGGGGCTATATATGAGTCACTTTGTCGGTCTGTCTGTCGTTTGATCAGTCTGTCCCGAAATCTTGTCTGGGCAATAACTATATTGTTCATTGTGCGATTTTAAAATCATTTGGCACATTTGTTCACCATCAATAGACGGTGTATCGCGCGAAAGAAGTAAGTCGACATCTCAAAGGTCAAGGTCACACGTTGAGTTCAAAGGTAAAAATGGCCATAAATGAGCTTGTCTGGGCCATAACTTTGTCATTTATTGTGAGATTTTAAAATCATTTGGCGCATTTGTTCATCATAATTGGACGGTGTGTCGCGCGAAAGAATAACATCGATATCTCCAAGATCAAGGTCACACTTTGAGTTCAAAGGTCAAAAATGGCCATACATGAGCTTGTCTGGGCAATAACTATGTTGTTTATTGTGAGATTTTAAAATCAATTGGCACATTTATTCACAATCTTTGGACGGTGTGTCGCGCGAAAGAATTACGTCAATATCTCCAAGGTCAAGGTAATACTTTGAGTTCAAAGGTCAAAAATGGCCATAAATGAGCTTGTCTGAGCCATAACTATGTCGTTAATTGTGAGATTTATATTTTTTATGTGTCCTGTGTTCAGAGCTGGCTAAACAGGACACTTCTTCTACCTTATTATGATAAACAGAGAAAATAAAGCACTTAAGTGATGTTGTTCTTGTTAACCCTTTTACCACTTAGATACGTATCTTAACGCATTTGTAGTCCCATAGAAAGTTAAATTTAATTAAAGACCTTTATTACTAAATTCATATTTTAAAGGCTTCATTTCCAACCCTTAGATAATGATGAGCAGCCAACAGCATAAAACCTGAACAGACTGCGAGTATATACCTATACAGACAATGAAGATTTAAGTTAAATGTTCAATTTAAACTTTCAGAAAATAAAGATCTTTCGTTTACATCCCCAGTACCTCAAAAGCTAGACTTAATTTGTTTCCCATATAGGAAATTTATTTTTGTTTTTTACAACTAGATGTCCTGTATCTGAGCCATGTTCTGGGAAATGGGGCTTAATGCATACACATTAATCATTGTCCCCAATGTGCATGTGCAGTCTGCACAGGCTCATCAGGGCCAACACTTCTGCCTTAATTATCTTTTTGCTAAAAAGATACTTCCTTTTCATAATAAAACACATAAAAGCTGAAAGTGTTGTCCCTGCAGACTGCACAGGCTGTTCTGGGCCGACATTTTATTCACATGCATTAAGCCCTTTTTTCCTAGAGTGAGGCTAATTTGAATTGTCTCTACCTTCAACAGGCTAAGAAGGCGGGTGGAGAGGCGTCCAGCAAGGAGACAGAGGATGCAGAGCACCTGCTGCTGCAAAACAAGGCACTCACAGACCTCACTAGTCTGCTCACACAGCTGGTGAGTGACATACTGGTTCTAAAAAATAGCAACCAATGAAAATGTTTGTTACATGTGAACCAGGCCCTCACAGACCTCACTAGTCTGCTCACACAGCTGGTGAGTGACATACTGGTTCTAAAAATAGCAACCAATGAACATGTTTGTTACATGTGAACAAGGCACTCACAGACCTCACTAGTCTGCTCACACAGCTGGTGAGTGACATACAGGCTTTAAAAATAGCAACCAATGAACATGTTTGTTACATGTGAACAAGGCACCCACAAACCTCACAAGTCTGCTCACACATCTGGTAAGTGACATACAGGCTCTAAATATAGCAACCAATGAAAATGTTTGTTACATGTGAACAAGGCATTCACAGACCTCAGTAGTCTGCTCACACAGCTGGTGAGTGACATACTGGTTCTAAAAGAAACCAATGAACATGTTTCTTACATGTGAACAATGCACTCACAGACCTCACTAGTCTGCTCACACAGGTGGTGAGTGACATACTAGGTCTAAAAATAAAAACCAATGAACATATTTGTTATATGTGAACAAGGCACTCAAAGACCTCACTTAGTCTGCTCACACAGCTGGTGAGTGACATACTGGTTCTAAAAATAGCAACCAATGAACATTTTTGTTACATCATGTGAACAAAGCACTCAAAGACCTCACTAGTCTGCTCACACAGCTGGTGAGTGACATACAGGCTCTAAAAATAGCAACCAATGAACATGTTTGTTACATGTGAACAAGGCACTCACAAACCTCACTAGTCTGCTCACACAACTGGTGAGTGACATACTGGCTCTAAAAATAGCAACCAATGGAAATGTTTGAAACATTTTAGCAAGGCACTCACAGACCTCGCTAGTCTGCTTGACAACGACACAGTCTTAAAATACTGACCAATCAAAATGTTTTTATATTATGATGTTGATGAGTGATTGATTGTTTCAGTTGACCCATGAGGACACAGACATCCATGACCTGGCCTGTAAGTGCCTGTCTCTGCTAGTACAGCTTTTTGGAGGCGAGCATAAAGAAGCCCTCAGTCCAGAAAACATGGTGAGTGGTATAACAGTAAATCAAATAGTAAGCAAAGAAGGCATTCGGACATATACACATTGTTTAAGTAGATAATTATACATTTAAGCCGGGTTGTGGGAAAACTAGGCTTAATGCATGTGTGTAAAGTGCAGTCTGCACAGGCTTATCTGGGACAACACTTTCTGCCTAAATTTAGTTATTGTTTTAAACGCACGTTATATTTTTAAAAATCCATTAAAACAGAAAATCATGTCCTTGATTAGCCCATTCAGACTGCACAGGTAAATCTGGGACGACACTTCACGCACGTTTGATTAAGCAGTTTGATTCAATCATTCTTAGACCTAGGACTTCACTGAAATATCAAAAAGAAATATGGAATAAGGTCTTAAACTAGTTGATGCATACCCCTACTTCACCCAATATATTAGTCAGCAAGAGAAGTATTGACCTAGTTCTAACATGCAAGGTTGCTGCAAGACAACACTTTATGGATATCTAAGTTATGACCAATTTATGTAAGCTTAATTGTACCATAAGCCTTTGGCTTATTAAGACATTCTTCCTGTCAGTTTCTTGGTTTGAATCATTACTTAACAGTGTCTCAAGAAATTTGGAGAATGTTCACAGAGAAGAGATCAAACCCAGTAAATCCCGACCACTAGGCTGACACCATATCAACTACGCCCCCAATTTTTTGATAGGCGTAGTATCAATATGTTGGAAAGATGTGTGTTATGTTTTTGAAAAATGGAATAGGAAGTGCAACCAACATCCTTGCTAGGTCAAAGCTTGTATTTTCTAAATGAATCTTGTTAAGACAAAAAAAAAGTAACATTTGACGTTACATAATAAACGCCAAATGTTCTAACAGTGTCTGCTCCAAACGCATTACTGAGTGTTCAAATGGTTATTATTTTTTTACATGGGAATGATTGACTACAGATTCTGCAGTGGAAAATAATAATTAAAACTCTGATTGCATTAAATGATTGTGTTATTTTTCTTATTGTATATTTATTTGCTTGCAATCTTGAATTAAAAATGTTGAAAAAAAAGAAGAAACAAATGATAACAACTTATGCCTGAACTTACAGGATTTCTACAGTAAAGCTCTGAAGAAAGCGGATGCCAAGAAGCAGAAAGTCCTGTTGCGGGTCATCAAAAGACTGGTACGGTCTTTATCTAAGTCGACTGCTTGTTTATTGTTTAATATGAACCTACGTATAATAACGCTTTATGAGTTCTTAATTGTTAGAATATGTTGGGATAAGAGATGATTTTTAATATGCCCTGAACTTATCTCGTATGCTTGTACTTAGGGACTCAGTAATCATTTTCACCTATCAGTGTAATGTCTTTTATAACATTATTTGACAAAAGTTTTATTATGGAACATATTTTCAGAGAAGCGTTAATGCATTAATGGGACCGTTTTACGTTTTGGTGTTTGGGATTATATGCATTGTTTGATGATTTAAAAACCTACAAGTTCGAGCCCTGTTGAGAATCACTTTTTTTCCTTTCTTTAGTTTTATTTTATTATTGTTTTTTACTGGAGCAATTTAGCTCCAATATTTGCAATAATCAATTTAAAGCATTTAATGACAAACGTCAATACATGCCAAAATCTGTTTTAAGACTTAACACCACAACAGCTGAATAACCAGATGATAATGATTCAATAACATTTCAAATATTGCCAACCATACAGAAAGCTATAACTTTGTTGACAGATTGGAAAAATGACAATTGCATATATATGCAGTGATTCCAGAATATTAAGATAATTTTTATCAAATCCCTCCAAATTTTCAAGAGGCAATTCTTGTGAAAGGAATTGTTCTATGACCTTTTTTTAACCATTTGGCAACAGATATCAGATGTCAAACGTTTGAACCCCTGCTAAACCATTTTGGGGAAAAAATCATATTTCTGAATTGGGAATTTTTTGGGGTGAAAAGTCCACCGAATCGGGAAAAACGAATGCACTCTTCATAATAATTCAATTCAGAAGAACAAGATCATATATATCATTAATTATAGTAATATATTTTGTTAGATATTATTGAAACTAAATTAAAGTATAATAATCAGACACTAAAATAAAAATTGGAATTGAGATTTTCTTTTCATATCAGCAATGTTTTTCACCATTTTGCTTTGGGAATCGGACCCGTAGATACGCCAGGAAAAGACTGGCAAACCATAACCTGTCAAGTGTTTGTACAACTGGGATGCAGTTCACTAGGTGCTTTACACGTGCTAATAGAAGATTCAGTGGCGTCTCTGAAACTGGTTTTCTCCTGTGTCTTGCATTCTCTCCCCAAACCAAATCTTCAGAGGGCAATCAAAATGAGCTGCTGTCTGGGAAAATGGAGCTTAAAGCATGTGTGTTATGTGTCAACCCAGATTAGCCTGTGCAGTCCCCACACACTAATCAGGGACGACACTTATGGCTTAAACGGGAATTTCCTTAAGGAAGAGAGATTTCCTTTAAACAAAAAATACCATAACAGTGGAAAGTGTCGTCCCTGATTAGCCTGTGAAAAACGGCACAGACTTATCTGAAACATCACTACACACAGGCATTAAGCGCTGTTTTCCTAGAGCAAGGTTTAAGTCAATCACACACACAATGCCCATTTGTATTTCAGGTGAGCACTGACAAGTCCCACCGCGACAGCATGAAGACCCAGGGGGAGGGCCTGGCAAGCACCATCAAGAATCTTGTTAAGACTGCCAGGTAAACACACAGGCTAATCAGGGATTACACTTTGCGGGGCTTGTCATGGTCCTGTGTCCGTTGTGCGTGCGTTAACTTTTCCTTTAAACACTTCTTCTCCTTAACTACTGGTCCAATTCTGATGAAATTTTCAGGAATGTTCCTGGGGTGAACCTCTTTCAAATTTGTTCAAATTACGCCCCTGGGGTCAAATTTAACCCTGCCCCGTGGGGTCACAAAATATAAAATTTGCTTATATAAGGCCTATTTTGTGAAAACTTTCAAAATCTTTTCGATCATAACCATTGGGCCTAGGGCTATCAAATTTGGTATGTAGAGACAACTAATAGTCATCTACCAAATTTGTTCAAATTATGCCCCTGGGTTCAAATTTGACCCTGTCCAGGGGTCACAAAAATGAACATATGCTTATATAAAGCCTATTTTGTGCAAACTTGAAAAACTTCTTGTCCATAATCGTTGGGCCTTCTAAATTTGGTATGTAGTGACATCTAATAGTTCTCTACTTAGTTTGTTCAAATTATGCCCCTGTGGTCAAATTTGACCCTGCCCCGGGGGTCACAAAAATTAACATACGCTTAAATAAGGCCTATTTTGTGCAAACTTTAAAAATCTTGTTGTCCATACCCGTATGGCATAGGGCTACCAAATTTGGTATGTAGTGCCATCTAATAGTCCTCTACCAAATTTGTTCAAATAATGCCCCTGGGGTCAAATTTGACCCTGCCCCGGGGGTCACAAAAATGAACATATGCTTATATAAAGCCTATTTTGTGCAAACTTTAAAAATCTTTTTGTCCATAACCGTATGGCATAGGGCTACCAAATTTTGTATGTAGTGACATCTAATAGTCCTCTATCAAATTTGTTCAAATTATGCCCCTGGGGTCAAATTTGACCCTTCCTCGGGGGTCACAAAAATGAACATATGCTTATATAAAGCCTATTTTGTGCAAACTTTAAAAATCTTTTTGTCCATAACCGTAGGGCCAAGGGCTACCAAATTCAGTATGACATCTAATAGTTATGCCCCCCTTCAAAGAAGAGGGTGTATATTGTTTTGCACATGTCAGTCCGTCCGTATGTCCGTCCGTTTGTCCATCCGTCCACCAGATGGTTTCCGGATGATAACTCAGGATTTTCAGGTCACTAGGTCAAAGGTCAAGGTCATGGTGACCCGAAATAGTAAAATGGTATCCGGATGATAACTCAAAAACGCTTATGGCTAGGATCATGAAAATTGATACGTACAATGATCATGACTCGCAGATGACCCCTATTGATTTTCAGGTCACTAGGTCAAAGGTCACGATGACTCGAAATTGTAAAATGGTTTCCGGAGGATAACTCAAGAATGCTTATGCCTAGGATCATGAAACTTCATAGGTACATTGATCATGACTCGCAGATGACCCCTATTGATTTTCAGGTCACTAGGTCAAGTGTCAAGGTCACAGTGACCCGAAATAGTAAAATGGTTTCCGGATGATAACTCAAGAACGCTTATGCCTAGGATCATGAAACTTCATAGGTACATTGATCATGACTCGCAGATGACCCCTATTGATTTTCAGGTCACTAGGTCAAAGGTCAAGGTCATGGTGACCCGAAATAGTAAAATGGTTTCTGGATGATAACTCAAGAGCACTTATGCCTAGGATCATGCAATCGTAGGTACATTGATCATTACTCGCAAATGACCCCTATTGATTTTCAGGTCACGAGGTCAAAGGTCAAGGTCACGGTTACTCAACTTAGAAAATAGTTTCTGGATGATAACTCAAGAATGCTTACGCCTAGGATCATGAAACTTCATAGGTACATTGACCATGACTCGCAGATGACCCCTATTGACTTTCAGGTCACTAGGTCAAAGGTCAAGGTCACGGTGACTTGACACAGTAAAATGGTTTCCGGATGATAACTCAAGAAAGCTTACGCCTAGGATCATGAAACTTCATAGGTACATTGATCATGACTTGCAGACGACCCCTATTGATTTTCAGGTCACTAGGTCAAAGGTCAAGGTCACGGTGACTCAACTTAGAAAAATGGTTTCCGAATGATAACTCAAGAACGCTACCAAGTTTGCCATCATGGCCCTCTTGTTTTTCAGTAGAGCTGTAACGACTCGCCCAACATCCGATTTGATTTCAATACCAAAAGGTCCGATTCGATTATTTTCGAGTCGATTCAAATTAAACTATTTGCTGCTTATTTTGAAAACTAATTCATGTTTGGTTTGTCCAGGGAATTAATTAATATGTTTGGTGTTTGTTATTAACTTATTATGTTGTACAATTTAAAAACGCAACATTGTTTTATAAGTAACAAATTTATTGAACAAAACTTCATGTTGAGTTATACTTAAATAACATAAAATGCAAAATGTATCACATCTGAAATATCAACCAAGTATTTTCTCTTTAAATGTTGCCTCAAATTTGTAGTGCTTCCAGATTTAGAATAACTTACGTCAACAAAACACGTTTTGACAGTTGCCTTTGCATCAGAACCTTCCCGAAACCCAAAATGTTTCCATAAATTTGATTTTAATTTTGACGTTGCGACTTTTAGCGCGGTTGAAGAAGCCATTTTACCGGCTTATGTAATGCTTAGCATGTTATTCATTCACTAATTGGATGCCATATTGGCTATTTATCAATCACAAGACGTATTACAAATGACAATAACGTTTATAGGACGGATTTTGAAAGTAAGGTTTAAAATGCGGATCAATCGATATTGCAGTGAATCCAATCGAAATTGGCCGTAGTGGTATCGAAATCGAATCGTTGAACCAGTTTTTCGATGCATCAAATCGAATCGTTACAGCTCTATTTTTCAGAAGGGACATTATTAAACAAAAGATTTCTTAAAAGCTGAAAGTGCTGTCCCGGATAAGCCCATGCGGACTGCACAGGCTAATCTGGGACAACAGAACATGAACATGCATTTGACTAATTTGTTGTGTGTTAACGTGTGTTTTTTAATAACCATGGACAAATTAACTTTTGTTTCCACTCTGTAAATTCTAAATGCTTGGGTGGATTCTTATTTCACTTGCTTATTATTCCCCATGATTTGATTTTGTGTTGCATATTACATTAATACACTTATGTAAACTGACATGGTCACAATTCAAGATTAAAATTCATGATTTTATCTCTCTGCTCTTTAACTTTTATGTTGCCTGGGAGTATTTAAATATTATTTTGGATTATTAGTAGCCAGACAAGGTGCCTCTTTCAACCCCTCCTACTTCTAAGTTTATGGTCCAAGTCACAATTTGAGATCAAGGGTAGTAAATTATTGTTTCCGCTCTGTAACATAGGATGTTAATATTACTTCATATTACTTATAAGTATTATTCCCTTTTAACATACTTGGTGCATAAAATAATTTTGAAAGGTCACGTCACAAGTCAGAGTCAAAGGTTATAAGCTTTTATTTCCATTCTGGAAAATGTTAATGATTAGGAGGATGTAAATTTATCATTTTGGAAGTTTCATGTACAATTCTTTGGCTCCAAGTTGAAAGCACACGGTCTTAATTGAAGGTCAAATGTCATGAATGGTTTGTTTCTGCAGATTGACTTTTATCAGTAATTTATTTTTCAGTTTTTTATTCAATGATCTGTACTATCCCCAAGCATAATAAGAGAAAAGGAATTTAGTTGAATGAAAATACCCCCGGTACATAAAAACAAGAAATGCCTTGAAATTATTCAGGACTGTTTTTAGTTACGGTATAGAATATATTGGTTGATTTTCATTGTATTTATTTCTAAAACTGTGCGTTTCCTTAAAGTTATTTTTTTATGTCCCCCACTATAGTAGTGGGGGACATATTGTTTTTGCCCTGTCTGTTGGTCTGTCTGTCTGTTTGCGCCAACTTTAACATTTTGCAATAACTTTTGCTATATTGAAGATAGCAACTTCATATTTGGCATGCATGTGTATCTCATTAAGCTGCACATTTTGAGTGGTGAAAGGTCAAGGTCAAGGTCATCCTTCAAGGTCAGAGGTCAAATATATGTGGCCAAAATCGCTCATTTTATGAATACTTTTGCAATATTGAAGATAGCAACTTGATATTTGGCATGCATGTGTATCTCATGGAGCTGCACATTTTGAGTGGTGAAAGGTCAAGGTCATCCTTCAAGGTCAGAGGTCAATTATATGTGGCCAAAATCGCTCATTTTATGAATACTTTTGCAATATTGAAGATAGCAACTTGATATTTGGCATGCATGTGCATCTCATGGAGCTGCTCATTTTGAGTGGTGAAAGGTCAAGGTCAAGGTCATCCTTCAAGGTCAGAGGTCAAATATATGTGGCCCAAATCGCTTATTTTATGAATACTTTTGCAATATTGAAGATAGCAACTTGATATTTGGCATGCATGTGTATCTCATGGGGCTGCACATTTTGAGTGGTGAAAGGTCAAGGTCATCCTTCACAAGGTCAAGGTCATCCTACAATGTCAAACATCATATAGGGGGACATTGTGTTTCACAAACACATCTTGTCTTGAAGAGCAAATTAATTTATGCTTATTTTCTAAGAAAGCTTTATTAATATAGTTCACTTGTTGTCATCTTCTGTTTTTCAGTTCCCATGCAGATGTGTCTCTCTCATCATTGGCTGCAGAAATACTAAAAATGACTGGACATCTTAAGTAAACTGCGCAATTCGGAAGAAAAAGAACAATAAATTGTTAATAGAGGACCATTGAATTCTGTTAAAAAAATACTCCCCAACCAAGCCATGTTGTGTGTGACACATTTTATTAGTGACAAATAAAAAACAAAGAATTAACACTTTCAATGCGGGAACCGAATTTTAAAGGCCTTTGCAAACAGTTTGGATCCAGATGAGACGCCAAAATGTTTGCTATTCCTATAGTATTCTTTGAAAAAAAATTAAAGAAAATGCTTATTTTACAAATTCAGCAGACGACATTTTTGCAGACGACAAATTTCCCAGCATGCAAAGGGTTAAGAAAATGTGTTCCTTGATCGGATGAGTCACAGCTGATATTTCTATGTTCCGAGTGGGACTGTTTATCTCGTCTTAATCAAATTATGACATTTACATTTACATCTATTCAAATATGTGTATGAAACTGTATTGTAATGTATTTTTATTGTTGTGTTAGTGATTGAATATTAATAAAGTAGCACACAACAACAAAATGCTTTGTCGCTTTATCAAGCATTATTAATATTTCCTTCAAGTAATCTACAAATATCTTCTCATTTGACCTCATAACCTAGGTGAAGATTCAAAGTCAATCAAACAAACAAATCTATGCCATATAACACTATATGCCAGAAAAGCACAAACGCCAGTATTGTTAACTGTCTGATTCTACAAAATTTTCTTCAGCATGTTTATAAATTTCTTAAGACATTTTGTAAATTATTCACTTTCCAGTCAACTCTGTATTTACAGCTACAAATTTCTGAAATACTGTGGATCAGAGATATATTCAATTATTCAAGTTTTAAATTTCTCCTGCACTGTGGTTGTTCACAATTTCTTCAGCCCCTATTTTAGTTCACAATTTCTTCAGCCCCTATTTTATTTCACAATCTTGTCAGCTCCTATTTTAGTTCACCATTTCTTCAGCCCCAATTTAAGTTCACCATTTCTTCAGCCCCAATTTTAGTTCACAATTTCTTCAGCCCCAATTTTAGTTCACAATTTCTTCAGCCCCTAATTCAGTTAACAGTTTCTTCAGTCCCTATTTTAGTTCCCCATTTTATCAGCCTTAGTAGTAGATCACAATTTCTGCAGACACTGAAGCAAGGCGTCTCTGATTTTCACTCGCACACTTTCGTCCCCGCCACACATGATGTGGGTAGAACCATTTTCCACTTGTATCAGTATGTCATCGTTTGGCTGAAAATGAAAAGTCGGCTGCAAATTCCGTATACTTGAGACATGTGTTGTGTTGAGTGAACTATAAGACATGTCTCTTGGAAAACCAGAAAAGTGCTTGAACACATTCTCAAAAGTTATTTTTTTCACCAATAGCGTTATTTAAAAAAAGGCCAAACATTATTGTAGGTGTATTGCTTAAAAAGACAAAATAACCAACTAGATTTGTGTAGCAAACATGGGCATAAAACAAGATTATTGAACATTTTAACATTGTGCTGATGGCATATAAATGTACTTTAATAACAATTTAATCGCTTGAGAAATTAGGGAGTATTTCGCTCCACAAACTTATGCTGAAAAATCATCCAACTAACAACGAAATGACTGAAGGCTAAAAACGAAGATAACAACATTCCAGCTTTACTCGAGAAAGATTAAGATACACTGTCATGCTGTTTAACAAGATCATAGAGATTACTTACCAGTTCTATGATTGCCTTTTCTTCTGTCTCCTCCAACTTAACATCTGATATTCCTTGCTGTAACACAACATTGTCACATTTACTATTTATTTCATTTATTATTGACTGCGCAATTTTTATACGCCCGTATAAAATACGGGACGTATTATGTGAAACCCCTTGGCGGCGGGCGGGCGGGCGGGCGGCGGGCGGCGGGCGGAAGGCATCACTTTGTCCGGACTCTAATTCAAATTGTATTCATCCGATCTTCACCAAACTTGGTCAGCAGTTGCATCTAGTTGATATCTAGGCCAAGTTCGAATATGGGTCATGCCGGGTCAAAAACTAGGTCATAGGGTCAATAAGTGCATTTTCAAAGGGGCCACTTTGTCCGGACTCTATTTCAAATTGTATTCATCCGATCTTCACCAAACTTGGTCAGCAGTTGCATCTAGTTGATATCTAGGCCAAGTTCGAATATGGGTCATGCCGGGTCAAAAACTAGGTCATAGGGTCAATAAGTGCATTTTCAAAGGGGCCACTTTGTCCGGACTCTATTTCAAATTGTATTCATCCGATCTTCACCAAACTTGGTCAGCAGTTGCATCTAGTTGATATATAGGCCAAGTTCGAATATGGGTCATGCCGGGTCAAAAACTAGGTCATAGGGTCAATTAGTGCATTTTCAACGGCGCCACTTTGTCCGGACTCTAATTCAAATTGTATTCATCCGATCTTCACCAAATTTGGTCAGAAGTTGTGTCTAGATGATATGTAGGTCAAGTTCAAATATGGGTCATGCCGGGTCAAAAACTAGGTCACGAGGTTACTTAGTGCATTTCAAGCATTTAGCATGGTGTCCGCTCTCTAATTGAAGTAGTTTTCATCTGATCTTCACCTAATTTGGTCAGAAGTTGTGTCTAGATGATATGTAGGTCAAGTTCGAACATGGGTCATGCCGGGTCAAAAACGAGGTCACATAGTGCATTTCAAGCATTAAGCATGTTGTCCGCTCTTTAATTGAAGTAGTTTTCATCTGATCTTCACCAAATTTAGTCAGATGTTACATCTAAGTGATATCTAGGTCAAGTTCAAATATGGGTCATGCCGGGTCAATAACTAGGTCTTGAGGACACTTTCAAGCATTGAGCATGGTGTCCAAAACCTTCGAACGGGCGTATCTTGTGACAGTTTGGCACTCTTGTTATCTTTAAAAATAATTATTTTTTACACAAATTGGCTGATTTGCATAAAAATTAAGTGTTATTTTCTAAGCGTTTATTGTTCTGCACCTTAAGGCTGCATTTTGTGAGAAACCAGAGTTCATTCTAGCAATCCTTCCTTATTGTTTTACTAGAAAGATGAAATTTTTGGACATATTTTGACTACAAGCTGCAATTTCCTTATCCTCTTGCGGAAAACCAGGGCACGAAAATTCAACTCATCCTGATGAGGGGTTTTAGTTCCAGGAAGAGCTTAATATTCTGGCTGGTAATCCAAAAGGACCAGTGCATTTTTATTCCCCACCAAAGGCGGAGGGATATAGAATTGGCATTGTCCATATGTCTGTCATTCTGTCCAGCCGTCTGTCACAATATTTTTTAAATTGGGAGGGGATTTCAATTCACGGAATTTGCTTGTTAGAAATGTATTAAACAATTAATAGAAATATAAAATATATTAAGGTTCAATTCCATAATAAAAAAAAAACATTCAGTATTTCATATTACCTAAAACAAAACATTATAAATACACATTGCTAAATTAACCCTAATTGTACATAAGATGAGTACACATCACACAATAACAACTGGAAAATCTTGTCCATCAGGATGAGTGTGATTAATTATACTTTTCATTTAGGTAAGAGGGTTATCAACAACTGCGCTAACGGGAAATCCCTGTCCTTAAACTGAATGTCACAGAAACATTTGCCCCATCAACATTTGGAACACAGTTTAAGAAAGTGTTGCCAAAATGTACACCTCCATAAATGTACAGAGCTCCAGATAAGGGTCGTACAGCTGTAAATACGCCTTTTTCATGAAGATTTACGCATTTATTTTTATAAACTGGACGTACAATTACGACATTAATATCCATTTTACGCATTTACGAAAAAAATTAGGCTGTACTGATACTTCTGCGTCAGCGAGGCGTGATTTGTTGGTCTCTAACCTAACGGCGCTTTTCGTTAATTTAAATTACCGAAAAGTTGTAGACTGGGTTCATATATTAATGTCTATTCTGTCGCGTGATTTCCTGTAACTTGTAAATCCGTCAAAAACAATATGTCTGCGCGCAATTGAATGGCAGCTTAACCGAAAGTGGTTCAAAACAACACTTTGTTGTCATATAATGACTACATACGGTGTCGTCTAACCATCCTGACATTAAATCTGTAAACCCAGAAAAAGACATTGTCGCCCCAATATTAAACGATTTGATTGCATCGGTGGCTTAAAACGTTAGAAAATACGATGGGAAACGGATGAGACAGTGAAATAATTGTTCATTTACTTAGCTTACTAGTTGGCTTGTGTTTTCTTGTCAAGAAAAATGAAGAAATAGTATTAGTCATGAGTTTTAATGTGTAGTTGTATTTGCATCATAATTCAGAATGGAAACCTAATACAGTAACTGTTTAAGAAGCTACATATATTTATTATAATTGCTGCAAATGTTTCTGTGAAGTTAGTTTTACACCCTTCAATATCCAAGAACACGGGTAGTACAGTACTACCTGTATTTTTGGATATGGTAGTACAGGTACTAATTGATTTTAAGTGTTACTCCTTTTCTTTCTGTCAGTGGCAGTACTGTTACTAATTTCCCAAATCCTTATCTGGAGCTCTGAATGTATATACATATGTGAGACAAAATTCTGCCAAAATTAATTCAAATTCCATATGTAACAACAACCTTCTCAGTTAGGTATTTAGGCATCTAAACTTTCAGCTAAATCTGCCAAGTAATTTAATAGTTTGGTCTATAACTTTTGGGGTTAACTGCTGTACAAAAATTAAAGAAAAGAAACAAGTTTTTAAAAAATCTGATGATTCAGTCGAGTGCAAAAAAATTAATAATTAAGCTTGATTTCATATTGTTATCTCTTTAACCAACCTTTGCGAGAAGGTCCACAAATGTTTTACAGTTGATTGTCCCATAGATGTATGTTCTGGGCTTGAAAGGCTTGGCAAGCTTGTCTTCAGGGTTCAAAGGCTGAAATTCCATGCATGCAAACACAACTTCAAAACTCTGAAAAATCTTGGAAAACTGCAAAGGGAGTTGTGTTATTTCACTCTGAATATTTTAATACTGACATCAATTTGTTCAAATATTACTTATTAGGCCCCTCTCCCTAAAAGGATCATATTAACCTCTGTCTTTGACCATGGTTGATATTCTCCTCTGCATGCAATATAGACTACGGTACATCCCTCAACTGCCCACAGGGCTTTTCTTCATCATGTTGGGAACATAGACTACTGTACACCCCTCAACTGCCCACAGGGCTTTTCTTCATCATGTTGAGAACATAGACTACGGTACATCCCTCAACTGCCCACAGGGCTTTTCTTCAATATGTTGGGAACATAGACTACGGTACACCCCTCAACTGCCCACAGGGCTTTTCTTCATCATGTTGGGAACTTAGACTATGGTACACCCCTCAACTGCCCACAGGGCTTTCCTTCATCATGTTGGGAACATAGACTACGGTACACCCCTCAACTGCCCACAGGGCTTTCCTTCATCATGTTGGGAACATAGACTACGGTACACCCCTCAACTGCTCACGGGGCTTTTCTTCATCATGTTGGGAACATAGACTATGATACACCCCTCAACTGCCCACAGGGCTTTCCTTCATCATGTTGGGAACATAGACTACGGTACACCCCTCAACTGCTCACGGGGCTTTTCTTCATCATGTTGGGAACATAGACTACGATACACCCCTCAACTGCCCACAGGGCTTTTCTTCATCATGTTGAGAACATAGACTACGGTACACCCCTCAACTGCCCACAGGGCTTTTCTTCATCATGTTGGGAACATAGACTACGGAACACCCCTCAACTGCCCACAGGGCTTTTCTTCATCATGTTGGGAACATAGACTACGGTACACCCCTCAACTGCCCACAGGACTTTTCTTCATCATGTTGGGAACATAGACTACGGTACACCCCTCAACTGCCCACAGGGCTTTTCTTCATCATGTTGGGAACATAGACTACGGTACACCTCTCAACTGCCCACAGGGCTTTTCTTCATCATGTTGGGAACATGACCAACACCCATGACATTTGGAATTTAAGCCTCTTTTTTATGTCCCCCCGTCTATACTGGGGGACATATTGTTTTTGCCCTGTCTGTTTGTTGGTTTGTTTGCGTTAAACTTTAACATTGGCCATAACTTGCAATATTGAAGATAGCAACTTGATAATTGGCATGCATGTGTATCTGACTATCTCATGGAGCTGCACATTTTGAGTGGTGAAAGGTCAAGGTCATCCTTCAAGGTCAAAGGTCAAATATATGGGGTGGACATAGTGTTTCACAAACAAATCTTGTTAAATTATGTAAATAACTCATAAGTAAATTACTTATTAGGTTATGCCCTTTTTTAACTTTGAATTGCTGAACAAAAACTCTGTAACAACTTGCTGCGTGCAATGTTTGGGGGTATTTGTCACTATTGAGACCAGCTCTAATAAATGCCTATTGCTTTTCCAGGTTTCATAAACAATGACCCTTAAACCTATAAATTTAGTGTCTGCACAAACATTAAGGACACCACAAACAAAAGTTATCCAGTGATCCAACATCATAACAGTCTACAGACATCAGAACACGTGTACCTGGAGCACATATTTGTTGTCCCTGACGACCAGAGTAGCATTTACCATGGTGATGGCAGAGCCCGGCTTCACCTCTATGGGTTCTAGGGTAGCTGCCAACTGCAACAGAATACAACCTTACAGTGCCCAGAAAACATGTCAAATATTCATACAGTTCCTAATGGAAAACACAGACATTCTGTAAAGTATTGGTTATTCAATTAATTAAGTCTCTGATTATTTTGTGTTGAAGTTTTTACTTTTTACATAAAAATTTGTATTTAACAATTAAATATTCTTGATAGTGTTAATCTTTTTTGTTATATGAGCAAACAACATTAAATTTCACATAAAATTTGATCAGAAATGTCCTGTAAAGCCCATTTTGAATACTGCTCCAGAGAATAAATCCATATATATATATATCAATAGCAGTCAATTCTTACTAAGACAATTAGTACTGATCATGGGTGCATAAGTACAACAACAACCGTAATTACTCTTAAGTTTTCAGACACTTAAAAATAATTATTTTTGTTTGTGACCGAAAATTTTGATACGAAAAATATTCAAAAAGAACGAGTGTCCGAAAATTTAGAGACATATACGTTATGTTTGTTTTTTAATTATTATAATGAAATAAAATCAATTTATAATTGTGCAATAATTTTATTTCTTATTTTAATTCTCTGCTTAAAATTAAATAAAACCACTTATTTGCAATCTCTTTCCTGAAATGGTATATAAAAATGTTATAAAAAAACAACCATACTGCATCCTGAATATGATTTAATTTCAAATGCTGTTGGGTGAAACCATTGTCTATTACCAGTATACATGCATGGTAATCTACCCAATAACGCAATTGTAAAGGTCCATTGCCCTCAGGGCATTCTGCCAGGTTTTATGACCTTAATCCGGTTGTAAAACCCCATGATCGAAGGGTCCCAGAAAAGCGAAAACAGGGAAAAATCTAGTTATATAGCCCTGTAAAATATACTGTCCGATAAAATTGCAGTCATTAATTATGGGCAAAACCAGTATGTCCGAAAATTTAGAGTCACGAAAAATAATTATTTTGGCTGAAAAAGGAGGTGCCCGAAAACTTAGATTAATTACGGTACTACACAAAGAAGAGTAACCTTTGGGTCAATTTCTATACCTTTGGGTCAATTTCTATACCTTTGGATCAATTTCTATACCTTTGGGTCAATTTCTATACCTTTCGGTCAATTTCTATACCTTTGGGTCAATTTCTATACACTCAAACTTTCTCTTGACAGGCAGCGTGATCACATCTCCTTGCTTATAGGACATGGGCGACAGATCCTGAAAGAAAATCACCAAATGTTTAATATTTGTGCAGCTTTGTATTTACATTTTCCAACTGATGAGACCTAATTCCCCTACGTTCATAAATCAATGAGTCACAAAGTGTGACAATAAAATATTTGAAAATTGCTAAGAAACAGACATTTATCCGTTAAAATTAACTTTATTTTCATAATATCAAATGACATAGAAAATGCTACAAACACAACGAAAGAATAAAAAAAAGTTGTGAACTTACTTTAAGTTTCCTATTAAAATAACTTTTGATTTGGCTTCACTAACATTTGCATGTACTGTGGACAACTATCAATTTTATCTACTTTGGACAGTGCTAAATAGGTCAATTTTAGACAATTAAATGGCACATTTCTTAAAGCCCTTGAGTATTAAACTTAGTTGAGATATTAAGACCCCAAACAATTTCATGAAGTTCAGCAAAAATCTTACAACTAGGATCTTGGAACAAAAAGTGCTAAAAAGTCTGATTTGAGGCAAGGGTAATTATTGGTGCCATTAGGCCTATTACTGAACGTTGTTGAGAAAATATGCCCCGAAAAATGTCAATGTAATGTGGCAAAGATCGTATGATAACTTTAAAAATAAGTGAGCAGCATGTGCTAAGTCAACCAATCTGAGATAATGAGAATAACAGGTCCCTGCCCTGTCACTGCCCTATCGTGTTATATATCAGATGAGGCTTAGAATCAAAGAGCGGCGCGGCTTGACAAGCTCTTGTTTTATTCATGCCAGAACTGATATATTACAACTGTTTTTCTGTTTATCATGCCTTCATTTCCAAATTTTAACAGAAACAAGCAAATTCGTTGAATTGATATCCCCCGCAAATATGCTTCTGGACACAAAAACGTTATATTTGACACTCAAAAAAGCATTTTTTCAAGATACAAAGATGCATCATCCTCTTATCCATATATATGTACTCACATCAAGTTTCAATGAAATCCGCCAAAGAACTTCCAAGATATGGCTCCGGACACAATTAGGCCGGCCAGACTGACAACACCAAAACAATATCCCTCCGCCTATGGCGAGGGATAACAAGCAAATTTATTTAATTGATATCCCCAGCTAAAAATACATTTTGTGGCACGCTGACAGACAGACGGATGCTCTGACGGGCAAACTGACAGATGGATAACGTCCAATTCTATATCCCTCGCCTAAGGCGCAGGATAATAATGAAATATAATCACTACCAAACTTTATTTTTTGGGGGATTTATATGATGTTCTCCGTTTGACATGTTAATATTGTCGTCATGAGCACTTGCACTTAATATTTAAAAAAATAATAATTTTGCTTTAATTTTTGCTTTTTTGTCAAAAATATAATACCGGTTTATCACATCTTGGTATGAATTAGTTTGTTCTGTTAAATCTGATAATATTTTAACAAAATTGATTAGTAATAGGATCTACCTTCAAAGATTTACTGGTATAACAACTTCCTGTTGACATGATATAAAAAATATAACAGGCAGATATCAAAACAGTGGTATAATAAAATGCAAGGGCTTCCACTCCACATTTCCTGGAGCCATTTGCTGAGATTATTGGTAAACAACTGACATGGGAATCAGAAAACTTTAGCTGAGCTAATATCATATCATTTAAGGCCCTTTAATGCAACTTCTATGAGAAAACATATTCACTGCAACATACAGCGTTTATCACCAGATCTGGTCTCTGTGTGACAGAGGTGGGTGGGGTAAGGTAGCTCTCTGGCACCACCAAATGCTGCGGCCTGATGTCCTTTAACAGCTTGTTGGCCTGTGAGAAACTCAGGCTCGTGTCGATTGGGCAGTAGCACACCTGCCAGAGAAAACAGGAGTTCGCAACCAAAGTGCTAATGAGAGTACATGCGGAAAACTATTAACCTCCAGTCAACCAAAATATTTTAATGCATGCTAAAATGATATTTGTTCTTATGTTTTTTTTTATAGGAAAAATATGTGGATTTTAAGGAAGACATTAAATAATTTGTGTTTTCAAAAGCCTTTATCAATTGTGTTTTCAAAAGCACTAAACAAAAGCGTTCTTCACACTTGCTGAGAACAAGATCTGCATACTCAATTTTACTCCAGGGGCATTACATCATATCAACAATGTTGAAACCATTATTACTTGACTGATTAGAATGTGAGTGTATTTATCCCCACGCTTTTCAATATTGTGGTTATCTCCGCTGTCTGTCCGTCCATCCTGGCCACTATCTCCTCCTATACTATTGGCGCTAGAACCTTGAAACTTACAAACATGGTAGCTATGAGCATATGTGCGACAGTGCACTATTTGGAATTTTGATCTGACCTCTGGGTCAAAAGTTATGGGGGTTGATGTGGGGCCAGTTCAGAGATTTTCACTCATTTTTTAATGTTATTTTACATTAACTTCTTCATTTCTACACCAATTTACTTCCAATTGATACTGAACATCTCTTATGACAATACGGTCAATCTCAACTATGCATGGCCCCATTACCAACCCTGGGGCGCCCCCTGGGTCAAACATGTGGCGTGGGGATATGCGTCGGCCTCTGCCGCGCCATTTCTAGTTTTATTCTATTTTGGTTGTTAAGATGTCTGTAAAAGGATTTGTAGGACAGGACCTTTAAAGCAGAGATGAAATAATAATACTCATAGTCACACAAGTGGGTCAGAAGCTGCCAATTATTGATGCAGTGGAATTCGAAAACTAATTTGAGTTTGGTTCTTTATAATTGTCATTTCTCCATAAACAACATTTTGCAGGAAAGTATGTGTTTGTTGTTTATCAAACATTCCCAAATGCACATCTTACTTAGCCACAAAAATATTAACTACAAAGACATCAAATGATAATAATTATATATATATATATATATATATAATGCTATAATAGAAACCTTTATATTATTATAATTATTATTATATTATTGTTTCTATTATAGCATATATATATTTTTTTTAATAATAATACTATGGGCTTCCCTCCTGTGATCTTGATCATGTTTATACCATGACAATCATAATTGGAGTGCAAGTACAGTGGTTCAATAGAATTAACAAAATTGTTGCTGTTATGCTTAACATTTTTTAATATATAAGTAAGTTTGGAAATGTTTTTCTTTCAACAATATTTCAGTCCTAGCATGGCAGGTTTCTTAGTGGTACCCATACTTTTCTGGGTTAGCTGGTACCCATACTTTTCTGGGTTAGCTGGTACCCATACTTTTCTGGGTTAGCTGGTTCCCATACTTTTCTGGGTTAGCTGGTACCCATACTTTTCTGGGTTAGCTGGTACCCATACTTTTCTGGGTTAGCTGGTACCCATACTATTCTGGGTTAGCTGGTACCCATACTTTTCTGGGTTAGCTGGTACCCATACTTTTCTGGGTTAGCTGGTACCCATACTTTTCTGGGTTAGCTGGTACCCATACTTTTCTGGGTTAGCTGGTACCCATACTTTCTGGGTTAGCTGGTACCCATACTTTTCTGGGTTAGCTGGTACCCATACTTTTCTGGGTTAGCTGGTACCCATACTTTTCTGGGTTAGCTGGTACCCATACTTTTCTGGGTTAGCTGGTACCCATACTTTTCTGGGTTAGCTGGTACCCATACTTTTCTGGGTTAGCTGGTACCCATACTTTTCTGGGTTAGCTGACTTTTTCTGGGTTAGCTGGTACCCATACTTTTCTGGGTTAGCTGGTACCCATACTTTTCTGGGTAAGCTGGTACCCATACTTTTCTGGGTTAGCTGGTATCCATACTTTTCTGGGTTAGCTGGTACCCATACTTTTCTGGGTTAGCTGGTACCCATACTTTTCTGGGTTAGCTGGTACCCATACTTTTCTGGGTTAGCTGGTATCCATACTTTTCTGGGTTAGCTGGTACTTCACTATACTAAGTGCATATACTTATGCCAGTAAATGACAACTGCCCTACTGAAGTCAAATTTAGGTTAAGAATGACCAAAGAAACAAATAGAAATAATTGTAAACTCAGAATACATGTTAATAATATTGTTGGTTTTTGTATGTATCCTAATGCTGGTATTGATTTTGTGACCACACGCTGTAGTATATTCCTATATCATAAAGTAATTAATGTTTCATTCCTAATCTTAAAGCTCTTAAATGTTTTTGTTTGCTATTCTTTAAGTCTTGCAACTTGTGTCAGTATAATAACATTTTTTTTAAAGGTGAAGGGACTCTAAATTTCAATCACAAAGGAGGAAGGGGTGGAGTGAAAAAAAATAAAAAATCGGGGGGGGGGGGGGATTCTTGGATGCAATGGTTGGACGATATTTCAAAAATAAAATAATAATAAATATTTGTTTTTTAACCGTTTAAAAAAAATAATTTGGGGGGTGGGGTGGGGGTGGGGGTGTGAGGGTGTGGTGGTCATTTGTGAGATGATCTTAAAAAAAAAAAAAATGGGGGGGGGGGGAGGGGGGCAGGGCACGGGAAATGGTTTGGGTGGAGTCTATTGTGGTATGTCAGGTAAGAGTAGTTTTGTCAAAGTATCAAGCAAATCTAATCATAAATAAAAAAGTTAAGGCAATTTTAGCAAAATTTAATAATTTGACCTTGAGAGTCAAGGTCATCAAAGGTCAAGGTAAAATTCAACTTGCCAGGTACAGTAACCTCATGATAGCATGAAAGCATTTGAAGTTTGAAAGCAATAGCCTTGATACTTTAGAAGTAAAGTGGATGGAAACACAAAATTTAACCATATATTCAAAGTTACTAAGTCAAAAAAGGGCCATTATTCCGTAAATATGACAACCAGAGTTATGCAACTTGTCCTTTTACTGTTCCCTTATGATAGTTTGCGAGTGTTCCAAGTATGAAAGTAATATCTATGATACTTTAAGGGTAAAGTGGACCGAAACACAAAACTTAACCAAATTTTCAATTTTCTAAGTATAAAGGGCCCGTAATTCCATCCAAATGCCAGAGTTACGTTATGTCAGAGTTACATAACTTTGCCTGCACAGTCCCCTTATGATAGTTAATAAGTGTTGCAAGTATGAAAGCAATAGCTTTGATACTGTAGGAATAAAGTGGACCTAAACACAAAACTTTACCAAATTTTCAATTTTCTAAGTATAAAAAGGGCACATAATTCTGTCAAAATGCCAGTCAGAGTTACATAACTTTGCCTGCACAGTCCCCTTATGATAGTTAGTAAGTTTTGCAAGTATGAAAGCAATAGCTTTGATACTTAAGGAATAAAATGGACCTAAACACAAAACTTAACCAAAATTTTCAATTTTCTAAGTATAAAAAGGGAACATAATTCTGTCAAAATGCACGCCAGAGTTGTCTAACTTTGCCTGCCCAGTCCCCTCATGATAGTAAGTAAGTGTACCAAGTTTGAATGCAATAGCATTGATACTTTCTGAGAAAAGTGGACCTAAACGCAAAACTAAACCGGACGCCAACGCCAACGCCGACACCAAGGTGATGACAATAGCTCATTTTTTTTTTCAAAAAATAGATGAGCTAAAAATGAACCTTATTGGATATGGTTGTTACTTATCAAGCTATACCCCTACCCTCATCTGTAACGGTTGGAACGGTCCGAGGGCATCTAGATATGGGAAGTCAGGTTCTGGAAGACAGGATTTTCAAAGGTTACACAATCAACACAATAACACTATATAATAACAAGACTATTGCCAAGCAATATATGTCCCCTACCGGCTCCACCATTGTCTGAATATTTTTATTTTTTTTATTTGTTGCCATAGCATCCAGAATTTTTGACGTAACAACAAAATGAAATGACGTGCATAATGTCCATATTGCCATCTATCCATGTTTCGAGTTTCATGAAAAAATATGAAGAACTTTTAAAGTTATCGCAAGATCCAGAAAAGTGTGACAGACTCACTGACTGACTGACTGACTGACTGACTGACTGACACACAGAGCGCAAACCATAAGTCCCCTCCGGTGAAACCGGTAGGGGACAATAACTGGGGCTGGCAGACTGGGCAAAACTTTGTATTGCCTGAATAATAATTTGTATTGCCTGAATAATAATTTAGCTAACATAAATATAACATGACATGGTTTTGGAATTTATTAAAGGTTATGTAATGGAAACAATAATGGTACATGAAAAAAGGCTGTCAAACAAGAACTATCATTATATTGCCAGCATATTATGGATTAAACTATCATGAGTATACACTTACAACACTAACAACAACATTTCAACACAAAAGCTATTCGAATGTTGTGTAAATACTCAACAAATTGTAATAAAAAGTATTGATCATAAATACATAAATAAATAGTCAACATTACTAATTTATTCGATAAAAGGTAACACCTATTCAACACAACACAACATATGTTATATTGAAACATTTTGGAATTTATGAAAGCTAATGTAATGAACACAATAATGGTACATGACTTTGGCCTGACAAACTAGGAATATCATTAAATTGCCTACATCTTATGGTTTAATCTAACACGAGTATAAACTAATAATAACATTTCAACCCAGTAGCTGCTAGTAGTTCAATGTTTGGGGAAAAACTCAACAAATTGTAATGCTAAGTAATACACATGAATACATATAACAAATAGTTACCATTACTAATTATTCAATTAAAGGTAACACATTCGTTAAATATGTTGTTTTCAAACATTTGGGATTTATGAAAGACATTGGAGTGGTTTGAAAGATCTCAGCACTGAGATTATCATAAAAAAAAAAAAAAAATTAGCCAAAAATAAATTTTGTGACAGACTGATGGATAGATTGACGAACTGACAGATTGACTAATGGACAACGCCAATTCTATACCCCTCCGCCTTTGACAAGTGATTATAAGTGTAAAGCTGAAAGTTGATATTACAAAGCTCTTACCTGTAAATATGATAGTATTTGCAGAAGATTTCCCCCACAATTCAATGAAGTGAATCACATCTCCAATTCTTAGTGACGGGTGACCAGTAAAGACAACGCACGGACACTTGAAGTCATTCTGTACATCTGGAAAAATGAATTATGAATCATAAAAACAAAGTAGCATACGCTTGTTTATAAATGAAGTGCTTGATCATTTTTATCATCAAATAGAGCAAATTAAGCGCAAAAAAATAATACATCAAAAGGGAAAGAATGCAAATATATTATATTATCTATTAATACACGCAATTTCATTGAGATATTGGTTGTAATACAACAATATGTATGACATTCCTGACAGTTTAGTTTTCCCAGCTTCATATTTTCGTCTAAAATTAGCAGGCATTAAAACACATTTCTAGACCTTTAAAGTAAAATAAATAATCAAAATCAACGAGTTTGCGCAAAATATTTCGCAAAATAAAGTTACACTGGGGGCTGACGAGGTATAAGCGTAGTCCGTTTCGCTACGAAGTCGGGTATATGTTTTACTACGAAAACATTGTGTACTTACACATGACATCGAAGAACGGATTAGTGGAAATTTGTGTTCAAAACAGGTAAGATTATGCTTTTGTAATAACAAAACTCTGAATTTAAGCACAATGACATTTCATAGGTCTGTTACATCAAATTATGATTCAACATGTGTCTGGTTTATGCGTTAAACATTAAATTTACCGCTGATTTATCAAACCGAAGTCAAGTTTTATTTTACAAAAATGCAATTAAGGTTTACAACTATGTTTAATTGACACAATTTTACAATTTCCATATTGATGTATGTATCGTTAAGCCACTGGTGTGTTCAGAAATGTATAGGGTGACCCAGTTGTCAGAAATAAAGGCTAAATAGTATTATTATGTATGATCATGTCTCTGACAGTATACGTATATGCCTCGCTACGACAACGCTTTAGCGTGTATGCGTTCCTCACAGAAGACGTATTGGTTATCTCTCAAAGGCGAAATAAAGAACATGTTTTTTTTAAGGAAGAGATAGTAACAACGACACAACATGATCCGAAGCGCACAGTCGACATGGTAATGCACATTATTATGATATAATTAAATTCACGACTAGGCCAAAGGAAACGATCAAAATCGAAAATCCATATATAAGACGACAGTTGAGAGTCGAGAACCTATTGTCGTCGGTCTCAATATAAATTACGCATCTTCACCTTGTGACAATACCTTATACGTTCTTTTGGATAGAGACCGACGATAGGTTTTTAGCATACGGTATTCTTTATCAAATAACATTCGATGCTCGTTATGTTATCTCGAAACTCTGCTTATGTCAAAGTAAATCCCATGTCCCAACTTCGATACTTCTTTATCTCATACGGATTTTTATTTTTACATTTTATCTGTCAAAGCGATTTTCTTGAAAATCGGTTATCGCCAACTACTTTTGAGATGAATTTCATGTTCGTATACATGATTTTACCTGTAAAATCAACACCTGTAACAGCCGTAAGGTGTGGAAAGTAGGACCCCAATGGCACAAATCCGCAATTTCCTAATCAATGTATTGTTGTTAAGGCTTGACAGTGGGTTTCTGTCACAGGTTATTGTTTACTGTGTACATGACGGCCGGTAAATTTACCTCGTGTTACAATGCGCTTAAGGTCTGGTCTCACTATGATGACGGCGGAGCCCCGGTGCGTGATCAGGCATCTACCGGGATGAACCGGGGCCATACCGGGATGAACCGGTGCTCCACCGGGATGAACCGTAGACGACCGGGGACAACCGGGGCTCCACCAGTAAAATATTAAAATGTTTAATACCTCCGAGATTAACCGCGAGTCACCGGGAAGGACCGACAACGACCGGCGTGGCACTGTGAACAACCTGGACTGCACCGGTACGGCACCATAGCTCCACCGGGGCCCAAACAGACCCCGGCAGAGCTACGGGGAGCCTGGTGAATGACGACAGAGTCCCGGTATAGCTACGGTACATAATTAAACCGGCGCTCTGACGGTTCCATCCCGGTTGTGTCTACATTGTCCGAAGGTACCACTGGCTCGGGAAATATCTGACAATGGGCGTGTTAATTCGTGATATCTTTCGCACAGGACTTTCTGTCACTGTAGATTTTGTCGGAATTATCAATTTGCCAGAAACCGGATTGAATGTAATATTTTCAGCATACTTTTTAATGTCGCCACCCATAATATTGAACGTGCGATTTCTGTATTGTACACCTGGTGCAGTGTCACAAGGCATCTCCCACATAAAGGGAACCTTTTCGTTTTGATGCTCATGCGCACAATTAAGCACAGCATCTTTTGCACTGGGAAATGGTAGTCTGCAGTAACTGCAAACCGCATGTGATATGTCCTGAAAAGGATACAGAGACTTCGTTGAGTAACCTATACATTATATTTGTACTTCGTAGCACAACCAATACATACTCTGTGCGAAACCTATACATAAAGCGACTTGTAATTTCCTTCGACACAAAGCATTTGAATAATTAAAATACATGTTCGTAACCGTTTTTGTACTTTAAAATGTGTAATGTACAATGAATCAAAGTAACATGTAGTTTTATTCGATTTAAGTTACAGTAATTGGCTATTTTAACATAATAACCACCTTATGCATTGCTTCAAATCAAAATATTTCGATTTTACCTCAAAATAAATGTACAGGCTGAAACTACGCACATTTGTTATTAGTATGTTATTGAAAACAAGTACCTACCATTACTGGATGTTCCGTTCTCTAATCCATAAACACCAGAAAAGATGAAACTGGCTTGATTAAGTAGTGTATGTACACAATGTTTTCGTAGTAAAACATATACCCGACTTCGTAGCGAAACGGACTACGCTTATACCTCGTCAGCCCCCAGTGAGTTAAGCCATACAAATTTCCAGCTGCGATATCTGAACATTTACGAGCCAACACAAGACTGGCTTTGGGCAGTGCCAGAAAAACAAAGTATTCATCAGAACTACATCGTGTTTCTAAAGCTTCCCAAAGCCAATCTCACGTTCGCTCGTAATTGTTTGGATATTGTAGCCGGAAGTTCACCTGGAATATATTGTGACACCAAAAATAAAATTGAGCATTTTGTACGCGTTAGATCTATGCTACCAGAACACATCCAGCATTGAAATTTTGGCTATTGCTATTAAGAACATTGATATATTTATCTGTTAACTACATATTTTTTTTAATATTATACGAAATATTCGTTGACTTTGAGTATTTATGGGCTTTTAAAGCTTCATCAAACGCAGACGGGACGCATTAACTTGCTAAACTTAAAGGATGTCATTCGCAAATTACAACCTTTCGCCCCCATTACATCATAAAAAAAAAGAAAAAAAGAAAACATAAAATGTGTTTCAGATAATCAATTGATTATAGCCATAAAATACAACAAGTATCAACAAGGGAACCATAGAATACGACCAGATATACACTGTTCTTTGGTCTATACGCCTTTAACAGTGAACATCAGATCATATTCAATCGCTGTCTAGTCAATTATTGAATGATATTTACCGTGTATGTTAGTAAACTGTTTCAGTCTTCCAAGGCTCAGCAACTGTCAAATGTACCAACACTACACTTAACACAGTTGTACACAGAAAACAAAAAGTGTATAAATGAGAAAAAAGTAGATTCAATAGGGTATTTTCATCTGAAATACTGAGAAAATTGAATTTGCTAATAAATAACATGAGGTACAAATCAAAGTACTGACAGTACTGGTGTGACGATGCTTTTGAAGAGAATGGAAATAAAAGCATCAATTTACATGTAAGTTTATCTACATCACCACAATTGTGCATGTGGGTACAAAATTGGGTACAAACAAAAATTGGAAACGAAAATGTTGGGTACGAAAAAATTATGCCAAAAAAAAATTGGGGTTAAAAAAATAATTTGAGTAGGAAAAAAAAATTGGGTACGAAAATAAATTTGGGAACCAAAAAAATTTGGGTACAAAAAAAAATTTGGTACGAACAATTTTGTGTACCAATTTTTTGTTGGGGGTACAGGGAAGTAGTATCCATGGGGAACTTGACCCATTCAGTGAAACCTGAGGCGGGTTACATTCTCGATCAAATCTAAAAATAACTACATTTGGGGTTTTCCCAGCGTCACAGCGTTTGAAGTGCCACCTTGCAGTTTTGTATCTGGTTCCTGTCCTGAACCTCTCGATAAATTTAAAAGAGGACGGGACCCAACTGCCTTTACCTTTATCAATGATAATCAGCAAGGTATGCTGATTGAGAAAATTTAGTTAACTCAATCGGACTGGCTCGGTCTTTTACATAGGTCGCCATTGTGAAGAATTTTTTCATGGCATGATAACTTAGACTAGCTGCTTCGCTGAAGCAGCATCGTCAAAAATGACTTAAATCAGTGGGCTTATGTTTTGTTATTTAAACTTAAGTAACCCCAAATCTGTTTTTAATATAGTCTTAAGTGCATCTCAGAAAATGTTGTTTGTTCTAAATAAGTTGAGTTTTGAAAAAGTTCCATTTCACCTGATATATCAGTCCGCACAGGCTAATCAGGGACAACACTTTTCGCAAAAACTTGATTTTTGCTAAGAAGAGACTTTCTTTAAATTAAAAATATCATAACCATGGAAAGTGTCTTTCCTCATTAGCCTGTGCAGACTGCACAGGCTAATCTGGTACGACACTTTAAGAACATGCATTTAACCCCCTTTTCACAGAGCAGGACTCGTATATATGTTCATGACTACATGCATATCACATAATTCTTGTTTGACTTCTAATGTCAACAGTCAGATGCAACTCAAATTTGCATGAAAAAATGTCACAATGTCAAAATTTTAAAACTCTATTCAAATGTTATATAAAAAACTCCTATAAATACACTGTATTTTAGTGATAAAGGTACATGTATAAGGTACAAATACATCATGAATAAGGTACTTATACACCATGTGTTATATTGCACATTCACTGCTTGGTGACGTACCTCTGCATGTGGAAATGGAGGCTCAGGGAGATATACTTTCGATTGTTTTGAAGTTGAAAGCCTGTAAGAAGAAATTACTAAATTGCGGAATACATCGCAATTCCATCACAATGGTTTTCCATTTTTTGCTACAACAATTTTGTCTGAACTCCACCAAACTCACCTTTCAGATGATTTTTTTTAAACGTTTGAATAAACGTCTATTCTTCCACTCAGAAATAGATATTTACATGATGTTGTACAATGGTAAATACCGGTAATTGAGAAAAGCAAAATTGTTTCAGCAAATATAACGATTTTTTTGTAATGTTGACAGTTGATTTTAACACTTTGATTACATCTTTCAAATGCTTTAAGAACATTAGTGTTTCCAAATTTTATACATGACAAACTCAGCTCAAATACAGCTCTTTAAAGGGAGTGTCAACCGCGATTGACGAAAACAGAAAAGTTTTAATATATCGTGTTTTTTTATACAATTATTAGTTTATATTGATTAAAATATCACAACTGGTATATAACATTACTTGAAAAAAGTTAATATTTTCAGTATATTCGGTAATAAAATCTTGCGATGTGAAATCGAAAGCACATCGCGAAAATAGATGACATAACGATATACACACTATAAATAACGCAAGTAGATTGATCATTTTATATATAAAATATATACAATTCCCTACACATGCACATTTTGCTTTCCTGGGTTTACCACGTGTCGATGATGATCAATCTACTTGCGTTATTTATAGTTAACTTGTATAGTTACTTGGTAGACATACCCAGTAAAATTTATTATCGAATATACTGAAAATATGAAAACTTAACAACTTTTTTCAACTAATGTAATATACCAGTCGTGATATTTTAATCAATATAACCTAATAATTGTAAAAAAATACGGTATTTTAGAACTTTTCTTTTTTCGTCAATCACGGTTGACAGTCCCTTTAAAAACAATGCAAATTTTTCTGCGCCAAAACCTTTAAGAAAACTGAACTCATTTAAATAGACTTGTCATCTGATGGCAAAAACTAACAAGAGCTGTCAGAAGACAGCGCGCTCGACTATTCGAGTGCTTGACATTATAACGTAAGCCATCATGAGGAAATCGTTCATATTCAATAATTTATTAGACGATCTTTCAAAATAAAAAAAGGAAAATAAAAAAAAAAAAATTTTTGGCGGGGGGGGGGGGGGTTGAGAGGGGGTATAATGTCAGGGTGTGGTCATTTATTAGACGATCTTTCAAAAATAAAAAAAGGAAAAAAACAAAATTTATTTGGGGGTGGAGGGTTGGGGGGGGGGGGGGGGGGTGAGAGGGGGGTATAATGTGGGGTGTGGTCATTTATTAGATGATGTTTAAAAAAAAAATTGGGGGGGGGGTAGGGGGTGGGGGTGAGAGGGAGGTTTAATGTGGGGTGTGGTAATTTATTAGATGATGTTTAAAAAAAATTGGTGGGGGGGGGGGTTGGGGGGGGGGGGAAGGGATTCTGGGTAGGGGCATGGGTATTGTTTGGGTGGAATCCATTGTGGTATTCAGGTAAGTGTTGTTTTGTCAAAGTAATAATAAAATGTGATCATATATAAAGAAGTTGTGGCAATTTAAGCAAAATGTTCAATTATCTAAGTGTAAAAGGGGCAATAATTATGTAAAAATGCTTGATACAGTGGTCTGCTCTTGTTCATAGGTTGGGGTCATGTTCGTAAACAAGTATGCAACATATAAAAGCAATATGTCAAAGGATATAGGAAATATTTGGGGTAGTACGCAAACTTTAACATAGATTTATCAATAATATGCATATTCTTAGTATAAAAGGGGCAATAATTATGACAAAATGCTTGATAGAATTGTCTGCTCTTGTTTAAAGGTTGGGGTGATGTTGGTAAACAAGTATGCAAAATATGAAAGCAATATGTCAAGGGACAATGAAAATAAATGAGGTAGTACAAAAACTTAAACATTTGCTGCGTATTCTAAGTGAAAAAGGGGCCATAATTATGACAAAATGCTTGAAAGAGTTGTCTGCTCTTATTTATAGGTTGGGGTCATGTTGGTAAACAAGTATGCAAAATATGAAAGCAATATGTCAAGGGACAATGAAAATAATTGGGGTAGTAAGAAAACTTTAACATTTGCACGGAAACGGCAACGGAAACGCCGACGTGAGTAGGATAGCTCAACTATATATATTTCATATATAATAGTCGAGCTAAAAATACAAAAGGAGCGACCATGCTCAAACACAATTTAAATATAAAATTATAACCCACTAACTAACTGTTTTGATGTAATTTATCCTGTCAAACCCTGAGTATGAAAAAAATGTACATTTTAAGTATGAAAAGAACGCAAATCAAGTTCTTAGCATCAATGCTAGGTTCCATATAATAATTCACCAACCAGTTCATAGATTGAAGAATAAATAATAGATCTAGAACCAAGAAAACAAACTTAAGAGCTGGAATACATACACACTAACAATGATGTTTATATCAGTAACGAACTGTTCTCAATTGAGAATTATGTAATTATGAAATGCCATGGCAAACTTCACTTTCAAGGACAGTCGAAACCCGTTGGCTCGAACTCGCTTGGCTCAAATATCCAGTTGGCTCGAACTGTTCTCAAGTCAATGATTTTTATTGCTATATATTCATGTAAATGTCTGTCCGATGGCTCGAATTTGCGAGGGTGGAATTATTAGATGGTTCGAACTGTTTTCACAGTCCTGGTCACAATTTTCACAAATTATTTTGTTCTTTTGGCTCGAACTCGCTTTGGAATTCATATTGCAAATTAAACAATTACATACATAAATACATACATGTACACGTAGTTCTGTTGAATATTTCAACAATGTGTATGTAGTGCTTATGCATATTGGTTTCTTAGTGCTGTTTCTTACATGTACATGTAAATGTGCTACGTAAACGCCTTCGGATAAAATATAATAATACATTTATTATATGATAGTTTGTTGGATTGTATGTGTAACTGTTTTCATATATTGATTACCGGGGGGTAATAAAAAAACTAAGTATAAACTTGAACCTTATTAATTCAAAAGCATAAAGTAGTACGGAGTTTGGGCAATATGAATACTCTCCAACTAAAGATGTAAATCTTTTTCAGATTCATGTTAGTAAACATAAGTACCGGCAAGTACTAGCAATTGGCTGGCTCCAATTTGGGATGGCTCAAACTTTTGTTGTCGGTCCCTGCAAGTTAGAGCCATCGGGTTTCAACTGTAGTTCTTAAACATTATAGTATAAAATATTTTTAATTTTTAGACTTGAGTCTAAGAATTGGTTGGTAAATACTGTCCTACCATTCTGCAAAAAAACTTTTGCCCTACCATTCTGCAAATATGTTTGAGTAAGCGAGTGTGCTATCCGATATGGGGGATATGAAGTAGAGAGGCACGGTACTCAGCCCACAGCTGTCCAGGTGGCCCGAAAGGCACTCAAAGAGGTCATAGGTCACCCCCGAGGGGTAGCAGGGTACCAGCACGTTACCTCCATTCTTTATGGTGACAGCTGAAATAGTAGCATTCAAAAAATGACATTTTATTACATAGGTCTAGGTCACACAAGAGGGGTAGCAAGGTACTAGCAAGATACCACAGTTCTTAATGGTTCTTGCATGCTTACACATTTTGACACCTATAAATTAACATGAAATAAAAAGACAATGTATTACATAGGTCATAGGTCACACAAGAGGGGTAGTGAGTTACAAGCACGTTACCACCAAGTGTCTTTATGGTAAAGTAAATAAAAATGTGTTATATAATGCTCATAGAAAAATGAAGGTTGTAGTGGGGTATTGGAAATGGTGTCTACATAGTGATAGGAAGGTCCAGGGTTCATCACATATCCTGGGAGAATTCTTATGATCTTCTCCAAAGACCTCCAGAACTGGTTCTTCCCAGGAAATGGACTCCAAAGTGTCTCAATTAGCCTATGGCAATTGAGTTCAAATATTTTTTTTAAACTTACCTTAAGTCGTGAAACTAAGCAAACACTTAGTATGAGCTAAAGTTTACAGTGAAACAAAGCATTTATCTATGACAACTGCGAAAATCACACAATACAGATTTTAGAATTGTTTCACCTGCGTTCACACAGAACTCTCCAATCATGGAGTCTGGATTGGTAAGTGGGGTCTGTGTCAAGGAGCTCAGGATGACAACATTGCTGTTACGCAGAGGGGCTTGGTCTATCGGCTGAAAAGAACGCAAACATAAGAGTAATTGCCTGAAAACACAGGGGGTGATTTTGAAGGGAAGTTTTACAGCAGACATCAGAATAATTGCCTGAAAACACAGGGGGTGATTTGGAAGGGCAGTTTTACAGCAGACGTTAGGACAATTGACCACTCGCCAGCTGACAATCAAACTCACGTTATAATAAATCAGATTTCAATTATTGGGGCCACAAACAAAGACTGTCGGAGTAATGGAATAAGTGTTTTATGAAAACACAACTTAGTGGGCAGAGCGATCGCGTATTTGGCGACTGGTCAATTATCTGAAAACACAGGGGGTGATTTTGAAGGGCAGTTTTACAGCAGACATTAGGACATTTACCTGAAAACACAGGAGGGGATATTAAAGGGCAGTGTAATACCCTTGCACCCTACTGATTTCACCAAAACTAGTCATCATTTTCATCATTTGAGCTATTCATGCATCTAACAATGTGTAAGGGCAATCTTTAAAAACAAATTTAAGACATAAACTGACAGGAGGTGAAATCACACCCATCATAATTTTGCAGACATGATTGATCCATAGGCTGAATCAGGAAATTAATCAACCAAAACAGACATAAAACAAATTTTTTTTTTAATACAGCTGTCTCTATAAGAACAGAATAATTTAAAGTTTTCAATAAATCACGATAATTTTCATTATTTTTAAACTACAACAATTGCCTAAGCTTCTTCTCAATTGACAGTAGAGCTTGTTTTCAAAACCTTTCTCAATTTACTCCACTTGAATCTTATATATTTATTTAATATAATTGATCTTACCTTTGGATGAGTAGTTAGTGTGGATGTAGCAGAAATATAGCAGATCTGAAAAACATATCCATATATACTCGGGTTATATTATAAATGTATGTTAATGGCATTGGAGACACTTGCACATGGTCCGGAAAATTAGCAAAAGTAGTTAATCAATGTGAACTAAATTAACATAATATACTGATGCATGCATACGTCAATGAATACCATGTCATCAAACCCATACTGGTCTTGTTGTTCAAACATCCTATTTTAAGAAAATACAAATTTTCAAAAGTGACCACGATTAGCACAATTCAATTGAATAGTGCAACTTTGTAGGTCACTGTTTAGTGTCTTAGGTCGCAGTGGTGTAGTGGATATAGTGTCTGCCTCGCGATCAGGAGGTCACGGGTTCCTTAGATTTCCCCCATAGACACCAAGTACTGGTTCTAGTTCCAGGAAAAGGACTTGAGAGCGTTTCAAATAAGCCTTAGGCTTTCTATGCAATCGAGCTAAAATAAATAGTATTTAAACTAATATCTTGGGACAGCCCATCACAGCTTTAAGCTTATTGACGTTGGGCATAATGGAACAAAACCTACCTTTTCATACTCGGAATGTATGATCCAGTTACAGCTGCCCAGAGAATAGCCAGAGCTGCAGCATGTCACAGTCAGGGAGCCAAATACGCTCTGAAAAACATTACTTTCTCAGTTACAAATATTAGAAAATAAAATTTATTTTGTTTACTCAATATAAACTCCCATTATGCTTAACCTATTAAAGGTTAGTTGATTTTGCATATTTCCACTTTGAGCAGTTAACATTTTGTATTTTTGATGTGTACATGTTACATACAGAGTAGTTCATGTGCATGGATTTGAAGGGTGTATATAAATACTTTTGTTAAAACAGATTCATATACAATACATTTAAAACTATACTTAATTATTTTGTATTGTGACTATAAGAGTCGCATTCTGAGTAAACTGGGCATAATGCATGTGCGTAAAGTGTCGTCCCAGATTAGCCTGTGCAGTCCGCACAGGCTAATCAGGGATGACACTTTCCGCCTAAATTGGATTTTTGCTAAGAAGAGACTTCATTGAAACGAAAAATGTCATACAAGCGGAAAGTGTCATCCCTGATTAGCCTGTGTGGATTGCACAGGCTAATCTGGATTGACACTTTAAGTACATGAATTATGCCCAGTTTTCTCAGAACACGACTCATAATAAGATACATGCATACGAGCTTCACTCTGGGAAAACGGGGCTTATTTTATGCCTAGACTGTCTGCCCAGATTAATGCACATGCATTAAACCCTGTTATCCCGGAGAACGACTTGTATGAAAGAGTCTTAATAACACTAACACATTTGACATCAAAATTATGTCAGGCCTTGAAGAATCCACTCGACCGCTCGCATATGCGAGTGACGTTGACGGTCGGGTGAGTAAAGTTTGTTAAATACTCGACCGACTGGGCGAGTGCTGTTTTTCAAGTTGAGAAATATAAATTCAGTTCCATAACTCCTGCCACATCGATACAAATAGCGAACAATGTTTCGAACAAACAAAAAATAGGTTTAGTACACAGAGAACCTGCACTTTCGTTTTGACAATGAAATGACGTCACGGGCACAGTAAAATAATTCTCAAAATCGGCTGCGCTCTTTTCGTAGGTGTCAGTGCTCTTAGCTAATCGATTAAAAGTGAAAAAAAAACAGTTAAATATATTGGTCATTCCGTGAAGAATAAAATTTCATTTTAATGTAAATATCAATAAAAAAATAATACATAACTGGTTAATCATAACACTTCTTATATTTAATTAAAAATAAACAGAAACAATAATTATTACTAAACAGAATAATTCGTGATCAGAAGCCGTAGCCAAAATTTACCATATTGTAACCATTTGTCAATCAAGCGTGTCTTTCAATAAAAGTTTGTCTAAAATATTAAAACTCAGCAATGGAAAAGGGTTCTATTTTAAAATATCTTCAAGGTGGTGGAGACAGGCAACAGAAATTAAGGTCATTAAAACGAGAAGCTGAAAGTATTTTGGAAAGGAAACAGGAGCAGAAAACATAAGGAAAGCAAATAAAATCCATCGGATAATGCAGTTAATTTGTTTGCAGTTTAGTGTCACTATGTTACGTAGGTCAAAAAGGTTCTGGTTGATCATAACTATAATTACAGATATTTTTTTTTCTAAATGCAGGGCGAGTAGATTAAAGTGAAGGGCGAGTGGATTGTCAGGCCTACTCGCCCTGCAGGGCGAGTGACTCTGGAAAAATTCTTCAAGGCCTGTATGTTAAAATACAAAATTAAGAACCTTTTATTCATTGAATCAAAGTGATAAGCAAACAGCACAAAACAAAAACAGCCTGCGAGTAACTTGCAGTCTGTTCAGGTTTTATGCTGTTTGCTGCTGCTGTACATCAGAACCTTAGGTTTGGAAACGAAGCCTTTACAACTTGAATCTAGTAAGAACTTTTACATTAATTTTATATTCTAAAGGACTACTGATGCATCAAAGTGCATATTTGAGTGATACAGGGTTAAGCACCTTTTTCTCATTGAATCCCATGACCTGGACTCGAGACATACAGGCGTCTATATCCTGCAGGGTGTAACACTTCCTCCATGAAGTGGGGTTCACCGCCTCCCGTAATGGAAGCGGAAGATTTCTGGAATTGCAATGAACATTGAGTACAAAGTTAAAACTTTTGACTTTACTGAATCTAGATTACTTATACTTACATCTTATATTGGATTTAACATTGATGACTTTGTATAACTATTGTAGTTATCAGTTATTTTTCTACACACAATTTTATTTGGTTTATATATCCTTTTGGTTTTGTAAACAAAAAGACATACTCAGGGCATACAATTAATATCAACATTTAACAACGCCAGCTGCATAACGTACATTTCTTCATAAATTATTTTTGTAAAAATCTTCTTAAATAAGTTCTGTTTTCCAGCCATAACATTTGAAACTGTCACTTTAAAGCATGTTTATTTCATTTTATTTCTATTTAGTTAAATTATGATAATCATTAAAAAAATATTATTCAATAATTGGGAAACATCTAGAGCAAAATAACAAGGTGCTGTGCCTTGCTTCTTTGAGATCCCCACCCTGTTGCAATTAGAAGGCCATTGCAACAATTGTGTTTTAAAATCTTAATTACAAGACTAAGAAAATGGATAGACTGTGCAACCTATAACAAGATGACATTAGACTGGATGGACTGTGCAACCTATAACAAGATGACATTAGACTGGTCGCACTGTGCAACCTATAACAAGATGACATTAGACTGGATGGACTGTGCAACCTATAACAAGATGACATTAGACTGGATGGACTGTGCAACCTATAACAAGATGACATTAGACTGGATGGACTGTGCAACCTATAACAAGATGACATTAGACTGGATGGACTGTGCAACCTATAACAAGATGACATTAGACTGGATGGACTGTGCAACCTATAACAAGATGACATTAGACTGGATGGACTGTGCAACCTATAACAAGATGACATTAGACTGGTCGCACTGTGCAACCTATAACAAGATGACATTAGACTGGATGGACTGTGCAACCTATAACAAGATGACATTAGACTGGATGGACTGTGCAACCTATAACAAGATGACATTAGACTGGATGGACTGTGCAACCTATAACAAGATGACATTAGACTGGATGGACTGTGCAACCTATAACAAGATGACATTAGACTGGATGGACTGTGCAACCTATAACAAGATGACATTAGACTGGTCGCACTGTGCAACCTATAACAAGATGACATTAGACTGGATGGACTGTGCAACCTATAACAAGATGACATTAGACTGGATGGACTGTGCAACCTATAACAAGATGACATTAGACTGGATGGACTGTGCAACCTATAACAAGATGACATTAGACTGGATGGACTGTGCAACCTATAACAAGATGACATTAGACTGGATGGACTGTGCAACCTATAACAAGATGACATTAGACTGGATGGACTGTGCAACCTATAACAAGATGACATTAGACTGGATGGACTGTGCAACCTATAACAAGATGACATTAGACTGGATGGACTGTGCAACCTATAACAAGATGACATTAGACTGGATGGACTGTGCAACCTATAACAAGATGACATTAGACTGGATGGACTGTGCAACCTATAACAAGATGACATTAGACTGGTCGCACTGTGCAACCTATAACAAGATGACATTAGACTGGATGGACTGTGCAACCTATAACAAGATGACATTAGACTGGATGGACTGTGCAACCTATAACAAGATGACATTAGACTGGATGGACTGTGCAACCTATAACAAGATGACATTAGACTGGATGGACTGTGCAACCTATAACAAGATGACATTAGACTGGATGGACTGTGCAACCTATAACAAGATGACATTAGACTGGATGGACTGTGCAACCTATAACAAGATGACATTAGACTGGTCGCTCTTTTAACCTGCCTTTTTTTTAGCTGCACCCTGTTCTTTTTGTGATCCTTAATCTTTATACTAGATCTCTCCTTATTTAATATCCATCCAGGGTTTTTTTACCACTTTTTGGGAAGATAGCCCATGGCTTTGGAATTGGGAATTTTATCGGCATTTTCATGAAATTGGGAAAATTAATTCATTAGTCTTTTTTCCACATGAAAAGTCCACTAATTAGGGAAATACTAAATTTGATATAACGCTTTATAATCATTAAAATTAAAAGAAGAATATCATAAAATACTCTGTAAGATGTAATTGAATTAAAATTGAGATAAAATACGCATAAGACACTTCTTTCTAAAAAAAAAAAAAAAAAAAAAAATGTTGTTTTTTTTTTGGAAATTGGGAATTTTTTTTGCCACATTTTGGGAAAAAAGTATACTTTTTGGGATTGGGAACATAGCCGAATTTCGGCTATAAAATCGGGCCAAAAAAAACCCTGCCATCAATCTTCAATATATGTTCTAGATTGATTTCACGCACTTGAGTATGTCTGCTTTCTTCCAGCGACTGCATGACTTGGTCCGAGGGACTCTCTCAATATAGGTCACCAGCTCTCTCATGTATAGCCTGCAAATGTGACATACGAAATTAAAGACCTTTCTTACTAGATTCAAGTTTTAAAGGCTTCATTTCCAACCCTTAGATACTGATAGACAGCAAACAGCATAAAACCAGAACAGACAGTGTGTTACTCGCAGGCTGTTCTGGTTTTATGCTGGTTGCCATTTTAACTTTGCTTCTTAAGGGGGAAAGGGATACATACAGGATATCTTTAATAATCCATTTTAGCCTGGCTCTACAAAAAGGAAGTTTAACATATGTGTGTAAAGCGTTGTTCCAGTTTAGCCTGAACAGGCTTAATAGGGGCGACACTTTCCGCTTTTATTGGTATTTTTCCTTTTATGGAAGTCCCTTCTTAGCAAATATCCAGTTTTTGCGGAAAGTGTTGTCCCAGATTAACCAGTGCGTTCTGCACAGGCTAATTAGGGATGACACTTTACACACATGCAATAAAACCCATTTTTCCAGAGTTCGGCTCATTTTAATTTACCATCCATCAATACTCAAGTCATTGAAACTGTTTACCATCCATCAATACTCAAGTCATTGAAACTGTTTACCATCCATCAATACTCAAGTCATTGAAACTGTTTACCATCCATCAATACTCAAGTCATTGAAACTGTTTACCATCCATCAATACTCAAGTCATTGAAACTGTTTACCATCCATCAATACTCAAGTCATTGAAACTGTTTACCATCCATCAATACTCAAGTCATTGAAACTGTTTACCATCCATCAATACTCAAGTCATTGAAACTGTTTACCATCCATCAGTACCCAAGTCATTGAACATGTTTACCATCCATCAATACTCAAGTCATTGAAACTGTTTACCATCCATCAATACTCAAGTCATTGAAACTGTTTTTCTAGTTTTAGCAACAGCGACATCCACCTTGACCTAACCAGCCCCAGAAACCATCCTAAGTAAGGTCACCATTCCAGTAGCTATATCCATAGTTTCATCAAGATTGATAAATGCCAATGTAGTTAATCCTTGCTCTGGGAAAATGTGGCTTAATGCATGTACATGAAGTGTTGTGCGCAGTTCGAACAGGCTAATAAAGAAAACACTTTTCTCGTATATGGTATTTTAAGTTCAAAGCAATTCCCTTCTTAGCAAAAATCCAGTTCAGGAAGAAAGTTGAGTCCTGTATTAGCCTGTTTGGACATAAAGTTGAGTCCTGTATTAGCCTGTTTGGACATAAAGTTTAGTCCTGTATTAGCCTGTTTGGACATAAAGTTGAGTCCTGTATTAGCCTGTTTGGACATAAAGTTGAGTCCTGTATTAGCCTGTTTGGACATAAAGTTGAGTCCTGTATTAGCCTGTTTGGACATAAAGTTGAGTCCTGTATTAGCCTGTTTGGACATAAAGTTTAGTCCTGTATTAGCCTGTTTGGACATAAAGTTTAGTCCTGTATTAGCCTGTTTGGACATAAAGTTTAGTCCTGTATTAGCCTGTTTGGACATAAAGTTTAGTCCTGTATTAGCCTGTTTGGACATAAAGTTTAGTCCTGTATTAGCCTGTTTGGACGGCACAGGCTAATCTGGTCTGGTCTGGAACAACACTTTACCTTCATGCATTAGGCCTTGTTTTCCCACTGCGCGACTCAAATGTTACTTATTGACCCGAAAACACCTGTTGACACATTCCCCCTGCAGCCATACACAATCAGATAAACATCACTTGACTTGAAGCTGGTGTACAGAGTGATAAAGGCAAACGAAGGCAAATTTATTTTAATTAAGTATGATATTCATCAAACTCTAAAGATGAACTTCTGGAAATAAATCTTCTGTAAAAGATTTCTCCCAACAAACCAGTGTACTGTGTGTTGAAGGGCACACATGATTTTAAAACAATATTTAAGCATATTTAATTCACATTTATTACAATACCCACTTTCAAATCTGCAATGTTGGGTTGGCACAGAATATCTTCCCCTATAAGGCCTGTATACTGAGTAATGAAGGGCAAACATAGTATACTTGTATGACTTATTGCAATATCCACTTGCCAATCTGCAATGTTGGGTCAGTACAAAAGATCTCACCTCTGGAGCCAGTATACTGAGTAATGAATGGCAAACATAGTATACTAGTATTACTTATTGCAATACCCACTTGCCAATCTGCAATGTTGAGTCAGTACATAATATCTCCCCCTCTAAGACCTGTATACTGAGTAATGAAGGGCAAACGTAGTATACTAGTATTACTTATTGCAATACCCACTTGCCAATCTGCAATGCTGGGTCTGTACAGAAGATCTCGCCTATGAAGCCAGTGTATTGAGGAATCTAGGGCAAACAAAGTATACTAGTATTACTTATTGCAATACCCACTTGCCAATCTGCAATGTTGGGTCGGTACAGGAGATCTCACCTCTGAAGCCAGTGTACTGGGTAATGAAGGGCAAACATAGTATACTAGTATTACTTATTGCAATACCCACTTGCCAATCTGCAATGTTGGGTCTGTACAGAAGATCTCGCCTCTGAAGCCAGTGTACTGGGTAATGAAGTGCAAACATGGTCAGGCATTTCCCCAGGAATTTTGCCAGGCACAGCGGCAAGACAATGCGGATTGGGAGTTACTGCAGAAGGGTGTCCATTTTGCGGGTCGATTTTTAAAATCGATTTTCTACATGTCTTAAATCAAATAAACAATACTTTGGAGCTATTAAAAAAACTACAATTTATTTAATTGCGTATTTATTTTTCCTTAATTTATTTCATTTAAGTCATACTAGTATTACTTATTGCATTACCTACTTGCCAATCTGCAATGTTGGCTCTGTACAGAAGATCTCGCCTCTGAAGCCAGTGTACAGGGTAATGAAGGGCAAATATAGTATACTAGTATTACTTATTGCAATACCTACTTGCCAATCTGCAATGTTGGGTCAGTACAGGAGATCTCACCTCTGAAGCCAGTGTACTGGGTAATGAAGGGCAGACATGGTATACTAGTATTACTTATTGCAATACCTACTTGCCAATCTGCAATGTTGGGTCTGTACAGAATATCTTGCCTCTGAAGCCAGTGTACTGGGTAATGAAGGGCAAACATAGTATACTAGTATTACTTATTGCAATACCCACTTGCCAATCTGCAATGTTGGGTCTGTACAGAAGATCTCGCCTCTGAAGCCAATGTACTGGGTAATGAAGTGCAAACATGGTCAGGCATTTTCCCAGGAATTTGGCCAGGCACAGCGGCAAGACAATGCGGATTGGGAGTTACTGCAGAAGGGTGTCCATTTTGCGGGTCGATTTTTAAAATCAATTTTCTACATGTCTTTAATCAAATATACAATACTTTGGAGCTATTAAAAAAACTACAATTTATTTAATTGTGTATTTATTTTTCCTTAATTTATTTCATTTAAGTCATACTAGTATTACTTATTGCAATACCTACTTGCCAATCTGCAATCTTGGGTCAGTACAGAAGATCTCGCCTCTGAAGCCAGTGCACTGGGTAATGAAGGGCAAACATAGTATACTAGTATTACTTATTGCAATACCTACTTGCCAATCTGCAATGTTGGGTCTGTACAGAAGATCTCGCCTCTGAAGCCAGTGTACTGAGTGATGAAGGGCAGAGCAAGCATGCTGGCAGAGTTCGAGATGAGAATCACATCAACCTGGGAGAGATCCACCATCAACATCTGAAACACAGGTTAGATTTTGTTAAGTTTTGTGTGTTTGGATTTTGTTCAGTATTCAATAGTATTGCATCCATATGATAATGGTCAGTTTATCAATTCACACTTTTCCTGGCTAATCTACTTTAACAGTACTAGGTGCGCATTATTATGCAAGTAACTGTTATTTACTCCACATGCATGGTGAGAATTGACATAACCAATCCAGGACTCGCGCTGTCTTTCACAATTTGAGCCATTTGCAAAAATATTTAAAATTTGGCTCAAGACAAATCTCATTTGTGAAAATGCTAAAATCTCGTTAAAATTGGGCTAAAAATATTCGCCATTTTAACCCAGTCTGGTTTCCTATATTTGTCTCTTTGTTTTAATGAAAGTGTTTGCAATTTGAACACAGTCATGTGGCTGAGCTCAGAATAAAACCCACAATACTCAGATATGAGGTCCAGAAGCCAATTGTATAAATATGGATAACTTAAGCCAATCCAAAACATCACCTTTATTTAGATAAAGATAACTGAAGTCAAATACCTTGGCTAAACCTTAAAAAAAAACGTGCAATTCTCGGATATCTGTTTGAATTATACATTTTATAACCAAAAAAGATATCCTTAAATTGAAGATAACCAAAAGTTATCCGCCGGATAAGAGTTATCCAGATTTATAAAATTGGCTGCTGGCCAATATTAACAAATTAATTAAGCGAGATGTTATCTAAGCTTGTATGAGAAATCCCATCTTAAGTTGTACATATGTAATGTAACATTTTCAGATTAATTTTCTTAGCGAAATCCAATTTGTTTTTTTGCTTATAAAATAATAAATATTGTAAATTCTGGCTGGAATGTGATTGTCTGTTAATAAATTCTGGTTTAATTACTAATACAATGAATGCATTATTTTAGATTATACAAGTTGGTACGACAAATATACATACTTCCAAAGCATACATAACATAGAATGGCCCCTGAAATTTTTGATCTCCTGTAGACAAAAATTCCATAGAAGCAGAAAGTGCCATTCCTGATTAGCCTGTGTAGACTGCACAGGCTAATCTGAGATGACACTTAAAACTCATGTCTTAAGCCCAGTCTACCCAGAGTGGTGGTTATTTAATACGCAAAGAACCTCAGGTGGAGCCAGTTCCATCACTCCAATGACAAACACTTGTCCACTGCATTCCTTCAGTTCATTACTAACCTAAGGTGGGGCAAGTTCCATCACTCCATTGACAAACACTCGTCCGCTGCATTCCTTCAGTTCTTGACTAACCTCAGGTGGAGCCAGCTCCATCACTCCATTGACAAACACTCGTCCACTGCATTCCTTCAGTTCATGACTTACCTCAGGTGGAGCCAGTTCCATCACTCCATTGACAAACACTCCTCCACTGCATTCCTTCAGTTCATGACTTACCTCAGGTGGAGCCAGTTCCATCACTCCATTAAAAAAACACTCGTCCACTGCATTCCTTCAGTTCATGACTTACCCCAAGTGGAGCCAGTTCCATCACTCCATTGACAAACACTCGTCCAATGCATTCCTTCAGTTCATGACTTACCTCAGGTGGGGCCAGTTCCATCACTCCATTGACAAACACTCGTCCACTTCATTCCTTCAGTTCATGACTTACCTCAGGTGGAGCCAGTTCCATCACTCCATTGACAAACACTCGTCCAATGCATTCCTTCAGTTCATGACTTACCTCAGGTGGAGCCAGTTCCAACACTCCATTGACAAACACTCGTCCAATGCATTCCTTCAGTTCATGACTTACCTCAGGTGGGGCCAGTTCCATAACTCCATTGACAAACACTCGTCCGCTGCATTCCTTCAGTTCATGACTTACCTCAGGTGGAGCCAGTTCCATCACTCCATTGACAAACACTCATCCACTTCATTCCTTCAGTTCATGACTTACCTCAGGTGGAGCCAGTTCCATCACTCCAATGACAAACACTCGTCCACTGCATTCCTTCAGTTCATGACTTACCTCAGGTGGAGCCAGTTCCATCACTCCAATGACAAACACTCGTCCACTACATTCCTTCAGTTCATGACTTACCTCAGGTGGAGCCAGTTCCATCACTCCAATGACAAACACTCGTCCACTGCATTCCTTCAGTTCATGACTTACCTCAGGTGGAGCCAGTTCCATCACTCCATTGACAAACACTTGTCCACTGCATTCCTTCAGTTCATGACTTACCTCAGGTGGAGCCAGCTCCATCACTCCATTGACAAACACTCGTCCACTGCATTCCTTCAGTTCATGACTTACCTCAGGTGGAGCCAGTTCCATCACTCCATTGACAAACACTCGTCCACTGCATTCCTTCAGTTCATGACTTACCTCAGGTGGAGCCAGTTCCATCACTCCATTGACAAACACTCGTCCACTGCATTCCTTCAGTTCATGACTTACCTCAGGTGGAGCCAGTTCCATCACTCCAATGACAAACATTCGTCCACTGCATTCCTTCAGTTCATGACTTACCTCAGGTGGAGCCAGTTCCATCACTCCAATGACAAACACTCATCCACTGCATTCATTCAGTTCATGACTTACCTCAGGTGGAGCCAGTTCCATCACTCCAATGACAAACACTCGTCCACTTCATTCCTTCAGTTCATGACTTACCTCAGGTGGAGCCAGTTCCATCACTCCATTGACAAACACTCGTCCACTGCATTCCTTCAGTTCATGACTTACCTCAGGTGGAGCCAGTTCCATCACTCCATTGACAAACACTCGTCCACTGCATTCCTTCAGTTCATGACTTACCTCAGGTGGAGCCAGTTCCATCACTCCATTGACAAACACTCGTCCACTGCATTCCTTCAGTTCATGACTTACCTCAGGTGGAGCCAGTTCCATCACTCCATTGACAAACACTCGTCCACTGCATTCCTTCAGTTCATGACTTACCTCAGGTGGAGCCAGTTCCATCACTCCATTGACAAACACTCGTCCACTGCATTCCTTCAGTTCATGACTTACCTCAGGTGGAGCCAGTTCCATCACTCCATTGACAAACACTTGTCCACTGCATTCCTTCAGTTCATGACTTACCTCAGGTGGAGCCAGTTCCATCACTCCAATGACAAACACTCGTCCACTGCATTCCTTCAGTTCATGACTTACCTCAGGTGGAGCCAGTTCCATCACTCCAATGACAAACACTCGTCCACTACATTCCTTCAGTTCATGACTTACCTCAGGTGGAGCCAGTTCCATCACTCCAATGACAAACACTCGTCCACTGCATTCCTTCAGTTCATGACTTACTTCAGGTGGAGCCAGTTCCATCACTCCAATGACAAACACTTGTCCACTGCATTCCTTCAGTTCATGACTTACCTCAGGTGGAACCAGTTCCATCACTCCATTGACAAACACTTGTCCACTGCATTCCTTCAGTTCATGACTTACCTCAGGTGGAGCCAGCTCCATCACTCCATTGACAAACACTCGTCCACTGCATTCCTTCAGTTCATGACTTACCTCAGGTGGAGCCAGTTCCATCACTCCATTGACAAACACTTGTCCACTGCATTCCTTCAGTTCATGACTTACCTCAGGTGGAGCCAGTTCCATCACTCCATTGACAAACACTCGTCCACTGCATTCCTTCAGTTCATGACTTACCTCAGGTGGAGCCAGTTCCATCACTCCATTGACAAACACTCGTCCACTGCATTCCTTCAGTTCATGACTTACCTCAGGTGGAGCCAGTTCCATCACTCCATTGACAAACACTCGTCCACTGCATTCCTTCAGTTCATGACTTACCTCAGGTGGAGCCAGTTCCATCACTCCATTGACAAACACTCGTCCACTGCATTCCTTCAGTTCATGACTCTGAAACATAAACATACAATGCATGAGCCATTCTCTGAGAAGACGTGGTTTCGCTTGCAGCTTGCAGCTTGCAGATATTTCAGCCATGATTAAAAAATTGACATGGTATTATTGCTCTTTCCTGTTTAACAGGTGTGCACTTTGTGTCAATTCTTTAAATACCGTAGATTTTTTTCTGTCTTTTACTTGGAAAGTTTATTGCCAATAACAATGATCTTTAATTTCATTTTGGTCTAAAATATGTTTGCTCATATGGTAATTAAGTACCTGAAAGCTTAACAGTAATTTACTTGGAATAATTCTAGTGCAATACAAAAACATGCTCCAATTTGAGTCAATAACACTCAATTGGTCATTGTCAGCTTGGTAGCACTTAAAAGTACCCCAGGTACTCTTAAGTATACTACAATGTACCCCGGGTATGGAAAATATACTATAACATACTTGGGAATACTAAAGCTTAATTGGTCGTTTTGAGCTCATTCTTTAAAATTAATTTTCTTCATAGTTATGTCATTATTCAAAACTCATTCTCAAAAAAGCATGTTTGTGTACAAAAAAACTTTGATTTTGGTATTTGGTGGCGCGTTTTAAGACATTGGATTTGGGGGGGGGGATAAAACTCAGGTACAGTTTAATATTTGCTGGGTATGTTCAGTATATTTTCTGTACAAGTGGTACAGAGTAGTAAAAGTAGTACAAGGGTACTTTCAAGTAATACCTGAGCCAACAATTACCAATCGAGCAACATTAACGCCAACAGAAACCAACAAAAGCTGCAGATTGTTTTTTGAAGCACATTTAAATGATTTTGGAAGTATATTTTAACGTAAAATAAACAAAATGTCAAGGTATAAAACTGAAGCTTAAAGAGTTGTTTCTGATGGTGAGTTTATTGTAATTATAATAACATTATTTATCAAAATTTAAATAAACTGATATACAGCCATACTGCAGGCAAGAATAAAGCAAGCTCTTAGAATCATTTGTCATCGCTGTTAAATTCATACAAACATTTCCTTTTATGGGACAAGTTCACTTCGAACAGAAAACTAGATTTTTTATTAAGTTTTCCAAGAAACAAGAATAATCAATTGAGATTTCACCAACCATGCTCATAAGACCACCAACGCGCATGAAGCCCATATCAGCCCAATGTTATTGTCTTATTTACAGCATCACAATTTCCTCATTTAAACATACTGCAACCTCACCAATTCCTCTCCCTGCTTGCCAAACTTCTCTGCAGCAAGAATCCAGTCAGGCAGCTTGTTCCACTTCCAGCCGGTCACCAGGGGCAGGGGCAGGAAGTTGACGAGCTGCGTGAGGTCAAGGCCACAGTCCAACATCAAGGTCACCCCTTTGAATGTCAGCACTAGGCATGGCTTACTGGGATTGTTGGACAGGCAGCACTGAAAGCATTCATACAATCAATTGATGATTAGATTAATATACATTCATATAAGCACATAACATGCACATAATTGTTACAAACTTATTGTCCTTAGTGCCTCCTCATAAGTATTATTACCGGTAACTGGTATTTAAATACATCTACAAAAAGATGTGGCGCAAGTGATTTACAGCCGTGACATATATGAATTTAAACATGATTATCGAAAGACTCTAGATTTTAACCTCCATGGGACCTAACAGTGAGTACTCAGAGGAAAGGTGTCATTTTAAACAGTTAAAAAGATTCCATATAAACACATTCTGGTCTAATTTTGTTTAAGGTTCATGTAAAAGCTTCAGTTTGAAAAATGTGGGACCCCTAGCATTGAACTCAAATTGGACTAAACGAAGAGTGCCACATTGAAAATGTTTACATATTTGCTTAATAGGGTGGTTTTCCTTCAAACTGCTACCAATTTTGTGCAGCAAAATCTCATACCATCGACAAAATCAATCAAAATACAAAGCGATTTTAACACAAAAATAGACATTATTTTCAAAAATCTGAAAGATGTTTATTCAACGTATTTTGGCGGAAAATTATATAACTAGTTAATAATATCGACATTGATGAGGGCAAGTTACGCTTAAATAGTATTTTTTTTTTACATATCTAGAAATATCAAAACTCCAACACATGTCATTTCATGACGATGGGGGCAGCCATTTTTAGATTAATAAAATTGAAAGAAACATGCTAAAAACTCACTCATCGCCTAATTGACATTCCAAACGGTAAAAACTCACTCATCGCCTAATTGACATTCCAAACGGTTGAAGATGACAAATGCATTGGATTGTAATCTTTCCGTTGATGTGTGCAAACTGCATGATCAGACCTCATAAACACTCCAAAAAAATAACTTTGTAAGAAGCATTTCGCCAATGTTTACAATTGTTGTCGAATCACATGTACTTGTAATATTGCGCACAAAATAGTACGCTTACAGACTGACAGAAAGATCGATACGAAACTCCGTTTAATTCATCACGGTATACTATTTTATTGATAATATATAATAATAATTCGCGTCAACAACCTAAATGTAAAAATAATTCTTTTAAACGAAGTTTTTAATAACGAAAGTGAAAACAACGGAAGTCAGATGGATTTTATGTGAGATGCACTTCGGCTCCAGAAAAACAAAACAAATACACTAAAAAAAGATGTGTGGGGGAAAATTTTCAGCTGGAAAATATTTGAAATGGGGTAAGTGATTATATCTCTGTGTGATCATTTCTGTTATTAAGCGCAATCTCTTCCTGATTAATGTTAACAGTTGTTTTACTAGTCGCGCCCAACTGTCAAAATAATGATGTGTTTTCTCAGGTATGTGTATACACATACCAGGTTTTCTTACTACTTCACGTGATTTCGACCGATTTGTAATGCACGTTTTTTCTACAGAGCACAGCGAGTGCCACGCTTTCAAAATGGGTAGAAGGAATCGATATACAAATGTATAAAAAGATTTGGTTTGCCAAAAGGAACACATTATTCAAAACGGTACAAGGACAGTAGTTGTTCAGGAAGGAAGAAAGAAAAAACTATGATACCAAGCTGTGTATTTCTATATAAAACTATGATTTCTAGAGATGCCTGCACAAAACTCATAAAATCTTGTTATTGATGAGCAATATCTCCTTTTATCACAATGATTTCTACCCAGCCAAACCTATTTCTTTATATTTATTTACAATTTTATATGTCGTCTGCGATTTCTTTCAATTTGAGATGGTTTACAATTTTCCATTTGGTTACAGCAAAATTGTTAAGCCCTTGAGATAGAATGGTGACTCTTATTATCCACCATACCTGGATTTTTAAAAAGTAGTTCAGTTTAGTTATTTTTAGAATTTTGTTTAGGAAAATTATCCAAAAAATGCAGTTGAATAATAACTCATTTGTTGTTTTCTGACAATAATTTTCTGTGAAATGTTGCTAACTTGACCTTGTATATGTATATAGCTTTGTATTTATTCAACTTACGGTAGTGCATATCCTTCGTAACTTAAGATTGAGATTTTGTAAATTAGTGTACAAACGTATTGGTTTTAAACAAAAATATGAATAAAGCAAAAAAATATTGAATGTCAAAAATGTGTTTATGTTATTCTATCCGTCTTTACCTTTAAAATGATATATAGTTTGACCATATTGTACCACATTGAATGAAGATAAACCAAATCAAAGTTTTAATGAATTTTATCCCTCCCATGAACCTTAAGCATTTAACATTTGTAAACAAAAAGAAATAATTGCAGCATACAGGTAGACGTAGTAAATGATGCAGAAGTTTAAATTGTGGTTTGCTGGATGTCCAAAGAAAAAATCACAAATAAAGTCAGAGCTCCAGATAAGGTTTTGTGAAATTCTTAAATTACTACCAGATTTTCAAAAAGAATTCTTAACTCTGAAATTTTATTCTTAACGTTACTACTAAGTTCTGGAAAATAATTCTTATTTTTTCTAAATGACCTAAAAATAAATAATAATGGTTATTTTCATGCAAAAAAAATCAAAATAAACATACTAGCAACTTTATTTATACGAGTTCAACAGTGTCTTTTCAGTATTATACAATTTTATTTTCCCAATACCTTCATATGCCCAAACTGTGTTTAGATTGCATGCCTTAGATGAATTTTTACATATTTCACATTTAAAACGGGTCTCCCCTTTAATCTTTTCAACGATTAGCCACAGGACTTGTCCCTTCCACTCGTTCAATGTTTTTTTTTGTGTTTAAGTTTGGACTCGTCGTGTCGCGTTTTTGTTAGCTTTTCCGACTGTGTCGGCAACTGAACATACAACATCGTATAAGATCTTTTCTATAATGTTTTTCTAAACATTTAACTTCGGCTCACTTTGCGTACAATATGTTAAAAGCGTGTTTTTGGACGCTTTGCAGTTTTTTAGGACGCTCTCTGGGCGCTGCCATTGTTTTTTGACAGATATACTGTATACGCCGCTTTTATTGGAAAAAAATGCGCTTTGTTAAACAAACCCGATAAGCATTCTATATAAGCACCGCAAAGATCTTTAATACGCGAAAAGAACTCAATAAAAATCGATACGAACCGATGTAAAAATAATATTCGTAACTTGATTTTGTAATTCTTAATGGTACGACAAGATTTTAAAATAAATACGTAACGGACTTGAAAATAATTCGTAATTACGAAAATACGACCCTTATCTGGAGCTCTGAAAGTTAAACAACTTAAACTATCTAGTTTCCGCCACAGAAATGGTCATCGGCTGCTGAGTCATTCCAGCGCATAAGTCTCCTTAACGTAAGCATCTCAGTTAATTAGACTATCTAGACTAATGAGTCTGACCTTTTTATGATTTGTCCGCTAATAAGTAAATATGACAACATATGCAATTATATAAAAAAAAAACATATGACAATGTGGAAACCGTACCAATTTCATTATGAATTCGAAAACAGATGTTCGTTGCCGGCGAATGAACTCACAAATTAAACTTTAGAAGATAGGCGCAGCCATTTTAATTTTGATTGTTACGACATAAGTATTTTTTACACCGACACAGAAAACAAACTGCAAAACATTAATGTTGAAGTAAACAACATTTATTGAATTATTTCATGTGTTATGCATTGTCATACATTAATTTAGATTTCCGATGCACGTTTTAAGTTTTACCATTAAATCTAATTGTAAAAATGACGGAATCAATTTGCATTTTCGCTATGAACCTTTTTTTCTTAAGCCATTACATTATTGACCAGCAATTTGAATTGATATTGATGTTATATTTACTAAGATTTTTAATGAAATGTTATCATGACATAATCTTTCAATATATTTTACACATTGAAAAGCATTATAGCAATGCATTACGGTTGTTTTTATAGTATGGAAACACGTTTTGTTGGCTGTAGTCCAAATAATTATAGTTGTAAGCTCGATATAGGAGGTTTTGGGGATTCCGATAATGACGTCATGTTTGCGCATGCTAAAATTTTGGCCGTCAAAACTGCGGCCATTCTGCTATTGTTTGCATGTGATGAACCGCATCGTGATAAGGTTACAATCATATTCGCGACCCTTTTGAAGAACAAAAAATACTCAGAACTTGAAATTATTTCAGATTAAATTGAATCCAATGAACGAACACAAATAAGGATGAAAACAAACAATAAATTGATTGAATTTATGTAATCAACATATAGAAACTGATTTGAACCTATTTGTCTGTAAAAACTTACCTTGTTACAGATTAAATAAATCCTCTTGATAAATGTAAATGCTTTTATTTAATTGTTCACACCAGTTTTGACACTCTTTGTTTCAGCATTTTTAACCCAGTGTTTAATTGCTCCTTTGTTTATCACAAACCGATTATCTCGATATGATCCGATACTGTCCAGACAATTACTAAGAAAACAGTGTAATAAACCCAGGGACCTATACTTGTATGACTCTGTATGGGGTCTCTGCATAAACCACATGTGTCTGGTCATTAAACACAATTGATGATACCTCCATGTCATCTCTTAGCATATTAAGTCAAAAACTTAACAGTTGCTTTAATAAAATATTTGAACATATTTAAAAAATAGACATTTGTCCGAAATGGATTAACAGCTAGGAACTATTAATTATACATATTAGCCAGTTTAAACATAACAATAAAGTGTTTAATAGCTAAACATTTAAAATATTTTACAAATTTATTGCTACACAATTAACGTATTTAACGGGTACCTGCAAATGTAAACTCTGCTATAATGTGTAAAGATCGTGCATTACTGCAGCAGTGTTCGAAACATCATCATGAAAACAAGCAATCGCATTTGGTCATTATATACGGATATAAAATACTTGCGGAAAATAACTTAAATGTGTAGATTTATGGTATCATAAAATGCTAGATTTGTATCGCTCATTATCACTAGAGAAGGGTTTTCAATTTACATGTACATGCAAAGACAGTTCAATTTGCAAAATATGCAGGTGTTTTTTCAATTGGAATGCTTAAATTATGAATTTTTTCATTCAATGTAAACGAAACGAAAATCATTCGTTGTAAAAGAAAATTAAAACTGCATTTCAAAATTGAAATTTATTGAGCTATTTAAGGGCTTTGTTTTATGACTGATTCAATACACCCCTTACACTTAATTTCAATCTCTGATGAAAAATAACACTATCGCATCCACACCACTTATAATAATATTTAAATTATTATATGTTTTATAATTTTTGAAATATCATTTATTAAAGTCTTACTTAAAAAAAAATACGGGTATTTATAGTTTTGTTTTGTGAAAATTGTAAGTATTAAGTCTTCCGACAACCTTTACTCTGATACAATATAATAGGCCGCGATCGAGAAGTTGACGGCCAATCTATTTTCAGTAACGGAAAACCCCTCTTGTGACGTCACACAAAAAACCCCTATATTTAGGAGTAGGTTGGCAGGTACTTCTTCTTGAATGCTTTGAGCTTTTCTGAGTACATAAGAACAGCTCAAAGTTTTTAATGATAATGCTTTTACCATGTAAAATAATATGTCTCATGTATGTGTACAAAATTGTTTTCAATCAACCTAATACATATATATAGTAACAAACACAATTACTGTTATCATTGACCATAGTTTATGTTGCTCATATTACCTAATAAAGCGCCGCCAAGCGGCGAGTTTACATTAAAAAAGCCTTTACCAGTTGAAACTTCCAGTGACCCAGAAGGTCAATAGCTGGGAGTTGGATTACCGGTATTGCAACAAGGTTGGCTGTGCTGTAAAAGTAACTCCTTTGAGTGTGGATTTTCAAATAACAAAATATTATAAAGAAAAAGAGGCTATAAAATGACAAAACATATACAAAATATTGATGAAAGAAAAAACACAATATGATTAGCACTACAATGATTTTTTTAATTCTCAGCATGTTCCGAACTGGATGCCTACAAAAGATGTTATCATGGCAACACATGCACTGGAGGTCGGCTGGGCGACCAATGTTCATGGGCACATCAGCCACAGAGAGACACAAGACACAGGCTGTGATATTTGATATGGGAGGGGTCGTCCTGCCGTCCCCACTGATTCTTTTCAAAAGTATGTGCATGGGAGAGTGTGTGTATTTCACAGTTTGTGCGATTGTGTGTGTGTATTGCACAGTCTGTTAGGTACTTTTGTGTCTGAGTCTGCACGAGGAAATGACTAGGGCCCTTTATATTTACCAACACATTCTTAAACTTAAGAATGAGAAATAGGCTTAGAACCAAGAAACATACAGTAAGCGTTTGAATATATGTACTGGCTACCACCTGTAATAATGTCATTAAAAAAGGTTCTACATTGAGAATGATTTATATAGATGAGGTAAAAGCCAAGTGTTACTTAAAATTAAAAAAATTAAAACGATTCTTGGTATTGAAAATCCCAATTTTAAGAATGTTCGTAATTCTTAGACTCGAGTTTAAGAATTGTTTGGTGAATACTAGCCCTGGAGTTTCTAGACTGACACAAGTTAACCACATTAGTTTAGATCTATTTATATGTGCTTGGTTTCATCAAAAGTTGAATGCTTTTTGAGAAATCTGTGTCCTGGGAAAAACTAATACTCGGACGGTGTTAGGAAATCTTAAGGATGCACCTTCATGATGGATCAAACCTGAAATGTCTCGGTTGCTAGGTGAGCACCATAGCTATTGCACCACCTTAAACTCAAATTTTCTTTGGAGCAGCATATTCAAAACACAACCCATTGGTGTAATATTTTATGCCCCCCGGTCGGTCCGTCTGTCGGTCCTTCCACCAAATGGTTTCCGGATGATCACTCAATAACGCTTAGGCCTAGGATCATGAAACTACATAGGTACATTGATCATGACTGGCAGATGACCCCTATTGCTTTTCAGGTCACTAGGTCCAAGGTCATGTTGGGGGGGGGGGGGCATATGTCTCCGACTGTCTCCGACCGGAACACTTGTCTTGTTTAACTTTTTTTCACCATTGTAACATTGTTCATGTTGGTAATTATTTTGCTAGAATTTTATTTACACAAAATTAAGTGAGCCTTGTTCTGGGAAAACTGAGCTCAATTTATGTGCGCACAGTGTGCAGGCTAATCAGAGACGACACTTTGGGCATAGACTTGATTTTTGCTTAGAAGAGACTTTCTTGAAACGGCAACACTTTCTGCTTTTATTTAGTTTTATGCCCCCGGATCGAATGATCCGGGGTATATTGTTTTTGGCCTGTCTGTCTGTCATACTGTCTCAAAATTTTAACCTTCAGGTTAAACTTTTGCAATAACTTTTGCAATATTGAAGAAAGCAACTTGATATTTGGCATGCATGTGTATCACACGGAGCTGCACTTTTTGAGTGGTTAAAGGTGAAGGTCATCCTTTAAGGTCAAAGGTCAAATATATGGCTTCAAAACTTTAACCTTGGTTAAACTTTTGCAATTACTTTTGCAATATTGAAGATAGCAAATTGATATTTGGCATGCATGTGTATCTCATGGAGCTGCACATTTTGAGTGGTGAAAGGTCAAGGTGATCCTTTAAGGTCAAAGTTCAAATACATGGCTTCAAAGCGGCACAATTGGGGGCATTGTGTTTCTGACAAACACATCTCTTGTTTGAGTGAAGAAAGTCTATTATTAAAGAAAATCCAGATTAGGCGGAAAGTGTTGTCTCTTGTTAGTCTGTGCGGACTGCAAAGGCTAATCTGGAATTACACTTAAAGCACATGGGTTAAGCCTTACTAACTCAGAGGCAAAGTTAAAATGGCTATGTGAAAACAGCATAAAACCAGAACAGCCTGCGAGTAACCCGCAGTGTGTTCAGATTTTATGCTGTTTGCTGCACATCAGTATCTGAGAGTTGGAAATGACGCCTTTAAAACTTGAATCTAGTAAGAAAAGTCTTTAGGCAAGTTTAACTTTTTAAGGGACTACAAACACGTCAAAATACGTATCTAAGTGGTAAAGGGTTAAGCCTAGTTTCCCCAGAACCAGACTCTTATCTGTTGTCATCTATGACAGATTTTGAGCAGATGTCTGGACTCCCAGAAGGGCTGATTGGAAAGGCAATCATTTCTGACAAGCACTTTGGAGCCTGGACCAGGCTGGAGGAGGGAAAACTTTCCATGGAGGAATTCGCAAAAGAGTTTGGGGTGGAATGCTCAAGACTGGTTTGTATTGCTCTGATATTGAGATTAGTGCAGGATTTATTTTAAGTGACATGTTTTATCTTTTTAGCTCACCTGAGGTCACATTTGTTAACCAATCTTCATGAAATTTGGTCAGAAGATTGGTCTCAATGATATTTTGGAGTTCGAAAATGTTTACGTTTGCTTAAAAAACATGGCTGCCAAGGGGCGGGGCATTTTTCCTTATATGGCTATATATGGGAATAGTTAAATCTTGTTAACACTTTAGTTTTGTTAATTATATCCTTTCAAACAAAAGCTTGTTTGGGTATTCTGGAATCACTCTGTCGGGCATTTGGTTGGTCATTCTGCACAAATTATAATAGTTAATGGCATTGTTTTCATTTGTATCTGTTGGACTTTATCCTTTAGTTTCCATTCAGAGCCACAAGATACAAATGTATAATTCGTAATTGAAAAGTTTTCATAAAAATGTTTTCAAAATATGCAGATCAAATAAATAATGTAACTAAAAGTAAGATAAAAAAAGGAAAAATTCTTGGCCGATAAAACCCCGATCAATTCTTATTAATTAGTTTAGAATCACTGTATGAAACTGTTATTTATATGAGTGGTGATACATATACTCTTAAATAAACTTGTGCATATGTGTATCTATATATTATTATTACACACTCGGTCTCTATTTCAAGAACTGAAAGGAAAGGAAGTGGACATGTCCGTTTATATGAGGGATGGTACATATACTGTTATAAACTTATGCATGTTTGTGTCTAATTACTCAATCTCGATTTCAAGTTGGAAAAGTAAGTGGACAGGTCCGATTGTATGAAGGATGCTACATATACTCTTAACACTTTACCACTTAGATACACATTTTGACGCATTTCTAGTCCCTTAGAAACTCAAATTTAAAGTGGTATTATGGGCATTTTTCACTGTTGAATTGAGCAGAAAAGAATTAACAGGTCAAAAGAGTTAGTTAAAATGTGATGACTGACCAATTAGCTGCAATTACCAGTTGTTTATAAAAATACATATTATATTCTATATTTTACTTGACTATACAGTCCTCTAAGCCGAGCGGAACTGTCTTTTTTATTAGGATCCAGGTTTTTTTTTCCACTTTTTGGGAAGATAGCCCATGGCTTTGGAATTGGGAATTTTATCGGCATTTTCATGAAATTGGGAAAATAAATTCATTAGCCTTTTTTTCCACACGAAAAGTCCACTGATTAGGGAAATACTAAATTTGATATAACTCTTTACAATCATTCAAATTAAAAGAAAAAAAATCATATAATACTTTGTTAGATGTAATTGAATTACAATTGAGATAAAATACACATAAGACTTCTTTCTAAAAAAAAAAAAAAAAAAAAAAAAAATTTTTTTTGTTTTTTTTTTTTGGAAATTGGGAATTTTTTGCCACATTTTGGGAAAAAAGTATACTTTTTGGGATTGGGAACATAGCCGAATTTCGGCTATAAAATCGGGCCAAAAAAACCCCTGGGATCCGAGTTAGTGTTCGTGTGTCTTATGAACAAATCTGCATTAAAACTAAATTAAGATTCACATTGTACATTGAATCATTTCTGTCATCAGTTGTCAAAAAGAAAGTATGGATGATATTTAAATGCATTATTTTTCTCTTTCCGGGATACTGTTTTAGTATATTGATGCTGTATTAACAAATATAAGTGTATATGAAGTGAAAACACCAAAAAATAAACAGTTGCGATAGACACCTATAAACATAGCATATACTGTTAGATGGGCATAATATCACTTTAATTAAGACCTTTCTTACTAGATTCAAGTTTTTAAGGCTTCATTTCCAACCCTTAGACACCAATGAGCAGCAAACAGCATAAAACCTGAACAGACTGTAAGTTAGTCGCAGGCTGTTCTGGTTTTATGCTATTTGCACATAGCCATATTTTCTTTGCTTCTGAGTGGGAAAGGGTTAAATAAACTAATGCACCTTTGTATATAATTACTCTGTCACTATTTTTCACAGTTGGGAAAGGAAGTTGACATGTCCGGTCTGATGCCATTGTTCAACCGTACGTACGTGAACCCTTACCCGCAGATGATCGATGCCATAAAGTGTGTCAGAGCTGAAGGACTCAAGACGGCGCTACTGACCAACAACTGGTTCAACATCAAAGACCAAGAGAGTTTCATACCTCTTGATCTGACACTGTTTGATGTGGTAAGAATCTTGTCGTGCTTAAATGTTTTCTTTGTGCTGAAATGTTTTGCTGAGCTTGTTTTTTGCCTAAATCGGTATTTTGCGTCTAGGCAGTGCAATGATTAACATCACTATGAGATGCTGTCTGAATGTATCCCCTGTCCATTTCACTGTTGACGCTCTGTGTGTCCGTCAGTCTGTCAGTCCGTGAGTATGTGAGTCTTTCACACTTTTTTGGATCCTGCAATAACTTTTAATGTTCTTCATTTTTTTTCATGAAACTTGAAACGTGGATAGATGGCACTATGGAGATTATGCACGTTCCTACGTCAAAAATTCTGGTTGCAACAAATATAAAAAAATAAAATAAAATCTGACAATGGTGGAGCCGGTAGGGGACATATATTGCTTGGAAATAGTCTTGTTTAAAGATTCTCTCTGAATGTGGGCTGTGACCCTTTTCTTATAATTGTTAAAATTTCTGTAGATTCTTTCTCAATGTGGCCTTTGTCTCCTTCCCCAGGTGGTGCTGTGTTTAAAATCACTGTAAAATACATTCTGAATGAGGCTATTGCAGTTTTTGAAATCTCTGTAAGATAATCTAGCCCTGTCACTTTCCCAGGTAATTAAGTGTTAACAATTAACTCAACATTAACCCTGTCCCTTAAAAAGGTGGTAAAGTTTTAACAACTTTGTTAATATACTTTTTTATGTGGCCATGTGAAGTGTTCAAAATTTCATTTAAGATACTTTTTCTTGCCCAGTCCTTTTTCAATGTGGACAAGTGTTAACAGTAAGTGCAGCATGCTTTCTAAATGTGGCCCCTGTCCCTTTCTTGGCTTATGAAGTGTTGAAAATTTGTGTGAGATACTTTCTAAATGTGGCCCCTGCCCCATTGCCAGGTTGTGGAGTCATGCAAGGTTGGGTACAGGAAACCCCATCCTAAGATCTATGAGGCTGTGCTCAAGGAACTAGGGTTGCCAGGGCAACAGTGCGTCTTCCTGGACGACATCGGCGAGAACTTGAAGGCTGCCAGTCAGTTCGGTATTAATACTATTAAGGTATGAAAGTGTGAATGATGCAATTTTGACTGTAGTAAAGTGTGAATGATGCAATGTTGACTGTAGTAGTCACATTGTCTGAGCCTTGCTCTGGGAAAACAGGGCTTAATGCACATGTGATAAGTGTCGTCACAGTTTAGTGTAGAGCATAAAAGTATTTATAAATGATTAAAACTTTTCTTTTGTCTATGTTCTTGTACTACTTCTTGTGAACTTTAATTATAGTTTTTTTATTCATCAACGCTTTATCTGTATTTGAATAAAAGTAATAAGATTGTATTTCTAAAAATCAGTTATGAGTTAAGATTTTGAGTAAATTATTAAAATGTGATTTGACTACATGCTGGGCAAGCTCACGATAAAATCATTTATCTGTGACGATACGACTCTTAAGCACGTTAGGTGTGTATAGTTTTATCTTTTTGCACGCAACTAACTAACAACTGAGATATTCAAGTTTGAAAAGTGTTGCGTTAGAAAAGTCTTTAAGTGTATACATGTACACACCCTAATGTTAAGAAAAAACACGCTAAGTGTCAGAGTATTTATAAGCACCGAATATTCATACAAAGCTGTTTAAATGGTATATACATGAGTCAAGACTCAACTCTTCACAACAAATTCATGTATATATTCAGGGTTTCAATTAGATATCTTTAATGACCAAATTTTAATTGAAGGGAGCCTACTTTGGTGGCCTTGGAACATGTGCCTCTCATTAAGTTTTGAAAAGAGGTTGCATAATCTTGCATACTTAGGATTTTCAAGGCTACTTAACTCTTTCCCACTCAGAAGCAAACTGAAAATGGCTTTTGCAACAAGCATAAAACCAGAACAGCCTGCAAGTAACTCACAGTCTGTTCAGGTTTTATGCTGTTTGCTGCTCATCAGTATCTAAGTGTTGGAAATGAAGCCTTTAAAATTTGAATATAGTAACTTCTAAGTGACTACAAATGAGTCAAAATACGTAGCTAAAGGGTAAAGGGTTAGAAATCACTCTATTCAGTCAATATATGTTGTATAAAAACCATGCAAACCTTGTTTGGTAATAAATATGAAAGCTTGGAAAACTAATTTAAAATTTGTTTACTTTAATTTGAGTTTGTCCACTTTTTATGTCTGTTGTCTAAACTTGTATGTTTATAAACCCTGACAAATCTTAACGACTCATGTGTTAAAGAATTTCATGAACATTCACAATGTGGGATATGAATCTATTTCAAGGGGCCTTTTCATGTTTTGGTGAATTGACACTTGATTATTTGCCAAGGTTAACCCTTTACCACTTTTCACGCATTTGTTATCCCTTAGAAAGTTATATTTAATTTAAGACCTTTTTTACTAGATTCAAGTTTTTAAGTTTATCTCCAAACCTTAGGTACTGATGAGCAGCAAACAGCATACAACCTGAACAGACTGCGAGTTACTCGAGTTACTCACAGGCTGTTCTGGTTTTATGCTGTTTGCACATAGCCATTTTCACTTTGCTTCTAAGTTGGCTTCTTAAGCGGTACCTTGGCCCCACTTTCCCCACTTTGCGAGGATACATGGCAATTTCATGAACATAAATGCATGTGCGTAAAACTGTTGTCCCAGAAAGCCCTGTGCAGTCTGCACAGGCTAATCAGGGACAACACTCTCTGCTTTCATTTTTTGCTCGTTTAGAGGAAGTCATTTCTTAATTAAGATCCAGTTTTGGCAGAAAGTGTTGTCCCTGATACTCTGGGACAAAACTGTACGCACATGCATTAAGTCCAGTTTTCCCAAACGGCACATGCATTAAGCCCAGTTTTCCCATAAGGCACATGCATTAAGCCCAGTTTTCCCATAACGCCGCTCGTACTCACAGGTTAAGGACCCAGACCAGGCCATAGTGGACCTAGAGCGGCACCTGGGCCTGACATTGAGGGGTTACATGGCAGGGACTACCACCGTTCCTAGAAGACTGACACTCGATAAGGTGAAACTCACGAGTTACCTTAACACCCAGCTCAAGCTACACGATAAGGGTGAGATTTTTTGTTGCGTCACATGACTGTTTATATACATGTTAAGAATTACAATGCCTCTGTTTGTATTTCATTTATCAAAAATATCCAAACTTGAAAAGAAACTCACAAGTTACCTTAACACGCAGCCCAAGCTACATGATAATCATGGGATATCGTGTCAAGTCTAGTGACTGGTTTTACACTTTGTATGCGCCCGGATTGAAAGATCAGGGGTATGTTGTTTTTGGCCTGTCTGTCTGTCTGTCATTCATTCATTTATTGTGTGTATCCCAAAACTTAACCTTGATTAAAGTTTTGCGATAACTTTTGCAATATTGAAGATAGCAACTTGATATTTGGCATGCATGTGTATCTCATGAAGCTGCACATTTTGAGTGGTGAAAGGTCAAGGTCGTCCTTCAAGGTCACAGGTCTAAAAAACAAATCCAAGAGAAGTAATAAGCTTTAAAAGGGAGATAATTACTAAACCTGCCAAATGATATATTGAAATTTTATTTCAAAGCGGCGCAATAGGGGGCATTGTGTTTCTGACAAACACATCTCTTGTTAATAAATCACAATGCCTCTGTTTGTAACTCATATAGAAACAAAATAAATTTAAAAGCTTTAAAAGATATGATACATGTATACTAAATGGATTGTTATATTATACAATAAAACAAATGTTCTAAAAAAAATTGTTTTACCACAACACTTTTGTGGCTAACTGTTTGATGGGAAAACATATAGGTTGTGCTCTTTGAAAGGGGGGTTAAATGCATGTGCCTAAATTGTCGTTCCAGATTAGCCTGTGCAGTTCTCACAGGCTAATCAGGCACAACACTTTCCTGCTTTTATGATATTTTTCGTTTTAAGAAAGTCTTTCTTAGCAAAAATCGAGTATACATTGTAGGCAGATAGTGTCGTCCCTGATTAGCCTCTGCGGACTTCACAGGCTAATCTGGGATGACACATTACGAACATGCATTAAACCCCTTTTTCACAGAGGGAGGCTCATATTATTGTTGAACAAAAACATCAATCATATGGCCCTTGTGGTTAATTTTTTTTGTAGCTGAGCCAGTGGTGCGTTGCTTCTCCCATGGACAATCAAACCCGACCTACTTTATCAAGTATGCTGGCAAGAACTTGGTGCTGAGGAAGAAACCTGTGAGTGTTGTGTAACCTCAGCAGTGTTGAGTAACCTGAACATAAATAACAATTTTTATCTTAGTAAATGTACCCAGGCACGTTGCAACTTGCGTTTTTGGTGTTTATTAGGAAGAGAGTTTTCATGCCGGTATTCAGCAATGAAACATGCAATTCAATATGAGGAACTATGCATGTTCAGAAAAAATTGTATAGATATAAATTTTGCTTATAAAACTTAGCTTTGCTTTTTTAAACCACATGTGTCAATTTATAAAATAAACCAGAGTAGAAATTTACATAAACCAGGGATGTTTTGTAAAACATTTATGGCTACTGACTAGCAGCAAAATCATTTATGGCGACTGACTAGCAGCAAAATCATCTCTTTGAACAGACATTGATCTCTGGATATGAAAGTCATTAGGGGTCATCCTGCTTCAAGACTAACCAGAATACTAATCTAACCCTTTACCATTTAAAAACGTATTTCCATGCATTTGTAGTCCCTAAAAAAGTGAAATTTAATTAAAGATGTTTCTGACTTCATTCAAGTTTTTTTGGCTTTATTTCCAACCCTTAGATTCTGATGAGCAGCAAACAAGCATAAAACCTGTAAAGACGGCGAGTTACTCACAGGCTGTTCTGGTTTTATGCTGTTTGCACATAGCCATTTTCACTTTGCTTCTGAGTGAGAAAAGGTTAAAGGGGGAAATAATTAACAGTGTTTTTTTCGTTAAAAAAATCGAGTCTGTTATTTGTCACCATTTTCAATTAAAAAAAGTATATATTTTTCTAAATAGGACCTAACATTTCCCAATTAAAGACGTTTTCCAAAAAAATTATTTTTTTTAGATTTCAACATTTTGTTCATCTCCTGTCCAGCCATAAAAGTTCAACCTTAGTAAAAATAATACTGAAAACACTTCTGTTCTCAATTTGAAGCATTTTTTAGCAAAACGTCAACACTACCGTAAAACGCTGTGTATAACGCGCATTTATGTATAACGCGCATCTACTTTTTGAAGCAAAAAAATCGGGAAAAAAAGTTTTTGAAGCAAAAAAATATTAAGGCAAAATTTCCGTACCGTAGGCTCACTGAAAATCGTTTTATTTATATTGCTGATCTCACGTGTTATTTTATTTTTCAATAATTAATTATCTTAAAGACGTTAATGATAAAGATACAACTTGTTTGTGTGTTGTTTTTTTTATTATAATATTACGCCTAAATGTTTCGATTAAAATGAATTATGCATGAAATGCACAATTTCCACGAGGATACCATCGAGGTTTTCATCATAAGTCTCCGAAGTAACTGTCCACGATTTTATCGTGGAGGAGTACACATCGCGGACCGATTAGTGTGATTGGTATAATTAAGACACTGAAATTTTTTATTGGTATTGGCACGGCATTATTCACACATGACTAATTCACAACCGCGCATTTTATTTACATTTCCCATCTCACGCTTTCTTTTCGAGAGTCTATAATTGACAGGAGACTTTAACGACTCAAATTTCTCAACACCATTACTGACATTACCGGCGTTAAACAAACAATGATGGTGTGAAGTCGTTTGCCGGTACGCATGTTTTGATAATAGCCCAGCTACACAAAACTGGACAGATGACACATATTGCTCGATTATCACAACCCCAATCTTGACAAGACGTATGAAAACGTGTAAACAAACACAACATCAATTTTATTAACACATTTGAAAAGCAAGAAAAATAATAATAAATATATCGGGAAAGACCTTGCTGACATACTATTGTAAATCGACAAGTGCCCCCAAATAAATTTTGTAACCCTAGTACAGTAGGGTATAATATTGTGGGTAAAAACAATAAAGTTTAAATAAAAATGGCTTCCTTGTTTTTCATTTTCTTCTTCAAATTTATTTGATTTCAATGCTCTGTATGTACCTGAAAAAGATAGAAAATTTTAATGTTAACTTTATAACGTTTGTCCATCTATATTCAGATCGTAAATATAACACAATTATTAACATAGTTACAGTTAAAACAATGGGGAACAGAATGATTCGAGTTACCGTAACTGGGTAACTGACAGGGAAAAAATGTCTTGGCATGGCTGTAGTTGTGCATAACGCGCATCAAGTTTTTAAAATTAAATTTGGGGGTAAAAATGTGCGCCTTATACACAACCTTTTACGGTAATTTCCCAATTTTATTCAAAACGCCACAATTTTTCCCAATTCATAGGGACCCGGCCCCATTCCGAAATGGTAAAAAAAACGCTGATTAATATAATCTTTGTAAAAGTTAGTATTTAAAATACATCAATTATTAAGATGTACTATATATGGACAGAAATAAATGGATAATGGTTTTAAGTATATTTCTCTCAGAGGAATAAAAAAGTGCCAGAATAACAACAATAATAGAATTTTAGAAAGTGAAAATACAAAAAAAAGTTTACCCAACCTGGGCTCGAATTTGTGACCTTTAATTTAAGAGGCTGTTGCCTAAACCACTTAAATAACCAAACTGTTAATTTACTAGTTAAATTTTATACTTTCTATAAGTGCTCATTGGCTTGTCACATATAATAATAAGAGAAACACTTCAATTAATTTAATCTTTTTGCCTCTATAATAATTTATAATTTTCATCATTTTAAATGATGATTACTCATTAATGAAAATGGGCTCCTCTGTGTAAAAGAGGGTTCAATGCATGTGCGTAAAGTGTCGTCCCATATTAGCCTGTGTATTCGGCACATGCTAATCAGGGGCGACACTTTCCGCTTTTATGATATTTTACGTTTAAAAAAAGTCTTGTTGGCAAAAATCACGTTTAGGCGGAAAGTGTTATCCCTGGTTAGCCTGTGCAGTTTGCACAGTCTAATCAGGGACGAGACATTACGCACATGCATTAAACCCCTTTTTCTCAGAGCGCGGCTCAAAGGTATTTAAGTATGAGTCAGCGTCATTTGCAGTATTTAGCTCACTGATGTGTTGTGCAGTTTTGAAATCAGGGACAAAAAATTGGAAAATTGTCATTTCAACAATCTGAGAACAAGTCCCATTAAAGCCACATTTAATTGAATTTGTGTTTATTTAGTATTGACAATCTGCATACTGTTTGACCTGAGCCTGAATTTGCAGTACAATTGTTAGCACTTTTTGACCTTGACCTTGCAGCCAGGCAAGTTGCTGCCATCTGCACATGCCGTGGAGAGAGAGTACCAAATAATGAAGGCCGTCGAAGGTCACGGGGTCCCAGTACCGAAGATGTTAGCTCTTTGCGAGGATGACAGGTGAGCATGTTAACATGTACATGTTTTTTTATGGGTTGTCAATATTATCATTCAGGGATGTGACAATCCAATGTCATTTAAATAAATATTTCAATGTTATATGGAATCAAATCAAATGCCTTTCCAATTATCCAAGGATATAAATAATAAAATAATAATATTAATTTTGTATGCCCTCGGTAGGGTGGCATATAGCAGTTGAACTGTCCGTCAGTCCATCTGTCAGTCTGTGCGTCCGTCCGAAAACTTTAACATTTGCCATAACTTTTGCAATATTGAAGATAGCAACTTGATATTTGGCATGCATGTGTATCTCATGAAACTGCACATTTTGAGTGGTGAAATGTCAAGGTCATCCTTTAAGGTCAAAAGTCATAAAATGCAATCCAAGGGAAGTAATAAGCTTTAAAAGGGAGACATTTTCTAAACCTGCCAAATTATATATTGAAATTTTATTTTAAAGCGGCGCAATAGGATGCATTGTGTTTCTGACAAACACATCTCTTGTTTATTATTATTTTTTTCATTATTATTATTGTTATTATTACACTGTAACTCCAATATAACGCGCTCCGTTATAACACTGAAACCAATATAACTCGTGTGGGTCTTGGCTCCCGTTTTTTCTCCATTCTTCCATTTTGGTCTAGAGCGTTTCTTGACATTCTAATATTGCCGCGTCCGATGTGCTGATTGTATAGTGGCTCACTTTTAATCGATTAGAGACTAACCATTACTGGGGAATTTGACAGTTTATGTTTGATTATTTATTGTTTGGTGCAATACAGGTGCGAAAATAGCTTGTGTTTCATGTTTGTGCTATAGATATTTTTAATCATTGACAGCTTTGACAAGTTAGAATACTAATTCAAATCATTGTTATTTTTAGACAATAATAATTTAAATATTGTTTCCTATAATGCAATTGAAAACGCAACAGGCAAAGAGGAATTAAATAAGCTATCAAGACGATTAGTTCCATCGAAACGTAGGGTAATTGTTAACAGAAATTCACTTTCATTTGAGTGCGATATTCAGGAATTCCCTGGGAAGCGTTTTTTTGCATGATTGAGTATGACGCAATTTAACATTGTTTTGTATCCTATTGCAATCAATATAATTTAAACTCACTCATCCATTGGTTGTTACAATTAAATCGGAACCGCTGTCACATAATGCACTGTTCATTATACACTTCTGACAAATGGCTTATGTGTGTGTTTATGAAATTCTTAAACACACTTATCATCATAATTGGTCAGAATATATTTTTATGCTGAGCTCCCCCAAAAAAATTTGGGGGGAGCATATAGTCGCCGCTTAGTCTGTCCGTCCGTCTTTCCGTGTGTCCTTTCCGTGTGTCCGTCCGTGCACAATTTTTGTCCGGGCTATTTCTCAGCAACTAATGACCGGAATTCAATGAAACTTTATGGGAAACTTCACTACCAAGAGGAGATGTGCATATTATCAGCGGGTTCTGGTCGGATGATTTTTCACAGAGTTATGGCCCTTTGAAATTTTATATAAAAAATTCTTGTCCCCCCAACTACTGTGCACTCAAGTCGTTTCCTTTTATCTGAATATATAGTGCAATATTGTGACAAAAAAACTTTGGGGAGCATCACCCGTCTCCGACGGTATCTTGTTTTTAATTGATGTAGGAATGATATAGGGTGATCAGATGTATATGCACATTAAAAAAAGTGTTTTGTATACAGTTATTTACAAGGTAGGGTTTATATGCATGTATTGGGGAATGACAACACAACCTTGCAATAATCTATGAATGCTGAGAATAAATAATGCAAATACAGTCTACTCTCGTTATCTCGACATCGGATATCTCGATTTTCTTGATATGTTTATGTAAGCTCAATGTCCCAACTTTTTTCCTTCTTTATCTATATTAATAATTATCGCATATCTCAATTTTTGTTATGCCAAATTATTTGATATCTCGATATAAAAATTTGTCCCGATTACCGGTTTACATGTATTCACTGTGGTTTATCTCGAAGTGTGAATAACTGTCCCAGTGTCGGCAAAGGTGAGAAATTTTGTCTATGATTCTTCGCCGTCCCGCTTCACCCGGCTGCTCCAGATACTGTGCGGTAGATAATTGATCCGTTAATTGCATCAATGACCACACGTGTCTAATGTCGTTAGACATTAACACTTGAGTAAGGCCTGTCACTTTAACTGCAATTAATACACAGCCTGCCGAAAGGCCGAAAGACTAATTGTTTTTTTCAAACAACATTTCAAAATGCATTGTGTTATATTATTGCATATGTACACTGTCGCAAATTTGCAGAATGTTGTTCTATCCTTGAACTCCAACAGTCATTATCATGGCTAACTTGAAAATCTAATTGATTGAACTTTGCATTTCAAACTACAAAATGTACATGTACAGTTCAGCATTCCAGAACGTGATTTAGGCATGTTCAGATGGAAAACCCTGGTCTTGATTGACATCAATTGCATCATAACTTTGAATAGCAAAATTACTGGATGTTTACTCGACAGTTTAGAAAAATGATAACCGCATGTGTTCATGCAATTCTGTAACACTTAAAAAGTCATTTTAAGCATTTAAATAGCAAAATTTAATCGTGCCTCGTAATAACGCGTATATATCGGGTAATAGATAGGGTAGTAGAGAGTATGATGCCACATGGTTACGGCTTTAGTTAGACCACTAAGCAGGTATTAAGATGTTAAAAACAAGGTAAATTTTCGTCTCATTTTTTCTTTGAAAACACCTAATCGGATGTCTCGAACTCTCGTTATCTCGATATCTTTTCTTGTTCTCTCCGACTTCGAGATAACAAGAGTAGACTGTACGTTTATAACACTGTCTTGTGACTTGGACCCGGTCATGTGCGTTACAGTGTATTATTATACTGTGAAACCTCAATCATCAACGTGTACATTGTCTACATGTTCCCCCACCTCTGAACTTGACCGTATACTATTCTTCCCTGCACTCCATTGTAAATGATGTGTGAACTTGACCCGTAACCAGTGAAGTGAGCACCTCTATGCATGTGTTAAGCTACCTTTTACCTTTTACCAGTGTTTAGGGCAATCAGATTTGACCTTAATAGGTGAATTGGGTACTTATTGATACTTAATGTTAAACCTTCACTTTTTACCTGTAAACTAGGGCATATAGTGATCGGACTATCCGTCTGTCAGTCAGTCAGTCCGTCTGTCTTTCCGTCACACTTTGCGTTTAGGTTTCGAAAAATTTCATAACTTCTATGTCGCTTCAGATAGCAACTTGATATTTGACATGCATGTGTATCTCATGGAGCTGCACATTTTGAGTGGTGAAAGGTCAAGGTCAAGGTCACCCTTTAAGGTCAAAGGTCAAAACAAATCAACAGAAGTAATCAGCTTCAAAGGGAGATAATTCTCTGTACTTTCCAAATGATAAAAAAATTAATTTATAAATCAAAGCGGCGCAGTAGGGGGCATTGTGTTTCTGACAAACACATCTCTTGTTTCTTCTTGATGCGTGATTGTAACCTTTAACCAGTAAACTGCATACTCTTGTGTATGTGATGTGTTGTCATAACCTTATGCCATTATACTGGGTACTCCAGTCTTCATAATACCTAACCTTGACCTTTAACAAGTGAAGTGGGCACTCTTTTGTTCGGGACACATGACCTTGACAATTAACCAGTGTATTGGGTACTCCACTGTTTACGATTTGTGACCTCCTTCACCTTTTTCCAGAGGACTCTGCAATCCATTCAATGTGACCTTGATTTTGTATGAGTGTACAGTCATGCACTCCTTCTTCATGTTGTGTGCCCTTCACATGTTTCAAATGAACTGGGCTCTAAGTTCTGCGTTATGACCTTTGACATGTATAAAGACCACTCCATTCTACATAAATTGTGACCTTGCCCTTATGCCTGTGTAATTGTCATGTAAGACCTTCACCTTTTCATAACGTACTGGGGGTTCCATTTTACATGATAGGAGCTCAACGTTCAACCATTATGCTTGGCATTAGATTCTATGTAATTTGTGATCCTGACCTTTACCAGTGTACTGGGCACCCCGTTCTACATAATGGAGCACTTGCCTGGGCGAATCTTCAAGGACCACCTGCTGAGTGACTCGAGGCCAGAAGAGCGGCGGGCGATCTATTCAGAGATGATCAAAACCCTGTGTAAAATACACTCCGTCAGCATCCAGGATGCTGGGTTACAGGGCTATGGGAAGCATGGTAAGTATGGAGAACTAAGACGCCTCGCTCTGAGAAAAATATCCAAAATTAGTCTTTGCAGTCATAACAGGCGATTCAGCAACAAAACTTCGCTTTTCTGGATGTTTGTTTTTCTAAAAAGTGAAGTCTCTAGTTAGCCTGTGCATACTTCACAGGCTAATCTGGGACAAAACTTATGCACATGCACTCAGCTTAGTCATCCCAGAAGGATGTTGATGAACTCTATATCTATATTTACCGAACCCCAAAAATATGTGACAGGTGCATTTGATTGGTTTTCAAAGGTTTTTAGTTTAGTTTTAGTTTTTAGAGACAAAGCACACTACAAGGTTATTTGTAGAGATAGAGTACACTCAGGGTTCGACATTAACTTTTTTTACAGCAAGACCATCGGACCAGCTCCTCTTAAAATGTACTAGCCCGAATCTTATGTCTACTAGACCATAAATGACATAGCAAATAGGGGTCGTAATATTCCGGATTGATCCGGAAATCCAGATTTCATGGCACCAGGGTCACTTTTGAGATCAATAAAAATTCGAGGAGTTTTGTTGGGTGGGGGGGGGGGGTTAGGAGCGAATCTTGGTTAATTTCGGTTCTACAGAAGGCAACTCCTGCGTCGATATCATAAAATTTAGTAGTTTATTACAGGTGTCTGTTGTTTATTTGACCCTTGTTTCGTTACCGCGCCACATGGTGCTTTTTTGTGCGAGCGGTAACATATTCCTGTGAATTCCAATCGAGCGCGCCAAGTATAAACAAAGCGTTTATCAACATTGAGTAACGACGAAAAAAATCCCAAGTTTTAAGGCAAATTTTGATCACATAACCTATGTTTAGAAGCTTATAAATGTAATTATTGATCAACTTTATAATATTAGACGAGAATGTGTTCAATTTGTTCGCCCCATACAAGTTGAGCCTTGCCAATAAAGCTTGAAACTCGCCTTATACGAGAAAAAGGCGGCCAATATGGAAAAACAGGGCCAATACGTGAAAAGGTCGGCCAATACAAGATTCAGCCAATCAGAAACCAGGAAAAACTCGGCCTTATATGAGAATCTAAAATTTCGACAATTTCGGACGCCATTTTGAAGTTGTATGCTTAGTTTTGGTGCAAAAGTTTAAATCTTTAAAAATATAATATTGCAGTTTACCGAAAGGCTCGCCACAACAATTAGTTGTTTCATACCTCTATTGGCTATGGCAATTTTCACAGTTATCAATTATTATAATTATCTGTCTTCGGTTTTGCTTTGCCTTCAATTGATAAAACGCTGCGCTCATAAAACGTATTGTTAACTTTTTAAAAATCCACATAATGACAATCAGGCATCCATGTAGTAGACAGTTTTCGCACGCGGAATAAATTCAGCACGATTATGAATAGTCCGCTCTCTTATCCGCTTCGGCATTTGAAAATATCCAATTAATTGTCTTTCTGTTAACGCGGATGAATCAATAATATAGCACACGTCAGCCTGTAAAACCTGTAATTCGAAAGTGAAATTCAAGCTTTTCTTGCTGAATAATATTATAAAGTTTATTAATAAACTTGTCATTAATTAGTTGAATTCATATTGGCTTTGTAACTGAGCTTCAGACAGCTGTATTGTCCTTCGACCTGCGGCCTCAGGTCAATACGGCTGCCTTCAGCTCAATAACAAAGCAAATATGAATTCAACTAATTAATAAAATTATATTATTGTTTATATTTTTATTGTTTCTTTAAATAAAGGATTAATTTGATAAACTGTGACATTGGAACAAAGAAAAACGAGCGTGAATCTTACTTTGCTTGAACGGGTGGGTGGGGGGTGGTAAATTTAGCCACTCGACGAATAATTTATGATTACGTTTTCTTGTAACAGCATCAGTTTTTAGATGGAAATCGTTCATATTATATATATTGATGTGATATTCTGTAGTGCTGTTTATATTATGGGACACGGTCATACTTTTTAATGATTTTTTTTTATTGCAAATTTATATTCTGTCTAAGAATCTGAAGCATCTTTTGTGAATGGTATGTGACTTCTCTCTCTTTTGAGTTTCATTTTGCTTTGATTGTCCAAAATAAAATAAGGGACCCTGCCCTTAAGACTTGATAAGAGGTCTGTGGCAGTATAAATAGATATATAGTATATTTGACACAGGGAAATCTTACAAGAATACTGGCGTAATTATTCAGATGTTGATGCATTATAAAAAATTTAGAAAATGATTACACTTTTGTTTGTAAATTCTTGGAAAAAAATCTTTCTTTTGCTATAATAAAATGCATTTAAAACTGCTTGAAAATGCAATCTAGAAGGGTCTGAACAATGATTAAAATCAATTTTTGCCAGGGGGTCTTCGCCCCCCCTAGTCCCCCTACAAGGGGGCTGCCCCTTGACCCTACTGGTGGCCAATGGCCACCAGACCCCCCGGCTTGTTTTCGGGATTGGCAATTTGGTCCTGTTATGACCCCTGAGCAAATAAACACAATTGTGTCATGTTACTGTTTAATAATGATTTATCAGTATATAATCAGTGAACACCAGAAAGTTATTTTGATGCATAGAGTAAAACAATAAAATAAAACTATTTAACAACATAAATTGTTTGTTATCATTTCACTGTTTATCAGTTAAACAAATGAGAACTCGATTTTCCATTAAGGATAAAATTGACGTTTTTTGTTTTTCTTCATATTTACGTTTCCTGTCAGTTTTACTGTCGGATTCTTTTTTATTAACTGATTTGTCGGACGAAAATCGGAACTTGAACAAAGCCATTCTTTAAATTACATAATCTCGCCAAATTGTTTACATTGACGATACAGATTTTCGATAGAAGTCGTAAAAACATGCTGTAAAGTTTTACGAATTTGCAGAAAATCATTAATATTCATGACAACTTTACCAATGGAAACAAGCAATTTCTGCGGGAAGCTCTCCTTTGCGTCTCAAAATAGCGATAAATCACGTGAATGTTCCGCGTTTATTTATTTACGCTAGTTTTTTTCTGATGTAAATAACGGATACGAGAGTAATTTTACACATTAAGGAAAAAGGTTTTCACAGCAGTTAGTTATAGTTGTATAAATCAGTATAGACTTTTATGTACGACCAGTCGGACAAGCTAGCCCACAGTTTTACTAGCCAGACCACCGATCTTACTAGACAATGTCTGTCAGACGTGCCTTGTTGTCAAACTCTGACACTGTACTAGGTTATTTTTAGAGACTGAGTACACTGCACTAGGTTATTTTTAGAGACAGAGTACACAGTACTAGGTTATGTTTAGAGACAGAGTACACAGTACTAGGTTATATGTAGAGACGGAGTAGACAGTATTAGGGTTTATTTAGAGATGGAGTGCACAGAATTAGGAGTGCACAGAACAAGGTTATTTTTAGAGATGGAGTGCACAGTACTAAGTTATTTTTAGAGACAGAGTACACTGTTCTAGGTTATTTTTAGAGACAGAGTTCACTGTACTAGGTTATTTTTAGAGACAAAGTACACAGTACTAGGTTATTTTTAGAGACGGAGTTAACTGTTCTAGGTTAATGATAAAATGTGTTTAGTAAGGCTTTAAAAGCCAGAACAAAAGTCTTGGTGAGTTATTAATGTTAAATGCTAAGCAAACAAAGTCATCTTTAATCAGCATTGATGCAATTACAATACTAATAATTATAACATGACCTACGCTCCAGGAGCGAAATAACGTAATGCTCAATTTTGTTTATTACACGGGTGTTATTACACTAGTTATATAACTGTGAAATGACGTCATTTTTTGACGAAATGACGTCATTATTCCAACAAATTTCTTATTTTAAATTCTTTTACAATGTGAATAAACGGTGAAAGAGCATAAAATAAAAAGAAAATTTGTTGGTCATGTTATAAATAGAATCTTTGATTTGTGGTCGTTTTGAATTGAATTTATTAAACTCGTCATCTAAATCAAGATAAAATCTCGGCAAGCCTCGTTTTTATCTTTATTTAGATGACTTGTTTAATAAATTCAATACAAAACGACCACTCATGCAAGATCCTATATATATTTTATATTATTGTTTAGTATCTGTTTCAGTAATAATAAAGAAATGATGATATTATATAAAAAAAGCAACCAGTGAGTTCTTATTATTGTTATTGTTACCGAAACACATGTTTATTCCCAAATGTCTCTGCAAGATGGCTACCTGAAACGTAACTTCCAGCGGTGGGCCAAGCAGTACGAGGCCAGCAAGACCACAGACATAGAGAGCATGAACAAACTCATGGAGTGGATCCCCAAAAACTTCCCGCCAACAGAACGCTGCACTATAGTCCATGGAGACTTCAGGTGAATGGTGTTTGTGGGATTGAGTAAACCTTATTTTCCCATTAAATGCAGCAGAATGTGCATTGTGTTTATTGTGCATAAAATCCACTTGAAATGTAGAAAATGTAGCTTTCCTGTTTAAAATCTACTTTCCCATTAAGTAAATATCCTGAATTTCAAGTGCATTTAATGTATATTTTTAAGTGCATCTATACTCAATTTTTGCAAAATTAAGTACAGAAAAATACACTTCTAAATATGGTGCTGATACCACTGTGTTACATCCTTTATATTGTAATAACAATACAAAACAAAAGCAAACATTGGCCTGGACTTGTCTGTGGCTGATTGAGGGTGAAACTAAGCAAGTTAAACATGGGGCTTGGTTTTCCCTCCACAAGTTTTTTTTCGATCTCCCCCAAAGACACCAAACACTGGTTCTTCTCAGGAAACGGACTTCAGAGTGTTTCAATAAGCCTGAGGCTTTTGACGTTATAAAGCTAAAATAAATAGGCTTTAACTAAACAAATCTTGTTTTCAGACTAGACAACTTGATCTACCAGGAGTACCGCCCGGAGCTAAAATAAATAGGTTAAAACTAAACTAAGCTTCTTGTTTTCAGACTAGACAACTTGATATACCACGAGTACCGCCCGGAGGTACTGGGTGTGCTAGACTGGGAACTTTCAACCCTGGGAGACCCTCTCACCGACCTTGCGACCCTTGTCATCTGCTACTACATACCCCATGGCTTTCCCATGTTTCCTTGTACGTGCTGTTGCTGTGATAAGCCCTTTACCATTAAGATACGCATGTTGATGCATTTGTAGTCCCTTAAAAAATACAATTAAATTTATGACCTTTCTTACTAGATTTAAGTTTTAAAGGCTTTATATCCAACCATAAGGTACTGATGAGCAGCAAACAGCATAAAACCTGAACAGAGTGCGAGTTACTCTCAAGCTTCTGGTTTTATGCTGGTTGCGTATAGCCATTTTCACTTTGCTTCTGAGGCGGAAAGGTTTAAGCATCTTTTTGTAGCTTTCATTGTTACATAGTTTTTATTCCACGAAACATTGGGTGGCATAAAGAAATGAACTTGTCTATATCTTGGTTTGTTTGGACTATAACTTTATTATTCTATAGGCTAATTTAAAATAACTTGCAAAAATGATCGCCATGTACAGATGGCATGGTACATGGAACAGTTGTTGTCCTAGCTTAAATTTTGAGGTGATACTTCATATGCACATCATAGAGAGTACCTGTCCAATTATTTCATAATTTCTTAAAACAAAAATGCAGTGTCCCAAATGCTTTGATCTCATATTGCATACAACATTCTGCTGGAAATAATTTCTTTGCTTAAAATAAACCTGTGAAATTATTATCATACTGAGAAACAAGTCAAGATCAGTTATATAATAAAAATACTGGTGTATTTTCCAAAAATCTAAACCAAACAAACCATCAAAATTTGTACATTATTTGGCTATTTTTCAGATTTTATTTGTATTTGTTTTCAATCATGAAATAAAATGGGTTAAACAAAACACAACACAAAACAAACCATCAAACATTTGTTCCAGCTTTCGTTGGTGAGGACCTGAAAGCGCTGGGTATCCCAGAGGAAAAGGAGTTGATTCAGGAATACTGTCGACGTATGGGTGTGCCCATGATTGAGGACCATGTCTGGGATTTCTATGTGGCCTTCAACTTCTTCCGTTTTGCTGCAATCCTCCAGGGCGTCTACAAGAGGGCAATTACTGGTGAGTTATATCTGGGCCATGTCTTGTGAGTTATATGTGGGCCATTACTGGTGAGTTATATGTGGTCAATGTCTGGTTAGTTGTATGTGGGCCATTACTGGTGAGTTATATGTGGGCCATGTCTGTTTAGTTGTATGTGGGCCATTACTGGTGGGTTATATGTGGACCATTACTGGTGAGTTATATGTGGGCCATTACTGGTGAGTTATATGTGGTCAATGTCTGGTTAGTTGTATGTGGGCCATTACTGGTGAGTTATATGTGGGCCATGTTTTTTTAGTTGTATGTGGGCCATTACTGGTGGGTTATATGTGGGCCATGTCTGGTTAGTTGTTTGTGGGCCATTACTGGTGAGTTATATGTGGGCCATTACTGGTGAGTTATATGTGGGCCATTACTGGTGAGTTATATGTGGGCCATTAATGGTGAGTTATATGTGGGCCATTACTGGTGAGTTATATGTGGATTATGTCTGGTGAGTTATATTAGGGCCATTACTGGTGAGTTATATGTGGTTTATGTCTGGTGAGTTATATGTGGGACATTACTGATGAGTTATTTGTGGTCTATGTCTGGTGAGTTATATGTGGACCATTACTGGTGATTTATATGAGAACAATTTATAAAAGAGCCTTTACTTGTTAGTTATATGTGGACCATTGTTAACTGGTGAGTTATATGTTGGGCATTTCTGGTGAGTTATATGTGGACTTTATTTTACTTGTTTTTTTTCAAAATATTTATTGATTTTGAGTCTTTTAGGCGCTCAGCTTGTAGGGAAATGTGGTTTCTAAAGTGATGAGTAAATTGATAACCATACTTATATTACCCCCTTGTTGTTAAATATCACTTTACTGCGGATCATCAATGAAACAAGGCTATAAATCAAGAACTGTGATGGATTAAATCTACTTCATTAAAATACTTTATAAGACGTGTAAAATGAAGTAACCAAGCAAAGTTGGATAATGTACAGTATTTACACTGACATCTAGGCTGTTAAGTTTGGTCAAAGGGCAATGAGATGTTAGTGATAAAGAGGCATGGCAGCTTTTGCCTTTGAAAAGGGCAAAGTGGTGCTTTAGACAGCAGCATGGTGAAGCACCAAGCAAAAATGGCCTGGGAAAATCAATACCAGTTATATATGAGGCTATGATGTTTTCCTTGAGACTGAACATGTTTGCATGTAAATGTTCGGATATCGTTGCAGGAAATTCACGTGGAATATATTGTCAAAGAAACAAGAACAACTAGCGTTTTGTTTCTAGTTAAATCTATGTTACCATCCCACATATAGAGTTGAAATTTTGTCTATTGCTACAAGGAACACTGATTTTTTATGGGTTTACTTTATTTTACGAATTTTTTAAAGAAATATTTGTTGATTTTGCGTCTTTATATGGCTTTAAGGCGGTCAGCAAGCACTTGTTGAGAAATGTGGTATCATATGTGATGCATTAATTGAGGCTATGATGTTTTCCTCGAGAGACTTTAAAGTAATTTGCGATACTATTAAAGGATAGTAATTTAATCTCCTATGAATCACTTTTGATACCATGAAAAGTAATTTGTGATTTTATGATATGTATTGTTTGTTAGATAGCATCATGTCTTTTGGTAATTCTTGTTGTTATTTTAATCCTTTTTCAAATAATTTTATATCATGATGAATGGTTTTCAAACATAAGCAAACTTATTGAAATAATTACATTAAAAAAACTCTAATGTATTCCTTCAATTAACCATCTGTTAATGTTTGTCTGGGGGTTTACACTCAATATGTTGTACTGCACAGCGATCTGATTTTGTTTTACACTACAAAATATCGCCCAATTAGTGCAAAATGGTACCATTTGCCTTCATATTTCAATGTCACATGGTCCCTTTTTGCACCAAGGGGGCAAAATATAAAACAATGTCAATATGAAGACAACATGTCGATTGCAACAAACATGTCACTTGCTTACAGATGAAGGTCACGGAGGATATTTTCATATGTACTGTGTTTTTTTTCACCATTTTGGGAATGGGGCCGGGTCCCTTTGGATTGGGACATATAGCGTCTTTTTGCCTAAAATTAGGAAATTAATGTTGTTGATTTTATGGTTACAAACACCTTAAAATTGATAATATATTTTTTTCAGTATTATATGTTCTAAGGTTCAACTTATAAAGCTGGATTTGGTGATAATTGACATGTTTAAACTTATTAACAAAATATTCTTTTGTGGACCTTCCATTGGGAATGTGTAGGTCCCATTTTGGAAAAATATATACTTTTTATGCTCCACGAACCCCGAAAATTTTCAGGGAGCATATAGTTGCAAGTTTGTCCTTCCTTACATCCTTCCGTCACACTTTTGTTACAGTTTCTCATAGCACCTTCAATATTTACCGATCTCTTACATTTGGCATGTAGATACCTGGCATGGAACTCTACCTTTTGATGAGGTTTGAGGTCACTGGGGTCAAGGTCAAGGTCACCGAGGATAATAATAGATTTTCCGTCACACTTTTGTTACAGTTTTTCATAGCGCCTTCAATATTTTACCGATCTCTTACATATTTCGCATGAAGGTACCTTACATGGACCTCTTCCTTTTGATGAGGTTTAAGGTCACTGGGGTCAAGGTCACCGAGGCTAATAATAGATTTTCTCAAGGTCAAACAAGGGGAGCATCCATCATTTTCAACGATACTTGTTCCATTGGGAATGGGTCACCCTACCGGATCCAAATTTAACAAAAAAAACAAACAAACAATGATGTATATAGCGAATGTTCATGTTTGTGTCTGGACAATAACCTGGACATGCTTGTAAGAGATTTCCATATAAATTTGCCCAAATAAACATTATATGTGTGCAATCCTTTAAAGTAGGGATGCAAGAGGTTAACCGGTTAACCTACCGAAACGACCAGTTAACCGGTTACATTTTTGGGAAAAGGTTAACCTGAACAAATATTTGATTATGTGTTTTTTCATGGAATAATTCGTACAATTTTACTGTTTGTGTGTGACATACTGCCAACTTGCGTTAGCGACTAGTTAGAATAACATGCCGCACCATCGACGGTAATATATAACGTGTCAACAATCAAAGCAATAAATCAATACCTTTGTGATAATTGGAACTATTGTTTTGTTTGACTGGCCAAAATTTAACTAGCGAACTGCTGGGAGTGGGAACTATTAGCGAAGACGTTGTTGACACGTTTATCGAACTCGCGGTAAAAATCAGTTGAGACAAAGGACGGCTTATTTTGATGTTTTGATAACCAATATCCAACAATGATTGCTTGCGAAATTACCGTGTTTATAATTGTAACTAACAATTTAATCAAGCATTGCATTCGCAGTTAAAATCTTGTTAAAGTCGTATTTGTTTATCAGAAATAAATATCATTATTATAATTTACATCCAACGATTCCAACATTACTGTCCGATGCAAGTTTTGTTTAAGAAAGCGAATTATTTACTAATTAAATAATTAAACATCAATTTAAAATCTTTTAAAGATAAGACCATTAAATTTAGTATTTGTGTAATTGCATAAAAGTAGCGCGCTATGGTGCGTTAACAAACATACGTAACTATCAGTATTTGAGATCATAAAACCTTGTTACTGCGCTTGTAAATAAATATACTGATTATATAAAATATTCAACTTACATTTCGTTCAAAATTAATTTAGTTTGCACTCGTCTCCTTTACTTTACCCAGATTTTTTTGGAATGTATAATGAACATGAAACGATAATACTTCGGCTAAAGACGCTAAAATGCAAACAACAAAATATGCAATTATTGAATAAGAAGAGATGCAGAACACACATGACCCATTTTTCGTTGAATATAAAGAGAGAAAAAACTTTTTAAAGTTTCAAAAATTAAAACAGAATGCACAAAGGCATACACCATTTTCATGAGCGATACGACGCGAACTTAATATAAGCGGCCGAACCAAAAATAAGTTAATAACACGTGCAAATGAAAATTGTGTATTTCTTAATTTTTTTACTCCTATGCATTTACCCTTCACCACTTAGATACGTATTTAACCCTTCACCACTTAGATGCGTATTTGACTTTTTACCACTTAGATACGTATTTGTTCGCATTTGGTTTTCCCTCAGAAAATCAATTTAATTTAAGACCTTTCTTAATAGACTCAAGTTTTAAAGGCTTCAATTCCAACCCTTAGATACTGATGAGCAGCAAACAGCATAAAACCTGAACAGACTGCGAGTTACTCCCAGACTGTTATGGCTTTAAGCTGTTTGCACATAGCCATTTTCAATTTGCCTCTGAGTGGGAAAGGGTTAATTGCAATTTTTTCTCTATAATTATCAGTTTGCTTTTATGATATATTTTTTTAACGAAAGATATATTTTTTTTAACCAAAGTCTCTTTTGTTAGCAAAACTCCAGTTTAGACTCGCCAAAATTTAACTAGCGAACTGCTGGGAGTGGGAACTATTAGCGAAGACGTTGTTGACACGTTTATCGAACTCGCGGTAAAAATCAGTTGAGACAAAGGACGGCTTATTTTGATGTTTTGATAACCAATATCCAACAATGATTGCTCGCGAAATTACCGTGTTTATAATTGTAACTAACAATTTAATCAAGCATTGCATTCGCAGTTAAAATCTTGTTAACGTCGTATTTGTTTATCAGAAATAAATATCATTATTATAATTTACATCCAACGATTCCAACATTACTGTCCGATGCAAGTTTTGTTTAAGAAAGCGAATTATTTACTAATTAATTAAACATCGATTTAAAATCTTTTAAAGATAAGACCATTAAATTTAGTATTTGTGTAATTGCATAAAAGTAGCGCGCTATGGTGCGTTAACAAACATACGTAACTATCAGTATTTGAGATCATAAAACCTTGTTACTGCGCTTGTAAATAAATATACTGATTATATTAAATATTCAACTTACATTTCGTTCAAAATTAATTTAGTTTGCACTCGTCTCCTTTACTTTACCCAGATTTTTTTGGAATGTATAATGAACATGAAACGATAATACTTCGGCTAAAGAAGCTAAAATGCAAACAACAAAATATGCAATTATTGAATAAGAAGAGATGCAGAACACACATGACCCATTTTTCGTTGAATATAAAGAGAGAAAAAACTTTTTAAAGTTTCAAAAATTAAAACAGAATGCACAAAGCTACACACCATTTTCGTGAGCGATACGACGCGAACTTAATATAAGCGGCCCAACCAAAAATAAGTTAATAACACGTGCAAATGAACATTGTGTATTTCTTTTTTTTTTTCGGCGTAAGCTGTATTAAGCCAGCTTTTCACCTTAGCCTGACCTTTGTTAGCGTCCAATAGAATTCAAATAAACTTCCTGCGGCCAAGTACAGATGAATACACTTCATTGACTGCATTGGCTGATTTGAGAATACGACCAGAACATTGGAAACATGTCTGCGTCTTTGAAACACTGTTTTACTGCGTGTTCAGCATGAAACAATTTTATATCTTATGAAAAGGCTTAATAGATAGAACAGTTTTACACTCAATCTCGGCATCAATACAGTTTGTGCGTCCACCTTTTATTTTCAGAAGATTTTCAGCGCGAGAACGTTTGCACTTAAAGGCTATTTTCTCATATTTATTACTAACTTTCATATTCCTGTCAACATGTTAACATGTTAAAGTATAGAGAGCAGTGGAAGCGAAGACTCACTTTAATGCATTGCATTTCAACTCGCGAGGTATATCAGGTCAATTTGCGGCCACTTTGTGTGAATGTGAGAGTTTATATACAGGTCATCGCTGCGTCTCTACCCTATGTGCTGATCGGAGTTCGCGGCCAGGAAAATAATCGTTACATAATAAAGACGCTATAGCGTGAACTAGGTGAACTGGAATTTTCTTTAGACCAGACAGATGTTAAATGAAGATATCCAGCGATATCATATGGTATGTCAATAATAGATTCTTAATGTGTTTTACAACAATACCATGATAAATATTATTTTTAATTAATTTAACAAGAATTATGCCATCATATTGACTAATGAATTAAGCATGAGCGCAATGATTCTCGATACTGTTCAAAATCGAATCAAATAGCAACGCCAGACAAACCACTAAAACAGGTTTGTTCGAAGAACGCGCGTATAAATATTTAAAATATATACGGATACTTCGCGTGTGGCCGGTTGACTCATATGTTTTAATTTCACTTCCATTCTTCTTTTGGTTTTCTATTTTGTATCTATACGTTTATGACCAGCAATATGTAATAATGTAAAATAAGCCGCGAAAACTCCGCGTATGATCCCGTACTGCGTTTGCTGCAGCTAAGAACTGCACAGAAAAAGACATTCGCTATCTTTGATCTCATTCATTGAAGTCTTTACCTTTCATTAACTGCAACCACAATCAACGCCGTATATCTTTTTTTAAAGATATTTCTTGTTACTCCTATGCATTTACGCAGGGAAAATAAAAAAATATATAGCATACATTTACAGAATTATAAAAAAAAATTGTATAATACATTTTATTACAAAACTGGCATGTTATCAACGCAAGGGATTTCAGATTTGAAATAACTTTCGTTTCTATAGAGCAGTTCGAGCGGTATGACATTTTTTACGTACTCTTAATCAATAACTACTTACGGCGTTTCGGTTAACCGGTTAATAACTGGTTACATAAAAAGGTTAACCGGTTCATGATTTCTGTTACCTCTTGCATCCCACTTTAAAGGTCAAGATCGTAGCAGACACTGTATACGGTAATAGTGATACTAGATGTTCATAAACCTGTCAGTTCCATTTCTTTATAGTGCATCTGCAATTTTTCTTTTAATTTCAATTTACATGTATGCACCGACTATAATGTTGACTTAAAGTTGAATTATACAATTTAAGCAACAGTTACAATGGAATGAGTGGTATATTAACTGTTCAAATTGTGTCTGTCACACAACACTTGTTTCCGTGTCCAGTGACATTTAAATGGGCGACCTCACACATTTCTACTTGTTATTCCATACATAAATAAAGACTTGTCCATGGCATCTATTTGGGACTGTAATTTTGTAAATGGATGCAAAATATATTATTATTATTTTATTATTATGATTATCATTATACCGGATTTATATAGCGCAAGAGTGCACGTTCAAAAGCGCTTATGTCTGAAGTAAGTTTCCTTATACATTGAGATAAAATGACTGGTATACATAAAACACCCTAAAATGATATGTTTAGTTGTGCAAACCCTTAATTCAAGTATGTAAATGTAACTCAAATGACTGTACCATGTTGGTACTGTGAAACCCATATTATTTGTTGCACACTTATTTTCATGTAATTCAATTAAGAGATAAAATGTCCAATAAACTTTCAAATCTGAACACATTATCATACATGTATTATAACACATAAAACAAAAATCCCAATTTAATTAAAAACAAAAATGCCAGGTTTTATGATCCACAAAATTTCATGTAAACATAACTAAATGAAAGGTCTACAGTAACATCCAGTCAAACAATTAGGTCATCCAGGATGCAAAGCAGATAGTTTACTTGTTTAACATGTATATGTAGTGTTAAGGCTAGGTCATAATCTAGGACTGTTAGTGTTCATAATCTAGACTGAAAGTGGTGTGTGTAAGTTTTTTTAGATGTTTTGTGGTTTGAACATGGATTATTTAACAACCTTAAACAGGGAATAATAATGAATAAATGAATCTAATATTAAATGTATGAACAACTTGTGAGGATATGCTTTATAATATTTTGCAATACAGCATTTTAACATGGTTTAACAGGAAGCCTTAAAACATTTTGTGAAATTGTGAAAGTAGCTAGACCATTATATTTATGAACAGTTCAAAGTGATTTTTTGTGCAGAAGGTAATATTAATTGATTGTAATGTATTCATATTATGGTGAAGTGTTGGATTCATGATAAAGACCCATGGCAGTTTAAGGAAAGTCTGTGCTCTCATAGGGTTTTCTACGCCCTTTTTTTCCACTATAAAATCTGCCACCTGACAAGCTGACTGAGCTTAACCCTTTACCACTTACATACATATTTAACCCTTCACCACTTAGATACATATTTAACCCTTCACCACTTAGATACGTATTTAACCCTTTACCACTTAGATACATATTTAACCTTTCACCACTCAGATACGTATTTAACCCTTCACCACTTAGATACATATTTAACCCTACACCACTTAGATACATATTTAACCCTTCACCACTTAGATACGTATTTAACCCTTCACCACTTAGATACGTATTTAACCCTTTACCACTTAGATACATATTAAACCCTTCACCACTTAGATACATATTTAACCCTTCACCACTTAGATGCGTATTAGACTTTTTACCACTTAGATACGTATTTGTTCGCATTTGTTTTTTCCTCAGAAAATCAATTTAATTTAAGACCTTTCTTAATAGACTCAAGTTTCAAAGGCTTCAATTCCAACCTTTAGATACTGATGAGCAGCAAACAGCATAAAACCTGAACAGACTGCGAGTTACTCCCAGGCTGTTATGGCTTTATGCTGTTTGCACATAGCCATTTTCAATTTGCCTTTGAGTGGGAAAGGGTTGATTGCAGTTTTTCTCTATAATTATCAGTTTGCTTTTATGATATATTTTTTTAACGAAAGTCTCTTTTCTTAGCAAAACTCCAGTTTAGAATGAAATTGTCGTCCCTGTTTATCTGGCATGAAACTTTAAGCACATGCATTAAATCCCCTTTTCACAGAGCACAGTTCATATTTATTTATCATGGCCACTCTAGAGACTTATTATAAATCTCCCCAGCCACTGATACTGAGTAAATGGAGTTATATTAAAATCACAATCGACACAAATTCATGTAGAGAAGTTTTCTCACACTGTACAACATGAAAACTTGCAGGGATTGTTACAAATGATATGACGTTGTTCAGGTGAGATTTTTTTGTCTTGCATTAAAATGACAAAAGCAATACCCCTTTTTAACTATAATTTCTCAGGCATTTTTATTGTTTCTAAAGACTTTATTAGCCAAACTATACATTTTTGAAACTACAATGTCCAGGTGTGTGATATTTGCTATGTAAAATTGTTAGTTTTTACATAGTTTCATTTCATACAATGATTAGTTTAATTCCTATCGCACAAGACAATACAATAAATAACTGGATGCTCTTACAGGTCAAGCTGCCTCCCCAGACGCTGAATACGTCGGTCTTTACGCAAAGGAAGTGGCCAATAAAGCCTGGGAAGTAGCGACCCGGAGTAACCATAGATTGACCAATCAAACCACGGCGGCGTCAGACCCTGCCAACAGTGGCAGACGACATTACAGTACGTCTGCTGCAGACATGACCAGTGCTGGTTGGTTCAATTTTTGTGCTATTGTTGCGTACAATATTTTGTTATTAATGCAGTGAATGAGTTGTGTGTTGAGTAAAAAGAAATCAGTGATTTTAAATGCTTTTTAAGTTATAAATGTAAATAACAAAAGCATTTCGTTAATTCTTTTACTCTCTTTTAAACCTATCTTACACTTTTGTTTAACAAATTCAATTGCATATAATAAATCAGTGTAAATTAACATGTTACAAATGTTCATGAACTTTAGTTGATGTAAGATAACATTTAATCATGAATAAGTTATAAATAAAATGCGCACTTGCATTAGTATAGCTTATTGAGAAAAATAATTGCACTGTGAAATAATTCCTAGTGCTAAATATGTTAAAACACACAATTAGTTGTAATATATATATTTTAACATCTTTACTTGTTACTGCAGGTTTGATGATAATTTCTGCACTCATTATAATTTGGTTCTGGTATTATTACTGCAGGTTCATTGATAATTTCTGTGGAGAGTCTCCCAGAGCGAGTACGTACCCTCCACAAGCAGGTGAAGGAGTTTATCGCGACCCACATTGCCCCGATAGAGCTCAAGTATGTGGCACACTCGCAGTCCAAAGACAAGTGGAAAGTCTTTGAACCCATTGAGGAGCTCAAGGTGAAAGAAGTGTTCTGGGAAAATGGGGCTTTACGGATGTGCGTAAAGTGCCATCCCAGATTAGCCTGTGCAGTCTGCACAGGCTTATCAGGGTCAGGGACGACACTGTCCACTTATATGGATTTTTTTTGCGGAAAGGATGTCTCTGTTTAGAGAAAAATGTCCCCTTTTTTATTGAACATATATCGCATTCAGAAGTCGGTAACCACTGTTTTGCATCGTATTAAGAAAAGACGTTTGTTCATAGTGTGTGAATAGCAACACATTTTGAATAATATTATACAATGTTTTATATATCATGTAATCTGCAAACAAATTGTTTGCAAAATGTTATCCCTTACTTACTCGTCTGGTAAGAAAATAATCATTAAATTTCAGGCAAAAGCCAAAGCTGCAGGACTGTGGAACCTGTTCCTGCCAAGAGAGTCAGACCACGGGGGTAAATATGGGGCCGGACTTAGCAATCTTGAATACGCCTTCATTTGTGAAGAGATGGGGAAGTACCTGATAGCACCAGAGGTAATTTTGGGCAAATTATGGGAGTGAATATTTGTCTGGTTTGGGGGTTATAGAATTATGATTGTTGGATCTGCTGGTGGGTAAATATGGGAATGAGCTAAGCAACCATAAATACCTTGGTGACCCCTGCTGGTAAAATGATGCTGGGTTTAGCACTGGTGAATACACATTAAAGGGGCCATTATGCAGATTTTGGCATGTATTGAAGTTTGTCATTAAATGCTTTATATTGATGTATGTAAACATTGGATCTAAAAAGCTCCAGTAAAAAATCAAGAATAAAATTTAAAGAAAGAAAAAAAAGTAACCCTCAACAGGGCTCGAACCACTGACCACTGGAGTCCTGGAGTAAAAAGTCGCCCACTTAGAACACTCGGCCATCAGTGCTCATACAATGATGGATGTATTTTATCCTTGTAGTTTCACAAAATATAACAACAACAACAAAACTTTCAAAATTATTCAATTGTTTTGCGTTGCAACACTTAATAATTTTCAGGTTTTTAAATCTTCAAAAGATGCATATAATGGCTATTTTAGAGCATGGCAAATGTTTAGTATTACTGTTTCCTCACACATATCATAACTAAAACGAAAATTTGCGGATCTGAAACAATTTTTATGCCCCCGAATAAGAGCATATAGTGATAGCACACTTTGCGGTTAGGTTTAATAAAAATGCTCATAACTTCTATGTCGCTTCAGATGTAACCTTCATATTTGGTATGCATGTGTATATGGACAAGGCCTTTCCATACGCACACAAATTTTGAACCTTTTGGCCTTGAACATGGGTCCGCGTTTAGTTTTCGAAATATGCGTTTATGTTTTGAAACATGCTCATGACTTCTATCAAAGCGTTTTTCAGGAGCATATGTCATCCTATGGAGACAGCTCTTGTTTTTAATTTTGTCAGTTTGTACATTTTTACACTAATTTCTTGTAAATAATCATTCAAGGATTGAGCGCACAACTAATGTACCTCATAAAGAAATGTTAAGAAGATACAACACTTTCACACCCATGCCATGTTTCATCCAGGTGTTCAACTGCTCGGCCCCCGACACAGGCAACATGGAGGTACTGGTTAAATATGGCACGGAGGAGCAGAAGCAGCGCTGGCTTGTTCCACTGTTGAACGGGGAGATCAGGTCGTGCTTTGGGATGACAGAACCAGCGGTAGGTGAACTTAAAGAGCGTTGGCTTGTTCCACTGTTAAATGGGGAGATCAGGACGTGCTTTGGGATGACAGAACCAGCAGTAGGTGAACTTTAAAGAGCGTTGGCTTGTTCCACTGTTGAACAGGGAGATCAGGTCATGCTTTAGGATGACAGAACCAGCGGTAGGTGAACTTTAAGAGCACTGGCTCATTCCACTGTTGAACGGGGAGATTAGGTCATGCATTGGGATGACAGAACCAGCGGTAGGTGAACTTTAAGAGCGCTGGCTCCTTCCACTGTTGAACGGGGAGATCAGGTCATGCTTGGGATGACAGAACCAGCGGTAGGTGAACTTTAAGAGCACTGGCTGGTGCAACTGTTGAACTGGGAGATCAGGTCGTGCTTTGGGATGACAGAACCAGCGGTAGGTGAACATTAAGAGCGCTGGCTGGTGCCACTAATGAATGGGGAGACCAGGTCATGCTTTGGGATGACAGAACTAGCGGTAGGTGAACTTTAAGAGCGCTGGCTGGTGCCACTAATGATCGGGGAGATCAGGTCATGCTTTGGGATGACAGAACTAGCGGTTTAAGAGCCAGGTTCTCGGTAAAGTGGGCTTAATGCATGTGCCTAAAGTTTTGTCCCAGTCTGACAGGCTAATCAGGGATTACACTCTCTGCTTTTATAGAATTTTTTGTTTAAAGGAGGTTTTTCTTAAACAAATTAAAGTCTAAATAATTGTTAGCATTTGCCACTCAGATATTCACTTTGATGCGTTTGTAGTACCTGAGAAAGTCTAATTAATTTTCAGAAGATTTTGAGGTACTTGCAGGCTGTGAGGTACTTGCAGGCTGTTCTGGTTTTCTGCTGGTTGCATATATTTTCACTTTGCTTCTGGGCGGGACAGGGTTAACATCAAGCATATCAACTCAAGTTTTGACCACAGTTGCATCGATTTTATTTATGAACATGGACAACACATCCATTCTTTCCTTACCTCATTTTGACTTAGTTTTGTACTACATTCAGAAAGTCTCAATTCTTTGTGAACACAAGATGACACATTTCATGGAACATAAACAATGCTAGCTTCTTTGCTTTGCAGATACTTGCATTAATGATGTCTACGAACATTATCACTACACCGATATCACTTGACTTCACTTGAACATTAACCTAGTTTGGTAATGAGACTAATTCAGAAAGTACAAATTCATGAGTAGCCCAGACTGATGCATTTTGTTTTACGTCAATACCCAATCAATATATACCCAATCAAAGCTTTAAAGCATGGGGATGCTATAAAGATTTGATTGGCTTAAATAATAATGTCTTTGAACACTATCTATATCCCCATATCACCTGACCTCACGTTGACCATAAGACTTGATCATAAGACTTGACCATAAGACTTGATCATAAGACTTGATCATAAGACTTGACCATAAGACTTGATCATAAGACTTGACCATAAGACTTGATCATAAGACTTGATTATAAGACTTGACCATAAGACTTGATCATAAGACTTGATCATAAGACTTGACTATAAGACTTGATCATAAGATTTGATCATAAGACTTGACCATAAGACTTGATCATAAGACTTGATCATAAGACTTGACCATAAGACTTGACCATAAGACTTGATCATAAGACTTGATCATAAGACTTGATCATAAGACTTGACCATAAGACTTGATCATAAGACTTGACCATAAGACTTGATCATAAGACTTGACCATAAGACTTGATCATAAGACTTGACCATAAGACTTGACCATAAGACTTGACCATAAGACTTGATCATAAGACTTGATCATAAGACTTGATCATAAGACTTGACCATAAGACTCGATCATAAGACTTGATCATAAGACTTGATCATAAGACTTGACCATAAGACTTGACCATAAGACTTGACCATAAGACTTGATCATAAGACTTGATCATAAGACTTGACCATAAGACTTGATCATAAGACTTGACCATAAGACTTGACCATTATACTTGTTCAGAGTGTCAAAGTGCTCGGTTAATACAAACATATCGCTTGCTGCAAAGCTTTGATAATTGTATGGATGTTATCAATGTACTCTCTTAACACTCACATCACCTGACCATGACGTTGGCCTACTTTTGGACTTAGACTTATTTAAATGAGCCCATTAACCAAAACTAACAAGTCTTCATTTCTTCCACTCTGGGGGCACATGCGTTTATCGAACGCAGCATTTTGTTGCAGGTGGCATCTTCAGATGCAACCAATATCCAGTCCTCCATTGTGCGAGATGGCGACAGCTATGTGATTAATGGACATAAGTGGTGGACTTCAGGTAGGGCATGTATGACATGTTGGAAGGTCATGTGTCAGCTTAGATCAATAAAATAGCCTCGTTTGATAAAACTGGGCGTAATGCATTTTCAAAAAAAGTGGTGTCCCAGAGGTTTATCAGGGATGACACTTTTTGCCTTCACTGGATTTTTGTTTAGAAGAGACATTTAAGCGTAGAATTCAATAAAAGCTGAAAGTGTTGTCCCTGATTAGCCTGTGCGGATTCCACAGCCTTATCTGGGATGACATTTTATGCACATGCATTAAGCCCTGTTTTCCCAGAATGCCACTCAATAGACTATTTGCTTTCAATTTTGCATGGCAGATATTTAAGTATCACTTGGTTACGAATTGTTAATGTGTATATGGATTCATTGAAATCACACGTTTTAAGTTTTTTTGCTAAATGGTTTTCAGACTAATTCTGTTCAACCATTTGTTTTGCATTATGATGCTTTGCTATAGAACCTCTGCAATCTAATGGAAATGGACTTTAATGTCATGATTTATAATTGACATATTAAGGTCTTAAAGTATCATTATATTTTATTTTTTAAAAACCCAGCTTTGTTCAACCAGAAGAAAACATAATGACATTGCCTTAAAATTGCTAAATATTAAGATACAAGTTCAATCACAGTAAACATGTACTCAATTTTAATCAATTTTTATCAAATCGTAGATTTCACATGTTCTTTTTTCTGCAGGTGCCATGCACCCAAGGTGTAAGTTATGCATATTCATGGGCAAGACTGACCCCTCAGCCAAGACCCATTCCCAACAGAGCATGATACTGGTTCCTATGGATACGCCTGGGGTCAAGATTGTGCGATCCCTCAGCGTCTATGGTTATGAAGATCCACCAGGTCTGTGTTCATGTGCAATCGTGTTGATTATGTATGACACCGGAGCATTCTGTTTATTTGAACATTTATGAACTTTGATTTATTTCTTTAAAGTTTTCTCAATATAAATGTATTCATATCAGGAATATGATCTGTTCAGTATTCAATATATAGAGGATATTTGTTGGATTCAGTGGAATATCGATTTTAATTCACGAGTGATCATAGAAAATTTATATTTGCTATGATCACAAGTGAATTCAAATTGATATTCCGCCGAATCCAACACATTTTCGTTTAATTTTATGCTTTTTCACCGTTAATTTACAATGTAAACGAGTTTAACTGGAGAATTTCGCTGAAATAATGACATCATTTCGTCAAACAAATAACGTCATTTCACAGTAAAACAGTGAAAATTATCGATAATTTGCAGTTATTTTTTCACTATTCACAACAATGAATTATTGGTTTTAATTCACTGATATTTCTCTATAAACCACCGGTAAGCATAAAATAAATTATGTCGTTTCACATTTAAAACATCCTTCACAATTTAGATACACTGTTTATTATTGCTTCTCCTATATTTGTATTTGTCTTTAATATTGACAAGACTTGTAACAAATATGTAATATAATGTTAATTTGCTTGATGATGCTTATGGGAAAATTTGGTGATTAAATAGGTATGTAAATGTTGTAACTTAAAAATGCAGAATTCTGCTCCAATCACTATCTAGAATAGTGTTATGGTTATAGTTCCAGTCTTTCGACCAAAAGGTCCCAGCTATGATCCAAACTCAGGGAGAGTTCATGTGTGACTTGAAAGTGTCTCTATAAGCCCAAGGTTTTTGATGCAGTTGAGTTTAAACAAATGAGCAGCACCCTGGGAAAACGGCTTAATGCATGGGCTTAAAGTGTCGTCCCTGATATAGGGTTTAATGCATGTGTTTAAAGTGTCGTCCCGGATATGGGAAAACAGGGCTTAATGCATGGGCTTAAAGTGTTGTCCCAGATATGGGAAAACACGTTTAATGCATGGGCTTAAAGTGTTGTCCCAGATATGGGAAAGCAGGGCTTAATGCAAGGGTTTAAAGTGTCATCCCAGATATGGGAAACTAGGGCTTAATGCATGGGCTTAAAGTGTCGTCCCGAATAAGCCTGTATGCACAGGCTTATAGTATTGTCCCGGATAAGCCTGTATGCATGGGCTTAAATTGTCATCCCAGATAAGCCTGTATGCTCAGGCTTAAAGTGTCGTCCCGGATAAGCCTGTATGCACAGGCTTAAAGTGTCGTCCCAGATAAGCCTGTATGCACAGGCTTAAAGTGTTGTCCCGGATAAGCCTGTATGCACAGGCTTAAAGTGTCGTCCCAGATAAGCCTGTATGCACAGGCTTAAAGTGTCGTCCCGGATACGCCTGTATGCACAGGCTTAAAGTGTTGTCCCGGATAAGCCTGTATGCACAGGCTTAAAGTGTCATCCCGGATAAGCCTGTATGCACAGGCTTAAAGTGTCGTCCCGGATAAGCCTGTATGCACAGGCTTAAAGTGTCGTCCCAGATAAGCCTGTATGCACAGGCTTAAAGTGTTGTCCCGGATAAGCCTGTATGCACAGGCTTAAAGTGTCGTCCCAGATAAGCCTGTATGCACAGGCTTAAAGTGTCGTCCCGGATAAGCCTGTATGCACAGGCTTAAAGTGTTGTCCCGGATAAGCCTGTATGCACAGGCTTAAAGTGTCATCCCGGATAAGCCTGTATGCACAGGCTTAAAGTGTCATCCCGGATAAGCCCGTATGCACAGGCTTAAAGTGTCATCCCAGATAAGCCTGTATGCGCAGGCTTAAAGTGTCATCCCGGATAAGCCTGTATGCACAGGCTTAAAGTGTCATCCGGGATAAGCCTGTATGCACAGTCTTAAAGTGTCGTCCCGGATATGCCTGTATGCACAGGCTTAAAGTGTCATCCCGGATAAGCCTGTATGCACAGGCTTAAAGTGTCATCCCGGATAAGCCTGTCTTCGCAGGATAATCAGTAAAGACACTTTCTGCTTTTATTGTATTTTTCGTTATAATGAAGTCTCATTTAAGCAAAGATCAAGTTAAGATGGAAAGTTTTGTCCCTGATTAGCCTGTGTCGACTGCACCGGCTAATCTGTGACACCACTTAACGTTCTAAGACACGTTTAACAGAGCTCAAATAAGCATCAACGAAACCAACTCCAATCACAAACACGTCTTTTCATTCAGCGGGCCATGCCGAGGTGTTGTTTGAAAATGTGAGAGTCCCGGCCTCCAACATGTTGCTCGGCGAAGGTCGCGGTTTTGAGATCGCCCAAGGTCGACTGGGGCCAGGTCGCATACATCACTGCATGCGTCTCATTGGACACGCAGAGAGGTCATTGGAGCTGATGATTCATCGAGTGAGTATGTGGAGGGTTTGCAGGAATGTAAAGATCTGGGAATATTTTCCTAGTATGTTAAAATGGTAAAATCACGTGGGTCCTTAGGAAAACTAAAAAAAAATGCTTAGATTAATTGTTAAGTTTCTGGCTAGTAGTGTTTATGTATTTTTACATTCAAATGTTTTGATCTAGAAATGAGTTACTTGCAGGCGGATCTTGTTTTTTGCTGTTTGCACATAGCCATTTTCACTTTGCTACTTAGCTGGAAATGGTTAATACTGACCTAAACCTCCCTCCCTCCCTTGCTTGGCCACATCACCTCAGTGGGCATTGGTAGGAGACAAGTGTCTCTGGCAACTCTACACTTAATACTGACCTAAACCTCCCTCCCTCCCTTGCTTGGCCACATCACCTCAGTGGCCATTGGTAGGAGACAAGTGTCTCTGGCAACTCTACACTTAATACTGACCTAAACCTCCCTCCCTCCCTTGCTTGGCCACATCACCTCAGTGGCCATTGGTAGGAGACAAGTGTCTCCGGCAACTCTACACTTAATACTGACCTAAACCTCCCTCCCTTCCTTGCTTGGCCGCATCACCTCAGTGGCCATTGGTAGGTGACAAGTGTCTCGGCCAACTGTACCTAAAATTCTGATTTAATTTGGGTATGAGTGAACTGCCAGTAACTGGCATAATAATGTGAACCAGAAAAAGGGTCTTTATGTTAAACTTACTGTTTAAATATGACAAAAAAACACTGTTTAATTTAGCAAAATTTTTTAATTTGTGACAAATATATGATAATGCTTATTTAATCTTACCAGAGAATGAATTATGTGGCTTTTAGGATGCCCCCTGACAAATATGTAATTTTTCTAAAAAAAAATAAATAATTCTTTCCAATTTTGGGTGTGTAATTTTATTCCCAATAAAAAAAAGTATATATTGGGACCTAAAAATTCCCAATTGGTTTCCAAATATTTTTTTTATGTCTTAACATTTAGTTCATCTCCCACGCAGCTTTTAACGTTGAATCCTAGTAAATAAAATATTATTATAGAAAACTTTTTTATTCTCAATATTGCAGCAATTGTTAGCAAAACAACAACAACAACAACTCTTATTTCTCAATTTAAGTAAAAAAGCAGTTATTTTTCCCAATTCAAAGGTCCCAGCCCCATTCCTTAAATGGTGAAAAAACAACACTGAGAATAATTGCTTTATTATTCTGACAATCTGACAAATACCAAAAGATTACAATTCCTGTTTCATGCCACCAGACGATGAACCGCGTTGCGTTCGGCAAGCCCCTGGCGGCGCAGGGTACCATACAGGCTGACGTGGCGCAGTCGAGGATAGACATAGACCTGACAAGACTCATGGTGCTTAAGGCTGCACACATGATGGATCACTATGGCAACAAGGTGAATATTGATGCCGGTCCTTTGGATGAAACATTGTTATCTCATTTTTGGTCATGATGGAACATTTTGCCAACAAGGTGAATATTGATGCTTGTCTTTTGTAGAAACATTTTTATTTAACACACATTTGGATCCTGTACAGGGGCCCCATTATGGAAGCATGTTTTTTTCCCATTTTGGGCACCTGACAATTCCCAATTGAAGATTTTCAAAAAAATATTCAATAAGTCTCAACATTTAGTTCATCTCAAATCCAGCCCTATAAGGTAAACCTGAGTACTAATTTCACTTTATTCTCAATTTACAGCATTTGTTAGCAAAAAAATGAACGATACTAATCTCCCAAATTTAGTCATATGCAAAGGGACCCCGCCCCATTCCCAAAATGGTGAAAAAAAGTTTTTTTTAGTGCTTTGTATCTGGTATGATATACCTTTTATGCTGACATGATAGACAACTTTGGAAACAAGGTGAACTCGGATGCTTGTCTATGTTTAAACATTTTTATCTCATTTAAGCTAAATTTTAACTATAAAGAAGCCTTTTTTAGTGCTTTAGCCTTGACATAATATATTTGTAAAAATTTGATGCAGTTTTGTGTTCTCAGCAGCTTTGCAGAATAGAGATAAAGATAATAAGAAGGCATTTTGTTTGTAAGAACCAGGAACCATATTCACTAACCCATGTTTATGCCTCCGGTCACATTGACCGTCAGTCCGGCCAGCCGGCATTCAGTTTTCCTGAGGTTTTTTACGCAAAGCTCTCAGATATTGAGCTGATTTCTTGTATGTGAGTCTATGCACATGACTTACAGATGAAGTGTGTGTTTTGTTCCGGTTCTGTGATTTTTGGCGAAGTTTGACCTAACAATTTTCTCTAAAATAGCTGCTGTGCAGTAGGGGGCATTGTGTTTCACAAAAGTAGGTCTTGTTAGACTAAGGAATAAAGTGTAGGCTCAGCACCAAGAAAGATACGTCCCGTCTTTGAATATATACAGGCTTCCACTAGTGATTATGTCATAGGAAATTTTACAAGAAAAAATATGAAGATGGAGGTAGTTGATACAAAGTTTGACTCAAAATTAAATATCCCTATTGAAACTAAAATTTTTATTCTTAGACATAAGTCTAAGAGTTGTTTGGAAACTACTTGCCCAGGTCCTTTGTTGAAACATTTTTATTATATTCAAGGTCGAATTTAACTATAACAAATTATTTGTGTACTAAGAAGTGATAACCATAATGACAGTGGGTTGTATGCAAAAACCAGATCAAAGGTCAAGGTGAAAATTCAAGTATTTTTCAAATATAAAAAAAGATAATTGGCATAGTTTTGTTCAGCACTAATGGAATTTTAGATAAGTTAATGTAAGTGACAGCAAGGGTGCCACAATGACAATGTCTGTGAAAACATAATTATTTACTTGATTTTGTTGATGCCAGATATTCAAGTCCTTTCCTAGAACTATGAATACCGGTACCATAGAAAGATGGTGCACTTGCATTTTAAAAGTATTCTTAAATGCTCAGATTGAAACTTTTTTATTCCTTTACATGAGCTAACAATATTTTCGAATACAGGTTGCAGCGAATGAGATAGCTATGATAAAAGTGGCTGCCCCCAACATGGCTTTGAGAGTGATAGACAGAGCTATACAGGTAACAACACCTCATCACAAACTGTATTCAGCATTTCATCTACCCGTTCATACAGAAACCAAATTAAAAGAATGTTTGAGCCTGGCTTTAGGAAAACAATACTTTATGCTTGTGTGTAAAGTGTCATCCCAGATAAGCCTGTGCAATCTGCGCAGGCTAATCAGGTACAACACTTTCCGTTTTTATGGATTTTTTTTGTTTAAAGGAAATTCCTTCTTATGAGAATCCAGTTTAGGAGGAAAGTGCCGTCCCTGACTAGCCTGTGTGGACGGCACAGGCTAATCTGAGACAATATTTTACGCACATGCATTAAGCCTGATTTTCCCAGAGCAAGGGTCAGTATCTTGTCAGAGTTGTCAAATCATACTGTATCCTTCAATCCCTATGAAGTATTGACCTGGAGTACTCAACATGTAAGACTTTGGAAAATAAAGTAAAATATGGAGGCCAAGCAATTAATTGATGTAAAATAAGAAATTGGTATACAGTTCATGTATAATTATGTTCTAATTGGCTTGGAACAACTCATAGGCAGGGAAGAAAGTTGGAAGGAGCCCCACTGGCCAATGACCCATCATTTGTGTGGCCTTATTATGACAAAAACGAATATGTACTATATACAAGAAGTATTGAAAAATGGGAGAGTAACTGCTAGCAAAATTTAGTTTCAAAAACTACAGGCAAAGATGACCTGATATGTAAGTCATTATGGAGGTCAAGGGAGTGAATATAAAGACATCTCTGATTAGATACTGTGAACATTTTATGTAAAATATCCAGTATATTAATACATTGACACGCTCACTAGCACTTCTAACCTGGCTAGGGATGTGATGGGGCATGTTAAGAAATGGTGGGGCTGCGTCATACAAAAATGTGTGTAATGCCATCTGCGACCAGCGTAGCTCCATATACCAGCCTGCGCATCGGTACATTCTGGTCAGTGGCTACACTCTCTGCTATAAAGTCATGCAACGTTTTGTGTTCTAATAAGCTGGAAGGGTAGCTCAGACTGCGCGGTTGCCTTAGCTGGTCTTAACCCTTTGCATGCTGGGAAATTTGTCGTCTGCTAAAATGTCGTCTGCTGAATTTCTAAAATTAGCATTTTCTATGATTTTTTTCAAAGAATACTATCAGAATAGCAAACAGTTTGGCTCCTGATGAGACGCCAAGTTCTGTGGCATCTCATCTGGATCCAAACTGTTTGCAAAGGCCTTCAAAATTCGGTTCCAGCACTGAAAGAGTTAACCCTTTACCACTTAGATACCTATTTTGACAAATGTGTAGCCTCTAAGAAAGATGTATTTAATTTAAGACCTTTCTTAGTAGACACAAGTTTTTCAGGCTTCATTTCCAACCTTTAGATACTGATAAGTAGCAAAAAGCATAAAACCTGAACAGACTGCGAGTTACACCCAGGCTGTTCTGGTTGTATGCTGTTTGCACATAGCCATTTTCACTTTGCTTCTAAGTGGGAAAAGGTTAAGCTACAATAGTCGCAATGACATGAAACACATTTTTGCTATACGCAGCTCATGAGCGAATGCATGTTTATATCATACCTCTTTTGAATGTTGTTTTTTTCCTAAATGTCCAATACTTGTACGCATGGCTTATCCTAACGCTAGCTGAAGATTTTGTTTTTCTATGATTATGCATTTTTTTAATGCGAATTCATGGTTGAATTATACTGCAAATAAGTCTTTTTGGGGGCTTATATTAGAATTCCTTTGGTACTTGTTTGAATATACCTGTACAAGTATATTCAATGTGCACAGCAATATACTGGAACAAATTATACTGATTGAAGGTGTTAAGTATGGTAAAGTTTGAATAATCAATGGCCATAGGAGATATTTGCAAAAAAATATTAATTGACCAGCCAGGTCTATCATTAAGTATGTAAAAACTTTGCTACACATGAGGTTTTGCTGTGTTTTTCCATTACTGAAAAAATGACACTATGTGGAATCATTTGTAATTTCAAGGCTTAAATAGTTTTATAATTTTAGTTGAACCATATTTTTCAGAGCATTTCAAGGCTTAAATAGTTTTATAATTTTAGTTGAACCATATTTTTCAGAGCATTTTTAATCATCGAAGTTAAAATAACCATAGAAAAATTGTTTTCATTCTATTCATTCTTAAGAAACTTCAAACTGAATGTTATGTTAGGGATATGGCCATTTTACCTTAATCTACATTCATTATGGAAATTGCCACCAAAGCATGAAAAGAACCTACCTACTACTTTAACACACCTTTGATAGACCGTTGTTATCCTTAAGTGGCAATATGTGCATCCCCCTATTCTCACCATACACACTATATGTCGAATATTACCCAGAATGCACTCGTAAATACACACAATATTTGTCGATCAATACCCAGAATGCACTTCTCCCCACAGGCCCACGGTGGAGCGGGTATGCATAGCGACCTTCCGTTGGCCTCGTTTTACGCGTGGGCACGGGTGTTACGATTGGCGGACGGGCCCGACGAAGTCCATTTGAGGACTATCGCTAAAAACCAGTATAAGAAAGCTGCCAAGTTGTAGACATTTGGGGATTTGGTGACTGTACAAAAGCTGCCAGGATTTGCAGTTGTGTTTGTTTTTTATTTGGACAGAATCAGTGCATATAAAGTTTTGAATAAATTTATTTGGTGCATGTGTGAGACTGTCTTAATATGTCTGCTAATATGACTTTTGACGTTAAAACTTGTTTTTGGGGGCTATAAGGAAAAGAAACTCCTCATGAATTGTGCAAAATTTGCTTAGAGGTGCATTCAAATGTTGACATGTTAGATATAAAATTGTGTGTCGTCATATTAAGCTGATGTCTATATAATTGCATATTTTTCAGATTGTTTACTGGCTGTTGTATTAGGCTAAAATGGTTTCATGGTTTAAACATGGTTTAAATGGTATCATGGTTTAAACATTTGCTTTGATGTTGATTTTAATGCAGAAAAGATTAGCTTAGTTAAGATAGAATATTGTGATTAACATATACAGTACTTGTGCTTTTTATACAAAATTTATACTATAGATTTACTTCACATGATTTTTTTTAATTACTATGATTTTGACCTTTTGGTAATTTCTATTTTTATTTTGAATGCTTCATATTGTTTTGGTTATTGTACTGTTAAATGTAATATTATTTTTTTTAAATAAATTATGACAAAATGAGTTTGAACGGTTCATTATTAGAAAAAACACCAACAGATCAGCATGCTTATTTTCATGTAGTGGATGTAATAACCCTTTCCCACTTAGAAGCAAAGTTAAAATGGCTATGTGCAAACAGCATTAAACCAGAACAGCCTCTGAGTAAGTCTCGCAGTCTGTTCAGGTTTTATGCTTTCTGCTGCTCATCAGTATCTAAGGGTTTGAAATGAAGCCTTAAAAACTTGAATTTAGTAAGCAAGGTCTTTAATTAAATTTAACTTTCCAAGGGACTTCACATGAATGAAAATACGTTTCTAAGTGGTAAAGGGATCATTTGCATGAGTATTATTATGAGGCGACAATACAAATGGGGCATGGAGGTCTGCTTAATTTCACTATTGTAAGCACTTATTATACTTCTATCGAAAATGTATGTGCACAATTGACAATGTACTCAAGACTTTTCAAAGCGGGTCATTAAATTCATCTTTTACATTTACGTGTTCATACTGGGGCTGGTGTTCTTATATTTCCTATGGAATTCTTTATGTATGTAGTACGTAAGTGAAATCCAAGGTTTTCTTCTGTAGTACTATTTACTTGTTTATAAGTAGAAAGGTATACACATGAAATAACCAGGGACTCATGGAATGGAAGGAATTTTAGTTTTCCCATGACAATAACATATTCATCAGTTCTTCAATGGAATTTTGCTCAAGTGGTTTTAGTGTGAGGTGACTGTATAAATGGAGCATGTAGGTCTGCTTGTGGGTTTTCTTAATTTCGCTATTGTAAGGACTAATTATACTTCTATCGAAAATGTATGTGCACAATTAACAATGTACTCGAGACATTTCAGGGGGGGTCATTTACCCTTTCCCACTTAGAAGCAAAGTTAAAATGGCTATGTGCAAACAGCAAAAAATCAGGACAGCCTGTAAGTAACTCGCAGTATGTTCATGTTATATGCTGTTTGCTGCTCATCAGTATCTAAGAGTTGGAAATGAAGCGTGAAAAACTTGAATTTAGTAAGAAAGGTCTTTAATTAAATATAACTTTGTAAGGGACTACAAATGCTATAAAATACAGTTGTAAGTGGTAAAGGGCTAATTTGCATGAGTTTTATTGCGAGGAGACAGTTCAAATGGGGCATGTAGGTCTGTTTAATTTCACTATTGTAAGCACTAATTATACTTGTATCTAAAATGTAAAATGGTTCTAGGCCCAGGAAACAGACTCGACAGCGTTTATATAAGCCTTAGGCTTTCGATGCAATGGAGCTAAAATAAATAGGTTTAAACTAAACTAAATTGTATGCACAATAAACAATGTACTCGAGATATTTCAGAGCGGGTCGTTAAATTCATCTTATACATTTACATGTTCATACTAGCGCTGGTGTTCTTATAGATCCAATGGGATTCTGTATGTATGTAGTACGTAAGTGAAATCCTATGTCTGTCTGTCCGTCCGAAAACTTTAACATTGGCCATAACTTTTTCAATATTCAAGATAGCAGTTGAACTGTCCGTCAGTCAGTCAGTCTGTCAGTGTGTCAGTCTGTCTGTCCGTCCGAAAACTTTAATGGCCATAACTTGTTCAATATTGAACATAGCAACTTGATATTTGGCATACATGTGCATCTCATGGAGCTGCATATTTTAAGTGGTGAAAGGTGAAGGTCAAGGTCATACTTTAAGGTCGAATGTCAAACATATGGGGTCTGTCCGTCCGTCCGAAAACTTAAACATTGGCCATAACTTTTTCAATATTCAAGATAGCAACTTGATATTTGGCATGCATGTGTATCTCATGGAGCTGAACATTTTGAGTGGTGAAAGGTGAAAGGTAAAGGTCATCCTTCAAGGTCAAAGACATGGCATCTGTCCGTCCATCCAAAAACTTAAACTTTCGCCATAACTTTTTTATGCCCCTGAAGGGTGGCATATAGTCTTTTAACTGTCCCTCTGTCTGTTGGTCAGTCAGTCTGTCCGTCCGTCCGAAAACTTTAACATTGCCCATAACTTTGCAATATTGAAGATAGCAACTTGATATTTGGCATGCATGTGTATCTCATGGAGCTGCACATTTTGAGTGGTGAAAGGTCATCCTTCAAGGTCAAAGGTCAAATTTTGCAATATTGAACATAGTAACTTGATATTTGGCATGCATGTGTATCTTGTTGAGCTGCACATTTTGAGTGGTGAAAGGGCAAGGTCATCCTTCAAGGTCAAAGGTCAAATTTTGCAATATTGAAGATTGCAACTTGATATTTGGCATTCATGCATATCTCATGGAGCTGCACATTTAGAGTGGTGAAAGGTCAAGGTCATCCTTCAAGGTCAAAGGTCAAATTTTGCAATATTGAAGATAGCAACTCGATATTTTGCATGCATGCGTATCTCATGGAGCTGCACATTTTGAGTGGTAAAAGGTCAAGGTCATCCTTCAATGTCAAAGGTCAAATTTTGCAATATTGAAGATATCAACTTGATATTTGGCATGCATGCGTATCACATGGAGCTGCACATTTTGAATGGTGAAAAGGTCAAAGTCAAGGTCATCCGTCAAGGTCAAAGGTCAAAATTTTGCAATATTGAAGAAAGCAACTTGATATTTGGCATGCATGTGTATCTCATGGAGCTGCGCATTTTGAGTGGTGAAAGGTCAAGGTCATCCTTCAAGGTCAAGGTCAAAGTCAAATTTTGCAATATTAATGATAGCAACTCCATATTTGGCATGCATGCGTATTTCATGGAGCTGCACATTTGAGTAGTGAAAGGTCAAGGTCATCCTTTAAGGTCAAAGGTAAAATATATGGCTTCAAAGCGGCGCAGTAGGGGGCATTGTGTTTCACGAGCACAGCTCTTGTTTATCACATGCTTTTAAATAAGCAAATTAAATAAATATTTACGCAAACATAATGATAAATCCCGAATGTTGTTTCGTGACGTCATTTGACGTTGCAACGTCATTTCAGCAAAATAACAAAATGCGATTGGTCAATCAAACAAAAACTAAGCCAATGAAAACTCTTAAAAAGTATATTACACATGTGTAAGATAAAAATAATTGTAATGGTTATATTACATGGGAAACAGGGTATGGCATGTGATAAAATCATATCTTGGCTTACAACAATAAGAATTATAGTGTACACATGTGTAGCACATTTCTGCCAAATGCATTCAGCTCATACAAATAAGAAATGTTCTGTGTACAAGATACTCGCTCGGATAATATATATAATCAAATAAATGACATTAACTACAATAATTTAAGAACACTTATTATTTGTGAAAGGATCTGCACCAAACAGTGTAACCTCAAAATCATAAACACTTCACCAAGTATTTGACCATATCTTGATTGTTTGCATTTTTCAAAACTGATAGTGATAACTTTCCTCTGCACCTGGGCCCACACTTTTCCCTTGTTCCTGTTTGAATAAAGTTTTGTGAATGAGCTTGGCTGCTAGGTAACATTTTAATTGCAATTGATTTTAAAAATCTGAAAGTAAATACATGATTGTATTATCTATAGATTTTTTTTTAAGTTTAACCCTTTCCCCATCAGAAGCAAAGTGAAAATGGCTTTTGCAACCAGCATAATACCAGAACAGCCTGCGAGTAACTCGCAGTCTGATCAGGTTTTATGCTGTTTGCTTCTCATCAGTATCTAAGGATGGGAAATGAAGCTTTTAAAACTTGAATATAGTAAGAAAAGTCCTTAATTAAATTTAACTTTTTTAAGTGACTACAACTGGGTCAAAATACGTATCCAAGGGGGAACAGGTTAAAGGAAAAACTTCCCCAAAAAAGCCATATTTTCTATTATATTTATATGGTATGAATAATTGTATTACATTAATGGTTCAACATAAAACTGTTGTATCTTATAAGAAAAATGTGAAGGAGATACAACAATGCAGCTCTCGTCCATCTATATGAGCCTTGCTCAGGGAAAACATGGCTTACTACATGTGCATAAAAGTGTCATCTCAGATTAGCCTGTGCAGTCCGCATGGGCTTTGTCTGCACAGGCTAATCAGGGAGGATACTTTCCGACTGATATTGGCATAGAAGAGACTTCCTATAAATGAAACTTTCCATGAAAACAGAAAGTGTTGTCCCTGATTAGCCTGTGCAAACTGCACAGGCTAATCTGGGATGTCTCTTTATGCACATTAAGCACAGTTTTCTCAGAACAAGGCCCGTATGCTTGCTTTCAGAGTCATGGTGGTGCAGGACTTAACTATGACAGCCCATTGCCGTATTTTTTCTCCGCTGGGCGCAGCCTGCGTCTAGCTGACGGACCAGACGAGGTCCACAGGCGTACAGTGGCCGCTAGAGAGTACAAGAAACACATGAAACATAAGCTGTAGTTTCTAGTGTCAGGATTTTCCGGGCTTGCAATGAATGACTGTTTACGACACCGATAGTTTTCAATTTTGTGGCAATTTTTTTTGGTGACAATGATTTACTTTTTTCACACCTCCAATATTGCTCTTTGTAATTTCCAGAAGCACAAATTCACATTTCATGTTGTTCAAGCAATAACACTGGATAAGACTGAACGGAGATAAATTGTGTATGATAATGAGAAGCATTGCTTGACTGTGTTCATAGATGGATGTTCAAGTGCAATATGCTATTCAGAGTTGACGTAAGTGCAATAGATTTTGATTGTATTCAGTTTTCATATGCAAGTGAATTATGCTTTTAATGATTTTATGTTAAGATTTGATGTTAAAGTGCAATAGGTTTTGACACTGTTTTTATTAGATATATATACGTGCATTATGGTGTAATTATAGTATGTTGATTTGTAAAATTGTTCATTAATGATTAATGCAGAAATGGTGCTATAGTGTGTAAACATTGATTTTCATTAACAATTAAATTGGTATGTAACAATGTGCTTATTTTGTGTACATTTTTATCTGTGACTAACTACTGGTCTATACAAATTGAAACATTGACTTTAGATTAAGTAGGTGAAAGGTCAAGGTTGCATCTGTGACTAACATCTAGTCTATACAAGTTGATCTATTTATTTTATATTAAGTAGGTCAAAGGTCAAGATAGCATCAGTGACTAACATCTGGTCTATGCAAATTGAAACATTGATTTTATATTAAGTAGGTCAAAGGTCAAGGTTGCATCTGTGACTACCCTCTGGTCTATACAAATTGAAACTTTGATTTTATATTAAGTAGGTCAAAGTTCAAGGTTGCATGGGTCTCTATGTAAATATTGCTTTCCACTCTACTCAAAAACGGACAAAAACTTTGAAATAAATATTGATTTTAAAGTTTGAGATAAGTATGCCATATATCTAGGTCATTGGTGTCCATTATGTAGAAATGGTTTTGAACAAAATGATAGGTAATGATGCACACAATACATTAACAGTTGGATGTCAACAATTGACGCTTCCACATCTGTTCATCATATTTAAATTACTTGAAATAATAGGAAATCTTTTGTTGATATTTATTTTTTAGCGGTTAAACTATTTTATACAAAAGCACACATTAGTTTTGTTTGTGATTTTAAAGTGAGCATGTGTTGATGTTTGTTATTTTGGGTTTATGGAAATCAATCCTTAAACAAAAGCTGAGGAGGAATTAAAACTGAGGTTTAAATCCCAGATTCCAGATCTGTTTTCCATAGTCATCACCATGTGCTACCTCAACAAAGATCATGGGAAGCAATTGTTAGTGTATCCATTATAGCAGTGTTGGTAAATAAGCATCAAAGTTAAGATTGATATGAGCATTGTTCTGGGATAACAGGGTTAAATGCATGTGCGTAGAGTGTCTACACAGGCTGATCAGGGCCAACACATTCCGCTCTAACTGGAAAAGACTTCCTTTACACGAAAAAACACTAAAAGCAGAAAGTGCCATCCCTGGTAAGCCTGTGTGGACTGCTCATTCTAATCTGGGACGACAGCTGCACATTAAGCCCTGTTTTCCCAGAGCGAGACGCATATAGACCAAAGCAACAATTGTGTAAGTACTGGTCACAAAAAATTGTAGACAAAAGTGTTGGTGAGAAATGAAACTGTACATAATTTGTCCAATTGGTTAAAAAATGTACCATGTGCCTTATAATTTCAATGTCACATGGTGCCTTTTTGCACCACTGGGGCAATATCAAGCAAATCTTGAACTTTAAGTTTGCCGTGGCGTAATGGATAAGGTGTCCGCCTAGCGATCGGGAGGTCACGAGTTTGATCCCCAATCAGGGAGCATTCTCTAGATCTTTCCCAAAGACACCAAGTACTGGTTGTAAGCCCAGGAAACGGACTCGAGAGCGTTTCTGAGGCTTTGGATGCAATCTAGCTAAAATAAAGGGTTAAAACTAAAACTGGAACATATTGCAGATGGTCAGTCACTCCAGATGATATAGGCATACAACTACCAAAAAACGTAACTATAATTATTTCAATTTTGAAATTTATTTTTATATAACCATAAAACAATCCTAGTGTAAAGCAAATAGTACGTCATTACATATAATACCATGTAAGCTCAACACATAGGATTAAGCATCGTAATGACACATAAAATGCATTGGCAAGCGAAATGAAAAATAACAATTATAATATTTCTAGTTTCATAATGAACGCATCAATGTCATTAAATACAAGATGGTTGAACCAAATCAAAACAGGGCAAACTGAAAAATCTAGAAAGCATTCTCTGTGAAAGGAAGCCAGCTCTTGAACAAAGCCAGTAAAACTGCACAAGTACCAGGAATAATTTTCAGAATACCTGCCCTCCTAATGGTCAGGTATTATAATAGAGTCGTGCTCTGTAAAAAGGGTTTTTATGCATGTGTGGAAAGTGTCGTCCCTGATAAGCCTGTGCAGTTGACACAGGCTAATCAGGGGCGACATTTTCCGCCTAAACTAGATTTCAGCTAAGAAGAGACTTTCTTTAAAAGAAAGATATCATAAAAGCGAAAAGTGTCATCCCTAATTAGCCTCTGTGGACTGCACAGGCTAATCTGGGACGATACTTTACGCACATGCATTAAGCCCCCTTTTCACAGAGCGAGGCTCAGTTAGTTCACTGGCCAGTAAATTGGAATTTGGGCAAGTAATACAAGTTTACTCGACCTTCGTTTTGGGACTATGAAGAAAAAAATCAGGTAAGTCTACTTAGAACATTTAGCGGCAACTCTTGTGTAAACTAAATATGCAAGTAAAACTCCCCGGACTTCCTTTTATGCCAGCCCTGGCCATAACATTAAAGTGGACTGTCAAATTTACACTCTTTAACAATAATAAGGGATGCGATTCAATGTTATTGAAACAAAAATGAAAAAATACTTTCATGTTTTTGTAAAACATGGGGATTTTTTCAAATGTTTTATAGCATAACCTCCAAGTTAAAAACACCTCATGAAAAATAGTCATTATCAAATAAAACAGTTATTTAACAACATCTTTTAAGAAATATTTATATTGACTTCATTAACTAAACAATTTACAAAATCTGTTTTTTTCATGCAACAAACTCACATCAAATATAAAAAACAAAAAGGTTCCGGCTTTGTACCATATTAATCTTGCAGCAATTTGTTATATGAGTAATACTTCTTAAAAACCACAATTATTTTCCAGACACTTATATTGGTAGGTAATCTTAACCACAAAGTCAAATGTAAAACTAATGTTAAATTCTTATATAAGACATTATAAAAACAAACACGAAATATACATAAAACAAATGATGTTTGTCAGAAACACAATGCCCCCTACTGCGCCGCTTTGATTGATTGATTTATTTTTTATCATTTGGCAGGTACAGATAATTATCTCCCTGAAAAGCTTATTACTTCCATTGGATTGTGTTTTTTTTACCTTTGACATTGAAGGATGACCTTGACCTTTCACCTCTCAAAATGTGCAGCTCCATGAGATACACATGCATGCCAAATATCAAGTTTCTGTCTTCAATATTGCAAAAGTTATCGCAAAACTTTAACCAAGGTTAAAGTTTTGGGGCAGAATGACAGACAGACAGGCCAAAAACGATATGCCCCCGATCATTCGATTCGGGGGCATAAAAAGAAGAAAATGAAGGATTTTTTTAATACCCCAAATTCAATATCCACAAAATATATGAATTAACATTAGCAAAGCTGCAGGTGCCTCTATGGCATTTTTCAATGGCCAAAGAAAAAAGGGAAATTAAATGCTTAAATTTTATTCTGAAAATATATATAAAAATTAAGATATTGGTCGTGCTCTGTGAAAAGAGGGTTTAATGCATGTGCGTCAAGTGTCGTCCCAGATTAGCCAGGCTAATCAGGGACGACACTTTCTGCTTTTACGTTATTTTTCGTTTAAAGAAAGTCTATCTTTAGCAAAAATCTAGTTTAGTCAGAAATGGTCGTCCCTGATGTGTGGACTGCACAGGCTAATCTAGGATGTCACTTTACGCACATGCATTAAAGCCCATTTTCACAGAACGCGGCTTATATGTAAATAAGCATTTACACTAATTCTGCTAGTACGATGGAAGCAAAAAGATCTGAACATTTCAAAACTTTAAAAATCAAAAAACCTCAACTCAGAGTTTAACCAGTACTTATGATTGTGGACAAAAAAAGAGTAGCAATTGACACCATGAACTTCCCAATCGCTAGTAAGACTGTGTCCATTATGAAACAGCTTCTTTAAGTAATGTTTATATTTAGAATTTTTATTTTACAGCATCCTGCTATTGTCCTCTATTAGCTTAACCATGTTAGACTTAGATTCACATTTGGCCCATTTGTTGTCCTTTAAAAATCTAAATAAATTATAGATGTTTCTGCATAGATTCAAATGTTAAAGGCTTCATTTCCAATCCTAAGATACTGATGATCAGCTAACAGAGTTAAACCTGAACAGCCAGGGAGATAATTCAAGAGGTTGTTCCAGTTTTATGCTGGTTGCATATAGCCATTTTCACATTTCGTCAGAGTGGGAAAGGGTTAAACCAGTCGACACCTGATTCAAACTTTGATATTCCTAAGTGAGCAAGTGTAACAAACAGTTGAATGCAAAAAAATAATACCAGCATTTTATATTGACGATGGTTAATACACAAAATTCGCTATAACAATTACATGACGTGTATATACACTGTTCAGAGTCTGTCCATATGATGCTATCTGCTTGCATAGAGCTGAATGTAGTCTCTAACTTTAGACTTAAAGGATTCCTGAAATAAAGAACAAAAAAGTCCAATGAACCTGATACCATGTACACTACTGAGCACTTTTTATATATCTACTGCCTGAACATTTGTAGTTCATTTATCATAAGAGTCATGTTCTGGGATATCTGGGCTTGATGCATGTGTGTAAAGTGTAATTCCAGATAAGCATGTGCACTTTCAGCTTAATTTTGTTGTTTTTTTTCATATAAAGAAGTCTCGTCTTTACAAAAATTCAGTTAAGGCAGACTGCACTGGCTAATCAGTGACGACACTACGCACTTGCATTAAGCCCAGTTTTCCCAGAGCAAAGCTCATATATGTTATCATTTGTTGTCAATCTTGTTTTAAATACCCCATTGTCCGGAAACAACATTGAAGTAAGACACCATCCAGAAGGTTTAACCAATAAAAATATTTCTTTATTTTCAATTACAAGTTTATCACATCAAGCATAATGCATGGGTATTTGCATTGCAAACTAATAGGGTTATAAGCATTAATTCACGATCTACAAAAATGTCAGCAGCTGCCAGAGGACCAAAAATGCCAAACCCATGTGACATAAACAAAAACATGTGTAAAGGTAGATTACTCTGAAAAGAGATGCAACAGAGTTACCTACCTTGTCTCGCTCATAGTGTTCTGCAGCCTCCACGTTTAGAGGATCTTCAAAGTTTAATAAATCCTGAAATGAAGAATATAGTGTCTAGTAACCTCTGCCTAAATATGGAAAAATTCAAACGTGCCTGTTTATTTCGAATTAATGGCATTCAAATGAAATATGGTCCAGTGCTGTTTACATGCAATGACGTATATAACATTATCTTTTTTTTACAAAAGTTGAATACCTAACCATGCAGCTAAAATATATTATTTGTCTGTGTGGATTTGTTTTGCTGTATTTGTGTCAATTTACATTCTCATTTTTTTTCTGCATAAGCTGGTTTACCAGTACTAATACTAAGTGCACATATCTGTATAAGTAAGTGCACATATATGTATAAGTACCTGCACATATCTGTATAAGTAAGTGCACATATCTGTATAAGTAAGTGCACATATCTGTGTAAGTAAGTGCACATATCTGTATAAGTAAGTGCACATATCTGTGTAAGTAAGTGCACATATCTGTATAAGAAAGTGCACATATCTGTGTAAGTAAGTGCACATATCTGTGTAAGTAAGTGCACATATCTGTGTAAGTAAGTGCACATATCTGTATAAGTATGTGCACATATCTGTGTAAGTAAGTGCACATATCTGTATAAGTAAGTGCACATATCTGTATAAGTAAGTGCACATATCTGTGTAAGTAAGTGCACATATCTGTGTAAGTAAGTGCACATATCTGTGTAAGTAAGTGCACATATCTGTGTAAGTAAGTGCACATATCTGTATAAGTAAGTGCACATATCTGTATGAGTAAGTGCACATATCTGTGTAAGTAAGTGCACATATCTGTATAAGTAAGTGCACATATCTGTATAAGTAAGTGCACATATCTGTGTAAGTAAGTGCACATATCTGTGTAAGTAAGTGCACATATCTGTATAAGTAAGTGCACATATCTGTGTAAGTAAGTGCACATATCTGTGTAAGTAAGTGCACATATCTGTATAAGTATGTGCACATATCTGTGTAAGTAAGTGCACATATCTGTATAAGTATGTGCACATATCTGTATAAGTAAGTGCACATATCTGTATAAGTAAGTGCACATATCTGTGTAAGTAAGTGCACATATCTGTGTAAGTAAGTGCACATATCTGTATAAGTAAGTGCACATATCTGTATGAGTAAGTGCACATATCTGTGTAAGTAAGTGCACATATCTGTGTAAGTAAGTGCACATATCTGTGTAAGTAAGTGCACATATCTGTATAAGTAAGTGCACATATCTGTATAAGTAAGTGAACATGTCTGTATAAGTAAGTGAACATGTCTGTATAAGTAAGTGAACATATTTGTATAAGTAAGTGCACAATTCTGTGTAAGTAATTGAAAACTGCCTTCATAGAATCAGAGGTAAGCCATGTTACAACCCGTTTTGCAATAAACCCGTTTTGCAATAAAATTATTGCAAAACGGGTTGGAGTGTCTTATTGCAATTTTTTTTTTTAAACAACCCGTTTTGCAATAAACCCGTTTTGCAATAAAATTATTGCAAAACGGGTTGGAGTGTTTTATTGCATTTTTTTTTTAACAACCCGTTTTGCAATAAACGCGTTTTGAAATAAAATCACCACACATTTATTTGCAATAATTTCATTGCAAAACGGGTTGGAGTGTCTTATTGCAATGAGAATTTTGTATAACAACCCGTTTTGCAATAAACCCGTTTTGCAATAAAATCATCACTCTTGTATTTATTCAAATGGATTGGAATAGTTAAAAGTGATGTTCAAATTTTGTATTTAAATAATATTGTTTTAAAATAGACAAAACTGTGAGTTAAAACTTAAAATTAAAAAGCATGGAAGGTGGTGAATTTCGAGATTTAATACGATAAAACAAAACAGAATGTGTGTCGAAACGTGTTGAAGTGTCTTCATGCAACGTCAGTTGTGAGTTACAAACCGTTTCGCAATACAATCATCACATATATACTATTTGTTTCAAATTGATTTGAAACGGCATAAAGAAAGTTTAAAATGTCGTCTGCAAGGTAAATATGATAAAACTAGGCTGAATGTATATATTTATGAAGTGATTTTCACCAATTGGAGAATTAAATTAAGACAACCCAGAAGTGCAATAATTTTATTGCAAAACGGGTTGGAGTGTTTTATTGCAATTTGTAATTTGTATAACAACCCGTTTTGCAATAAACCCGTTTTGCAATAATTTTATTGCAAATCGGGTTGGAGCGTCTTATTGCAATTTGAATTTTTTATAACAACCCGTTTTGCAATAAACCCGTTTTGCAATAATACAATGACACAGGTATTAATTAATTGAAATTGATTGTAAACATTAAAAAGGAAATTTAAAATATCGTTGTTTTTTTTTATTTCCAAATATGGACAAAACTGTTAGTTTCCACTAAAAAGTAAAAAGCATTGAAGACTATGCATTTCGAGATTGAATGCGATAAAACAATACAAAATGTAAATAGAAAGTGTTTCAACCTATTTAGTACTGAAGTGAAGATAACGCCGAAATGCAATAATTTACTGAAAAAACGTGTTGAAGTGTCTTCATGCAATGTGAGTTGTGTGTAACAAACCGTTTCGCAATAAAATCATCACATATATACTATTTGTTTCAAATTGATTTGAAACGGTATGAAGGAAGTTTAAAATGTCGTCTGCAAGGTTAATATGATAAAACTAAGCCGAATGTATATATGAAGTGATTTTCACCAATTGGGGAATTAAATGAAGACAACCCAGAAGTGCAATAATTTTATTGCAAAACGGGTTGGAGTGTTTTATTGCAATTTGTAATTTGTATAACAACCCGTTTTGCAATAAACCCGTTTTGCAATAATTTTATTGCAAAACGGGTTGGAGCGTCTTATTGCAATTTGATTTTTTTATAACAACCCGTTTTGCAATAAACCCGTTTTGCAATAAAATTATTGCAAAACGGGTTGGAGTGTCTTATTGCAATTTTTTTTTACAACCCGTTTTGCAATAAACCCGTTTTGCAAAAAAATTATTGCAAAACGGGTTGGAGTGTTTTATTGCATTTTTTTTAACAACCCGTTTTGCAATAAACCCGTTTTGCAATAAAATCACCACACATTTATTTGCAAACATTTATTGCAAAACGGGCTGGAGTGTCTTATTGCAATTTGTAATTTGTATAACAACCCGTTTTGCTATAAAATCATCACACATGTATTATTTAATTCAAATTTATTTGAAACTCTGAAATGAACATTTCAAATGTCGTATGTACGGATTTAAGTTAAACACATATTAAGACCAGGTTGTAAGATTTGCCCAAATAATAAAATACATGGCAAGATATTAAATGCAGCAGAAAATATGATAAAACAACACAATATTTTTATAGAAAATGATTTCCAAAAAAATGGGAATTATGCGAAGAAAACCCATAATTCAATTTGTTTATTGTAGTGTGTTTTTGCAATGTGATTTTTTTTTATAACAACGCGGTTTTCAGGAATATCATTACATATATACTAATTGATTCAAATTGATCAGAAAATGTATTCAGGAAGTTCCAAATGTATACGGACACTGTGAATGAACAAAAACTGTAACGAGGCCCCAAAAGTCAACGTCAGTAGGCGTTTTACGAAGGATAACAGCCACACCAGGTAGGTTTTTGTCAATATCTCTGCTGATTGTCCTCTGGTTTTCATACGACCTGGTGCAGGCAATAAAGCATGCATAAAGCTTGCGATCGGTATATCACGTGTGGTGTGTGTTGCTTTGGTTTTCGAGAACACTTCGACACAAATTTTCATTGTAGAAGCAAACGTATTTAAACACACAAAGAGTCGGTGTTTACAAAAATAAACGATCACATAACTATCTATTTGTTACCGGACGAACATATATTACCAAGTTTTTCGAAAATATGTTTCGGATAATAAATATACGTTTAAAGAGTAGAATCTAATATGGCAAACGTCAGTAGTACATTTTAGAATGGCAAACGTCAGTAGTACATTTTAGAATGGCAAACGTCAGTAGCCAAACAATGCAAACGGCAGTAGACGAATATATATGCAGGCGGTCCTTCCACCTTTTAGACACACCCATAAATATGTTAACTAATATAATGACATTTACTTTAACACGTATTATATTTCTGTTCAAAACAGTAAGATTTAGAAGCTTGATAGTATTTATTACCACGCACACATAAGAACTGCAACTGTGCTGTATAAATAAATACGTACGAAAAGTGAAACAGTTCCTTTGGAATTGGACGTTTATGAACGAATATGGTAAATGATATGGTGCGAGCGCGACACGTGTGTGTGTGTGTTGTTCATGTTAATTTCCCAAGAGCAATCGTCAGCTGTTATGAATAGTAAATGTATGTATACATTACATTTTACTTGAGACTTTTTGAAGTTTAAAATCTTATTATTCATTTCGAATTGCTAATTGTAACACGAAATAATTACCCCGTAAAAGTTATATTCTTAAAAGCTATTTAAGGTCTATATCTTCGAATACTGTGTTTTCATTATACATTAGCTGTGTAAAAATTCCTAACATGATGCATACCGTTTGTGTTTAATCGGTATATTTAACATGTAATTCAGTTATGTCACATGTGTGTCGTTTTTGTGGGGATGCCCTCAAAACCAAGTGGGGGTTAAAACTGCACGAGGACAGGCACCTCGGCTTGTCAAAATATTCATGTGAGAAGCAATTTAGAAGAAAAGAGGATCTCACCAGACACATGTGAGTATTTGTTAAAGCCCCATTACTGCTCAAAATCAACGAACATTTCGTACAATATTTCGGAAAATAAAGTTAAACAATTTAAAATCAGTGTTCCTTCTAGCAATTGCCGAAATTTCCACGCCCGATGTGGTCTGGTAACATAGATTTCTGTAGATACAAAATGCCCGTTTTTATGTTTTTGTGACACAATTAATTCCATTTTAATTTCCCGCAAATATATCTATTCATGCGACACACGAACACTTAAATGGTACCACGTTAGTGTTCATGTGTCGTTTGAATAGATACCGTAAAATGGAAATAATTATGCAAAAAAAAACAACAACAACGAGCATTTTGTATCTACAAACATCTAAGTTACCTACAGAATCCGGATAGTGCCATCTACAATCTCGCCATTCTTTCATCAAGGGCGACACACGACACACGAAGCGATACACGATATTTTGCACGACAAACGATATTTTGCGCGATACTCAAAGCGACACACGGTATTTTGCGCCACACACGATATTTTGCGCGATACACGAAGCGACACGCGATATTTACCACGATATATCGCCTTTTGGGCAACCTACACAAGGGTGATATTTAGTGGTACATTCTCGCGCGTATTTAAAAACGATATTTTAAATTTCCTTTTTAATGTTTACAATCAATTTGAATTAATTAATACACGTGTCATTGTATTATTGCAAAACGGGTTTATTGCAAAACGGGTTGTTATAAAAAAAATCAAATTGCAATAAGACGCTCCAACCCGTTTTGCAATAAAATTATTGCAAAACGGGTTTATTGCAAAACGGGTTGTTATTCAAATTACAAATTGCAATAAAACACTCCAACCCGTTTTGCAATAAAATTATTGCACTTCTGGGTCGTCTTCATTTAATTCCCCAATTGGTGAAAATCACTTCATATATACATTCGGCTTAGTTTTATCATATTAACCTTGCAGACGACATTTTAAACTTCCTTCATACCGTTTCAAATCAATTTGAAACAAATAGTATATATGTGATGATTTTATTGCGAAACGGTTTGTTACACACAACTCACATTGCATGAAGACACTTCAACACGTTTTTTCAGTAAATTATTGCATTTCGGCGTTATCTTCACTTCAGTACTAAATAGGTTGAAACACTTTCTATTTACATTTTGTATTGTTTTATCGCATTCAATCTCGAAATGCATCGCCTTCAATGCTTTTTACTTTTTAGTGGAAACTAACAGTTTTGTCCATATTTGGAAATAAAAAAAAAACGATATTTTAAATTTCCTTTTTAATGTTTACAATCAATTTGAATTAATTAATACACGTGTCATTGTATTATTGCAAAACGGGTTTATTGCAAAACGGGTTGTTATAAAAAATTCAAATTGCAATAAGACGCTCCAACCCGATTTGCAATAAAATTATTGCAAAACGGGTTTATTGCAAAACGGGTTGTTATACAAATTACAAATTGCAATAAAACACTCCAACCCGTTTTGCAATAAAATTATTGCACTTCTGGGTTGTCTTAATTTAATTCCCCAATTGGTGAAAATCACTTCATAAATATATACATTCAGCCTAGTTTATCATATTTACCTTGAAGGCGACATTTTAAACTTACTTTATGCCGTTTCAAAGAAATTTGAAAAAAATAGTATATATGTGATGATTTTATTGCGAAACGGTTTGTTACACACAACTCACATTGCATGAAGACACTTCAACACGTTTTTTCAGTAAATTATTACATTTCGGCGTTATCTTCACTTCAGTACTAAATAGGTTGAAACACTTTCTATTTACATTTTGTATTGTTTTATCGCATTCAATCTCGAAATGCATCGCCTTCAATGCTTTTTACATTTTAGTGGAAACTAACAGTTTTGTCCATATTTGGAAATAAAAAAAAACACGATATTTTAAATTTCCTTTTTAATGTTTACAATCAATTTGAATTAATTAATACACGTGTCATTGTATTATTGCAAAACGGGTTTATTGCAAAACGGGTTGTTATAAAAAATTCAAATTGCAATAAGACGCTCCAACCCGATTTGCAATAAAATTATTGCAAAACGGGTTTATTGCAAAACGGGTTGTTATACAAATTACAAATTGCAATAAAACACTCCAACCCGTTTTGCAATAAAATTATTGCACTTCTGGGTTGTCTTAATTTAATTCCCCAATTGGTGAAAATCACTTCATAAATATATACATTCAGCCTAGTTTTATCATATTTACCTTGAAGGCGACATTTTAAACTTACTTTATGCCGTTTCAAAGAAATTTGAAAAAAATAGTATATATGTGATGATTTTATTGCGAAACGGTTTGTTACACACAACTCACATTGCATGAAGACACTTCAACACGTTTTTTCAGTAAATTATTGCATTTCGGCGTTATCTTCACTTCAGTACTAAATAGGTTGAAACACTTTCTATTTACATTTTGTATTGTTTTATCGCATTCAATCTCGAAATGCATCGCCTTCAATGCTTTTTACTTTTTAGTGGAAACTAACAGTTTTGTCCATATTTGGAAATAAAAAAAAAATAATATTTTAAATTTCCTTTTTAATGTTTACAATCAATTTGAATTAATTATTACACGTGTCATTGTATTATTGCAAAACGGGTTTATTGCAAAACGGGTTGTTATAAAAAATTCAAATTGCAATAAGACGCTCCAACCCGATTTGCAATAAAATTATTGCAAAACGGGTTTATTGCAAAACGGGTTGTTATACAAATTACAAATTGCAATAAAACACTCCAACCCGTTTTGCAATAAAATTATTGCACTTCTGGGTTGTCTTAATTTAATTCCCCAATTGGTGAAAATCACTTCATAAATATATACATTCAGCCTAGTTTTATCATATTTACCTTGAAGGCGACATTTTAAACTTACTTTATGCCGTTTCAAAGAAATTTGAAAAAAATAGTATATATGTGATGATTTTATTGCGAAACGGTTTGTTACACACACAACTCACATTGCATGAAGACACTTCAACACGTTTTTTCAGTAAATTAGTGCATTTCGGCGTTATCTTCACTTCAGTACTAAATAGGTTGAAACACTTTCTATTTACATTTTGTATTGTTTTATCGCATTCAATCTCGAAATGCATCGCCTTCAATGCTTTTTACTTTTTAGTGGAAACTAACAGTTTTGTCCATATTTGGAAATAAAAAAAAACGATATTTTAAATTTCCTTTTTAATGTTTCTATCAATTTGAATTAATTAATACACGTGTCATTGTATTATTGCAAAACGGGTTTATTGCAAAACGGGTTGTTATAAAAAATTCAAATTGCAATAAGACGCTCCAACCCGATTTGCAATAAAATTATTGCAAAACGGGTTTATTGCAAAACGGGTTGTTATACAAATTACAAATTGCAATAAAACACTCGAACCCGTTTTGCAATAAAATTATTGCACTTCTGGGTTGTCTTAATTTAATTCCCCAATTGGTGAAAATCACTTCATAAATATATACATTCAGCCTAGTTTTATCATATTTACCTTGCAGGCGACGTTTTAAACTTAATTTATGCCGTTTCAAATCAATTTGAAACAAATAGTATATATGTGATGATTGTATTGCGAAACGGTTTGTAACTCACAACTGACGTTGCATGAAGACACTTCAACACGTTTCGACACACATTCTGTTTTGTTTTATCGTATTAAATCTCGAAATTCACCACTTTCCATGCTTTTTAATTTTAAGTTTTAACTCACAGTTTTGTCTATTTTAAAACAATATTATTTAAATACAAAATTTGAACATCACTTTTAACTATTCCAATCCATTTGAATAAATACAAGAGTGATGATTTTATTGCAAAACGGGTTTATTGCAAAACGGGTTGTTATACAAAATTCTCATTGCAATAAGACACTCCAACCCGTTTTGCAATGAAATTATTGCAAATAAATGTGTGGTGATTTTATTGCAAAACGGGTTTATTGCAAAACGGGTTGTTAAAAAAAATGCAATAAAACACTCCAACCCGTTTTGCAATAATTTTATTGCAAAACGGGTTTATTGCAAAACGGGTTGTTTAAAAAAAAAAAATTGCAATAAGACACTCCAACCCGTTTTGCAATAATTTTATTGCAAAACGGGTTTATTGCAAAACGGGTTGTAACAAAGCCATACATAAATATATAAAAAGAATTGTATGTCCTGTCCGAAAACAAGTCATATGGCTTACTATTGCTCGTTTTAGCAGTCATATGAAAATGGCTATAAGTCATAAACTGCCAGTGAAACCACAGATCCACTTCAAACTGCAGTTAATATTTAAATAAAGGGATTTATTTGGTTTGGCAGATTAAAAAAACAATTGTCATAGAATAAATTGTTATAAACAAGCAAATTTGTTGAATTGATATCCTCCGCCAAATATGCTTCTTAACACAAAAGTGTTCTGGGTGGAAGAACGGATAGACAAGGCAAAAAAATATTTTTGTCAAGATTCAAAGGGCCATAACTCCGTTATTAACAGATGGTGTGCAATGCCATTTGGATTGCATCATCCTCTTATCCACATATTATACTCATACCAAGTTTCAATGAAATCCGCCAAAGCATGTCTTCCAAGATATGGCTCCGGACACAAAAGTAGCATTTTTTCAAGATACAAAGGGCCATAACTCTGTTATAAACAGATGGTATACAATGCCATTTAGCGTGCATTATCCTCTTATCCATATATATATATATACTCATACCAAGTTTCAATGAAATCCGCCAAAGTACTTCCAAGATATGGCTCCGAACACAAAAGTGCCGGATAGACGGAAAGACGGACGGACGGAAAGACGGACAATGCCAAAACAATATCCCGCCGCCTATGGCGGGGGATAATAACTGTTTATTAAGGCCAAAATCATCAATCAAAATCTGCAAAATATTTGTAACACATTTAATAAATTTTTTATCTAATATATGTATAACTAACATAGTGTTTAAATATGCTGAATACTTTCAATGCCTATAATTGCAGAGGTCGTGTTTAATCCTTGGACAGTAAACATTATTTTGTCTTGCTGTTTGTATTATTTGCATCTAGTTCAAATACTATAGTTTTACAGGTACAATCTACAAGCATTTAATTTCCTGTTGTTTTTTTTTTAAATATGAAAATCTGAACAAGTCCTTTAAATTGGGGAGTTGGAAATTATAGAAATTGTAGGAATTATAAATTATGATTGCCTTTGTTCACAATATCTCCCATATTTCATATTCTCTTTATCACAAACTATTGGTTGGTATAAATGAAAAAGTTTCAATTTTTCATACAATACTAGTGCTCATGTTGGAAGTAAATGAAAACTCTTACAGAGAACAGTGAGTTTAATCCCCAAACAACGTCTTTCAATTTTCTTGTTGGAGCCCAGCCTGAAAAAATGAAGATAAACTGCTAACAAGTAGCAACATCACAAAACACATACAAACAGGGGAGTGAACAAATATGATATTGCATAAAAAGAAAATTAATATGCAATTCCAAGTGCATATAAGTGATGCATTATAATGGGTGTTGTTCTGAGAAAACTGGGCTGAATACAAATGCATAGAGTGTCAGACAAGATTAGCCTCTGCATTCCCCACAGGCTAATCAGGGACAACTCTTTCTGCTTCTAAGGAATTTTTCATTTATAGGATATTTCTTCTAAATGAAAAGCTAGTTGAGGCAGAAGGTGCTGTCCCTGATTTGGCTGTGCAAACTGTACAGGCTAATCAGGGACGACAGTTTACTCACACGCATTAAGCCCTATTTTCCCAAAGCAAGGCTCTAATGCAATTCCAAGTGCAGCTAAGTGACTAAATTATATAAATTGCTATAATGAGCTTACTATTAAACTGATGTTCATTGTCATTGATAGAACCTTCTATCTTTAACAATGATTGTTGAGTCATACAATAGAAAGAAGCAATGTCTGCCAGAATTTACAGTTTGTTGTGGCACGTTATTTTATTCAGGTCATTAATTAAAGTTCGGGAGCTATTAACACTTGAAAGTAAACTTGAAATTTAAGAAAACTGACTTTAAGCAAATTTTTCAAATTCTTTTTGGAACAAGAGATGTGTTTGTCAGAACACAATGCCCTCTACTGCACTGCTTTGGAGCCATATATTTTACCTTTGACCTTGAAGAATGACCTTGACCTTTCACCACTAAAAATGTGCAGCTCCATGAGATACACATGCATGCCAAATAGCAAGTTGCTATTTTCAATATTGCAAGAGTTATGGGCAATGTTAAAGTTTTCAGACGGACGGAGGGACTGACTAACAGACGAATGGACTGACGGACAGTTCAACTGCTATATGCCACCCTACCGGGGGCGCATAAAATAACTCAGGATTTATGTGCAAACTGCTGACAAAAAATCCAAATATATATGGGCCATGCTCTGTGATTAGGGGGTTTAATGCAAGTGCATAAAGTGTCATCCCAGATTAGCCTGTGCAGTCCGCAGAGGCAAATCATAGACGACACTTAGCGATTTTATAATTTTTTCATTTCAAGAAAGTCTGTTCTTAACAAAAATCTAGTTAAGGTGAAAAGTGTAATTCCTGATAAGCCGGTGGGGACTGCACAGGCTAATCTGGGCCAACACTTTACGCACATGCATTAGACCTGCTTTTCACAAAGAACGGCACATATTATTAGCACAATTTCTTTAACCAGAGGTAAAGAAGCTTAGACATGCAGTTTTTAAAAAGTATATGCAGGCACTGCTGTGAAGCTTCCAATTTGAAAACATTATTATTTGAGCCGTGCTCTGTGAAAAGGGGGTTTAATGCATGTGTGTAAAGTGCCGTCCCAGATTAGCCTGTTCAGTCAGCACAAGCTAATCAGAGAAGACACTTTTTCGCAAAAACTTGATTTTTGCTAAGAAGAGACTTTCTTGAAACAAAATATATCATAACAGCCTAAAGTGTTGTCCCCAATTAGCCTGTGCAGACTGCACAGACTAATCTTGGATGGTACTTTACGCACATGCATTAAACCTCCTTTTCACAGAGCATGGCCCATTTGAATACTGGTTCTCTTACCCAGACTGTCTATGGAGTTCTGTCTCAGAAGGCTGAGGCACACTTCTCCACCTTCCCCGATGTTGGGATGCCAGATTCTCGTATCACAGGTCACATTCGGGGGCTAAAAGAGTTCATTTGAGCTTCTCTTTGGGAAAATGGGCCTTAATGCATGTTAGCAAAGTGTGGTCCCAGATTAGCCTGGGCAGACTGCACAGGCTAATCTGGGACGACACTTTTGGCATTAACAGGATTTTTGCTAAAAAGAAACTTCCTCTAATTGACAAGTACCATAAAAGCGGAAAGTTATGTCCCTGATTAGCCTGTTCAGACTGCACAGGCTAATCTTGGACAAAACTTTATGCACATGCATTAAGCCAGGTTTTCTAAGAGAAAGAATTCAGTTGCAAATTTCCTATGTCTTGTAAAGCTTTTGACAGGAGAGACTGGGTTTACTTTTGAAAGACCTTCGGGTCTTGATTCATGGAAATAGCAAAATACTTTTTGAAATGGCAGGCAAGGACTTCATGACTACATACATATCATTTACTCATTACTGCACACATATTATTTATGCAGTCAAAAAACATAAACTGTTGCTCCATACTTCTTTATGTCTGTTTAAGAAATTTATAAAATATGTGTCAAGCCTTGTAAAAAACTTGTAAGCAAAATGAGGTGTTGATCACTATTGCCTTACAATGAAAACAGACATCAATTATAAATAAGTAAAAATGGTTTATACACTAAAAAATGAGTCACGTTATGAGAAAACTGGGCATAAAGCATGTGCGTAAAGTGTCGTCCCAGATTAGCCTGAGCAGTCCGCACAGGCTAATCAGGGACGACACTTTCCACCTAAACTTGATTTTCGGTAAGGAGGGACTTCTTTGGAACTAAAAATACCATAAAGCGGAAAATGTTGTCCCTGATTAGCCTGTGCGGACTGCACAGGCTAATCTGGGACGACACTTTACGCACATGCATTAAGCCCAGTTTTCTAAGAACGCGGCTCAAATAATGAATTACTGAGATCATTCATTTCAGATGTTTCTTTCAATCATTACTCAATACTTACAACTATGTTATATTCCTCTGGTACGTTTATAGAAAACTTAAACTTTCCTCCATTCCAGAAGCCTTCCTCTGGTGCTATGGTTAAAGTAAACAAGTGAAGCGTATTGTGATCATTAAAATTCGCTTTACATGTTTTGGGTAGATTTTCCTCCATTTCTTGCACCTCTGCAAAGTATAAATATAAACAAACACATATTATTTGCAAATATATTTATTAAACCTTCCTAAATATTATAATGAGGCATGCCATAATTTATTTATTTAGCATCAAGATTTGTAAAACCGGATCTTAAATGTTAATAGTTTATATTGGTTTTTATAAAGAAAATATGTAGCAATATAAAATTGTGTTAAGCCAAATGAGTCCATTTGTAGCCATAAACTAACTTTGAGATTAGCAGAGTAAGGTCTGCATCAAAATTATTATTTGTGCAAACCTTTAACAAGAAGCTTATCTCTTATTGAGATCCGTTTAGGCTCATCGTCTTTCTTCACTACTGTCCCAGCTTTCAACTTCTTCGAAAGTGTAATCATAGCAGCTAAAAATACAGTACTACAAGTTTCAATAATTAGCAATATCAATAATAACAGCGTTTTGCAAATTAAACAGAAAGACAATCAGTGCCAAAAACATATATAATTTTTAGGAAATGCGGTCCTGTAACTTTTGAAATCTACAGAACTTCACACGAATTTACCAGATCTTGTAACGACGGAAATGACCTTTTTGTCTTTTAATTTCATTCAGACAATCTAAATGCTGAACGCGTCTTTACAATAACAAAATCATCATTTCTTTTAAAACATATGAAAAAAATATGGTTGAAAATATGAGCGAAGATTGTGCCATTTCACAAAACTACTATGAAAAACATATTTACTGATATTTACACAAAAACTTCAAAAGCCTATGTCATATGCCTTTGAAATCAGAGTACTGGTTACATTGGCGCCACAAGAAATTTTAACTTTGGTAAAGACGTTGGCAAAGTCAAGAAAAGGTACTATTGATGTTTATTTTGTTTAAAAGCTTGAAACCAGTTCAAGTCATGTTATCATATCAAGTTGACAGCAATTGAGCTTCACTGGTTGGTTATGAATCATTCCATTTTATGATAATAATTTGCCAAATTGCAAACTAAATAAAAGTGGTCAATACTTCTGACAGAAACACAGTTTCTTTATAATTTGGAACACACACAAAATTAACACAAAAATTTTAAGCAAACATAGGTACCGCCACTTTTGAAAATTATACCCGACCTCTGTCAGAGAATGCCCACGGGCGAATGTCTTTCGCATGGGTTTAGAAAGCTCTATTAACAATTATAATGATACTGTTGTTTTTCTTCCAATACTATGCAGCAGGATTGATGAACTATCATCTTGACTTCATTGCCCAATTTTGAAAAAAACAATTTGCAACTTGTCTTTAAACTAATTATGTGACAGTGCAGTGAAATGTTCATGTGCCTGTTTCTGAGGGGCAACATAGATAGTTGATTTACTGAACACATTTAACTTCATTTAGTGGTCACTTCAACTTGGTTGTTAATCTGGTGCTCATGCTGCTGCCAGACTTTATCGCCAATAGCGATTATTTTATCCAACTGGCTATTATTTCTTAAAACTAGGAAGAAAAAAATGGCGATTATATTATCCGACTACAAAAAAATAATTTGCCTCTGCAAGTTTTCCGGCAAGTGCAAAACGCGTGTAAATCGGGCCATCAAGCGGGAAAAATCGATAACGAGATAACTGTGTATACACTCGACCCTGTGTATTGTCATACAAGCATCAATTAACTTCTGCAACATCGTGGCCTAGAGCATTTTTCTCAATCAGTGTCCGACAGAAGTGATATATTTTGGAAAACTTCTTTAATCTCCCCGTGCTTTACCAATTATGGGTAACTGTTAAATCTTCATTATTTTTTCACCAAGTATTATTTAATCGTCAATATTGAAAATCACCGCTTATATTGTCAGCTGGTTTTGATTTTCACGCTGTTTTTGCTGCAACTAGATTACGTTGAACATTGCTTGATGAAATATTTCATAACTTATCTAATCGCCATCAACTAATTATCCCCGTAATTACCTCTATTTGTCGTCACAAATTAAAAATACATTTCGTTTCACTAATTTTAATTCCAAATTTGTAAATTTTGTTAACGAATTGTTTAACTGTCGGGTGAATCGATATAAAATTCAAACTGGTGCAACCGATGTATTAGTTTAAGCGTGGTCGATCAACCTCACCATTAAACAAACAAAATGGCGTCACGAAACTGGCGTTGCTATGTTAAAAATATTTACAAAAACATCAAATAATTCCGATTAATTGCAATTTGTGATTACAATAAAGAAACAAAAGATTTCTACAGCGTTTTTGGTCAGGGTCGTATGCTTGTATGTATATAACTATAGATGATGTCTGGTTTGTTAAGTCACACCCACAACCTTGATTATATTCTTTATTGTAAAGCCATGATATTTTATAAGAAAATGACACTAATAATTTGCTTGTTTTTAAGTGACAGTATAGATTATACCTTAAATCCAATAGATATACATTAAATAAAACATAGATAAAATTAGATTCATTGTTTTTTTCTTTTTGCCTTCAGTACTGTTTTGCGGAAAAGTCAGCGTCTGTTTTGGCTTTTTTTTAAGGAAAAAACAATGGCTATTATTTTCTGAAGGCCAGTGTGAGCACTGTAATCTAGAATCTCTAATTCGCCTCTGACAATAGTCCCATCCTGACATAATGCAAAGATGGTCTGCAGCAAGATAAATAGAAGGCTCATTCGACCTTAGTTTTTTTTCTCTGAAACCTTGGCTTATTGGGCCTTGCTGTCTAGGAGGTTCAGATAGAGCTGATATTTTGTTTTACCAAGGCCAATGAAACCAAGTGTGAATAAACCTGCAACTAGGGCAAAATCCCTTGCGAAGTAAGACATAAACCTTACCAAACTTCAAGTGTGTGAGGGCAAGTTATAACTAACAAGCAACCTATTAAAAAACTCAGAAAAAAAACACAAGAAAAGCTATTAAGAATAGATTCTTTATTTAGTGGTCACTGATTTCAGTTACTTTAACTCATTCACTTTAATGGGAAATTCACGTTTCAGTTGAAGCGATGCTGATGAGTGATTTAGTTGCAATAATTCAACTCTAAGCTTTATAGCCCAATGGGCTGCTTAGAGTTGCAATGTGCTCTCTCTTGTCCATGGGTGCAAAAATGTTATCAACAATGCAAAGGTTAAGGAACACTGACACTGCAAGATCTTATACAAGTTTACCTATCTAAACCACAAACTTATCCAAATGGTACCATTAAAGTAAGAAATAATTGATTTTATTGACTTAGGTTTTGTTTTGTACGCTGTATCCGCCATATTGGAAAATTGACCCAATATTGGTTAGGTCGCAGTACACCAATATTTTGCAAGTCGGGTTATGTGCACAAGCCTATAAAGTCGATATCGATGTGGTATTCGATACAGAATACACTGTTTCAAATTTAAACATAAACATGTCAGCGACAAGTGTGTTGAAACCTAGTAGTGTTTTTATAGGGTGCATGCAAAGGATAACATCCGTAGCCTAGGTTGCCATTCAGGTAAATTTAACATGTTTATGAAGTTTATTCATTATTTTCCTCAATTTGTCTCGTCTGGAACAACATCTGTTTAGTGAAGCCCACTGATTCCCTGCGCTGAACTGCACCCATGTTTATGAAGGGGTGCATATGGACTGCCAGAGCCGCCATAGCAAAAATTATCAAAGGCTCTGGGAGTCCGATTATATGGACTAATGAGTGATTATTCAATTAATTGTTGTGGACTGGTGCTTTAAAACTGTTGTTTCTTTAACTAGGATATTAAATACCTGTAATGAACTTTTCTTAGATATGTCTTTAAGTCGACAGAAATCAAACTCGAAAAACAATGAAAGTATTCATATTACCACAGAATTCATAAACATTGTTCTACCGGAAGCTTCAATTAGAGGTGTTTGGTTGACTTACATAAAAATAATCGATTAATTCTTAACACCGGTTTCGTGCCAATGTGGTTATGGAAGTTATGCAAACATTTATTTACATCCATTGGATTCTAGTTGAAATTATGTGTCAATTGAAAGATTACATTTGAAACACTCATACCCCGTGATTAAATTAACTTTATAGTTGAAATAAGAAAAAGCAACAACACTTGATGTGACTTACTCCCACAGATGTTAGCCCATAACACAGCTTACAAAAATAGATGACATGATGTGACTTACTCCCACAGATGTTAGCCCATAACACAGCTTACAAAAATAGATGATATGATGTGACTTACTCCCACAGATGTTAGCCCATAACACAGCTTACAAAAATAGATGACATGATGTGACTTACTCCCACAGATGTTAGCCCATAACACAGCTTACAAAATAGATGACATGATGTGACTTACTCCCACAGATGTTAGCCCATAACACAGCTTACAAAAATAGATGGCATGATGTGATGTAAGTAATGTTTGTGACAGAGGAATCTACTTTATTACAGTTTACACATGGTTATTTATTAATCAGGAGAAACTTATTGATAATTGTTTGCTTTGGCTAGGCACATGCACATGCCTTTTGCTGTATCAGGTCATCATTGGCATTATTGTGTTTTATATAAAGATATTCCAGTATCACAGATATCTGGGTAACTTAACAGTCATGTCATTTTACCAAATGAATAGTCGATAATATTGTTTCACCACCATCACGCATTCATTTACGCCAAACACGCCGGAAAAACGTTGATAGCAGGCCGTCACAAATGTGTTACAAGACAACTATTTCAAAACTTGAGACCGATTTTTCGGCGTAGCTGTATACGCCAGCTTTTCACCTTACATGACCTTTGTAACTTTACACTAAAATTCAAATAAAATTTCGCGCGGCTAGGTCAGGATGAATACACTTCATTTATCCCATAGGCTGATTTGAGCATACGACCAGAACATTGGAAACATGTCCGCGCCTTTGTAGCACTGCTTTACTGCGTGTTCAGCATTATTTTTTTATCTTTAATGAAAAGGCTGAATAGATATAACAGTTTTACAATCAATCTCGACATCAATACAGTTTGTGCGTGCACCTTTTATTTTTAAAAGGATTGCCAGCGCGAGAACGTTTGTACTTAAAGACTATTTTCTCATATTTAGTACTAACTTCCATATTCTTGTCAACATGTTAACATAAAAAAGTATACAGAGCAGTGGAAGCGAGGCCTCACTTTTATGCATTGCATTTCAACCCACGAGGTATCAGGGTCAGTTCGCGGTTAGTGTGTGTGTGAATGTCAGAGTTTATATACAGGTCATCGCTGCGTCTTCACGACTAACTTATGTGCTGACCGGAGTTTGCGGCCAGTAAAATAATCGTTATATAATAAACCACGGAGTGTATATTGTAATCTAGAGTCCGTGAATAAACACGCTATAGCGTGAACTAGGTGAACTGGAATTTTCTCTAGACCAGAAAAATGTTATGAAGATAACCAGCGATATTATCACGGTATGTCAATAATAGATTCTTAATGTGTTTTCAACAATACCATGATAAATATTATTTTTAATTAGTTTAACAAGAATTATTCCACCATATTGACTAATGTATTAAGCATGAGCGCGATGATTCTCGATACTGTTAATAATCGAATCAAATAGCAATGCCCGACAATCCACTAAAACAGGTTTGTTCGAAGAACGCGCGTATAAATATTTAAAATATGTACGGATACTTCGCGTGTGGCCGGTAGACTCGTATGTTTTAATTTCACTTCCATTCTTCTTTTGGTTTTCTGTTTTGTATCTATAGGTTTATGACCAGCAATATGTAAATTAATAATGTAAAATAAGCCGCGAAAACTCCGCGTAACATCCCGTACTGCGTGTAATGAAGCTAAGAACTGCACAGAAAAAGACTTTCGCTAGCCTTGATCTCATTCATTGAACTCTTTACCTTTGATAAACTCCAACCACAATCAACGCCGTATAGGTTTTTTTTAAAGATATTTCTTGTTTCAATTAATGGCAAATACCGGAAGCTGTGATTATGCTGAACTATGAACATTATTACTTAGTAGAGGGATATAGAAGTATTTGTTAAAACAGAAACCAGAGTTAGAACTTGGAAAACCGAGATTCTCTGTCTAACCGTTCGATTGGGTAATCTTTTAAAGGTCATGCTCAGAGTCTAGCGAGAGATAAAGAAGGTCAAGGTCATTTAGAAAGGTCAGGACGAATCAAACATAGTCATTAATCTTTTGGATGTATCGTGTTTCCCTGCAACGCAATATTAAGAAATATAAATAAGTGCGTGCTACAGTTAGAAAACTATTATCACAAGATCAAACAATTGGTGTTTATATAGAAACTGGATGTGATCTCGAAAATTTGAGAGCAACTGACTCACTCCCTGACGAACACCTTAGTCATTCACTCATTCACAACTCAATTTTTAACTCAATAAATGAGTTACTGTTTCACTCACTCACTCACTCACTACTCAATCACTACTCACTCGCTCGCTCACTCACTCTCTCGCACGCACTCTCACTCACTCACTCTCCCACTCAGGTACTCTTTCATACACTCATTCACTCACTTGCTCGATCACTCACCCATTACTCAATTTTTACTCAATAAATGGAATACTGTTTCACTCACTCGCTCACTCCCTCCATCACTCACTCACTCACTCACTTACCTACTCACTCACTCTCCCACTCATTCACTCTCCCACTCATTCACTCTCCCACTCATTCACTCTCCCCCTCCCTCCCTCCTCCCTCCCTCCCTCCCTCCTCCCTCCCTCCCTCCCTCCCTCCCTCCCTCCCTCCCTCCCTCCCTCCCTCCCTCCCTCCCTCCCTCCCTCCCTCCCTCCCTCCCTCCTCCCTCCCTCCCTCCCTCCCTCCCTCCCTCCCTCCCTCCCTCCCTCCCTCCCTCCCTCCCTCCCTCCCTCCCTCCCTCCCTCCCTCCCTCCCTCCTCCCTCCCTCCCTCCCTCCCTCCCTCCCTCCCTCCCTCCCTCCCTCCCTCCCTCCCTCCCTCCCTCCCTCCCTCCCTCCCTCCCTCCCTCCCTCCCTCCATCCCTCCCTCCCTCCCTCCCTCCCCCTCCCTCCCTCACTCCCTCCCCCCTCCCTCCCTCACTCCCTCACCTCCCTCCTCCTCCATCCCTCCCTCCCTCCCTCCCCTCCCTCCCTCCCTCCCTCCCTCCCATCCCTCCCTCCCTCCCATCCCTCCCTCCCTCCCTCCCTCCCTCCCTCCCTCCCTCACTCACTCACTCACTCACTCACTCACTCACTCACTCACTCACTCACTCCCTCCCTCCCTCACTCACTCACTCACTCACTCACTCACTTACTTACTCTCCCACTCACTCACTTGCTCGATCACGCACTCATTTACTCCATTTTTACTCAGTTTTAATGCAGAGCCGAATTAAGAATTGAATAAGGAACTAAGTCTGCATTCCATTTCGAGTTAAGTTTGCTTCTTATTATTCTTAATGTTTTCAGCGAGTGTAGTAACATGAGTTTCACCTAATAATATTTGAATGAAGAGCTGATTCCATGCCTGAATATGAAGCCATGTCTTCATTTGGTTTAAAGTTAAAATTCCTTTTTTTGTCTTTGTAAATGTAATATGAGAAGACATGAGGTTTCCTTCAATAGGCTTTTAAAGCCCAACTCTGAATCGGTTTTTATTTTTAGTTAAGCTTTATATAGTTCTTAGTGTTGCCTTCGGAAGAAGAGCTGGGTCAGGCGAGTTGTACAGCATTTGTACAAATATTGCAAGACATATACATTTCCAGAAAGGAAATTCATTTCTGCGTTGAATAAGACCAAGATCGCGAAAATCGCTGCACAATTGATGAAGATATGGCTGTTCAAAGCGATGCACCCCGTTTTGGGGTGATTTTGAGCTGCATACCTTGTTATATATATATATTTGATAGTGATTTTTTTTTCAGAAAAAGATAATTTTTCGTTATAATATGTTTATTTATCATTCAAAATGATGTTTTCACTAATTAATATCATAGCAACACGCTAACCACCTGTGGTCGTTACTTGAAATGTACCCTTTTGCGAATCGCAATACGTTGGACATACTTTTAACATAGTTCTTGGAGAACGCAATAACACAAACAAAGACAAAGTCCATTTAATTGTTCGAATCAATTTATTTATATGGATACAATTCTGACACAAACGCTTTCCAATGTCCGTACAATATTCTGAACTACAAGTTAATTACACGCGGCTTAACGGCCGCAGGCCGCCCCGCGAAAACAACAACTTTTTTGCTTTCTATCCGGCTGTTTGCGTGAGAATGAAATTTTACTAAAGCCAAGATACAGATATAAAACGATGAAACAGTTGATTGTAACGCGAGCAAATTCTGACGGGCCGTATGCAAAGTAACGTGTCAAACAATTGCAACGTAAGTATGACGTATGCAACGGACACATAACGAATACAAACGGAATTGAACGATTTTTTACGATCTTTATGATACGTTAAAGGGGCCTTTTCACGCTTTGGTAAATTGACAAAATTGAAAAAAAAATGTTTCAGATTCGCAAATTTTCCTTGAAGTTATGATATTTGTGTGGAAACAGTAATACTGAACATTTACCATGCTCTAAAATATCCATTATGTGCATCTTTTGACGATTAAAAAAAAGCCTGAAAATAATACAGCGTTGCAACGCGAAACGATTGAATAATTTAGAGAATTCTGTTGTTGTCGTTGTATTTTTTGATACTACGAGGATTGCATATATAAAGTATAAAATACATTCCACATAGTATGAGAGCGGATGGTCTAGTGGATAGAGCGGTAGACTTTTGCTCCATGGCTCCTGGGTTCAGTGGTTCGAGCCCCAGTGAGGTTTACTTTTTTTGAAATTCTTTAATTGTATTATTGTTTTTTTTTTAACTGGAGATTTTAAAACCCAGTGTTACCATTTATCAATATAAATCATTTAATGACAAACTTCAATACATGCCAAAATCTGTGAAAAGGCCCCTTAAATATACACGGATTCATCAAATATGATAAAAACCCGAAGTGTCCGAAACTTACGTTTGATACCCGAGGCTATGAAATGTTGATATAGGCGGGACTGCCTTCTGAAGATTGTATGAAATTTGGTCTATTGCGTTGATAAAAATTTCGATCATTATATTTATTCAATAATACTCCAAATGTTCGTTACATTACACACTGGTAGATCACTTAAAACATGTTTTAGAGAGCATTTTTATAAAATAAAAATTAAAAATAAATTTTGCAACTTAATATGCCAACACCTTAATTAAACTAGTCATAGCGTAACAAAGATTTCTATGAACCTGTGGAACAACTTATTTTTGATAATATGACCTCAAATCAGTACCAATTAAAAGCAAGTTGCGTGCCGGAATTTGAATGGATTAAACGTTAACAAATAGCTTACCCACTTGGATTAAATGATAATATATCACATGTTGGAAATATTTCTAAAAATAAATTGATAAATTCCTTTTCTCTTTTCAGTAAACGTTTAATAAATAAATGTTCACACAGCAAAAGGAAAACTGGTAACATAAGACGTAAATTTAGACGACTGCTTTTTTAAATGACTGCTACACATTATTACAAAATGGGATTAAACAGGAATTACTAAGTACAATATTCTCACCTTTTTTGCGCATATCGATAAGGAATGTCAACTTATTTTACTTCAATCTGACCCACTGTATGACTGTGCTTGTATCATTGAATCTTACACTGACCATTATCTTAAACATTTCATGTAAAGTTCACATAACAAAACGAGAAAACGTATTAAAATTGAGTTTTGTAACAAAGGTCTTGATTTAATTGACCTTCCTAAAATATTCAATATAATACATGTGCGTCGGTTAATACCTCCTTATTTTCGCAATACTGAATCACCACTTATTTGCTACAAATATAGTAAACCTGTTATAAGTATCGTGTTTAATTATAATGATATTTCCACAGATATTAACGTAATAGAAAATTGTCCTACATCATGTGACTGTTCTAGTTCAAAATGTGTATATACAGTAGTCCAGTTGGTCATGTTATTACTGGAGCCGTATTCACCAATGCACGTAAGTCTAAAATCTTAGACTCAGCTTAAGTTTCTGACTCAGACTCAACTGAAGCTTTCAAAACTTAATTCACGGAACATAAAATGGTAATTTTAGACTCAGACTCAGTAACGTAAGTCTCAAATGCTAAGTCTACAATGTTTAGACTTACGTAATACAATCACGACGTAACGTTCTAAGCGCGTTTACAAAAATGGCCGCCGCACAACGCCACTTGCGCTTCATGAATAATATAAGAATTGAACGTGTTTTTCTCGACAGAACAAACCCTTTAGCGATATAAAGGGACATTGAACTTTCCAAACGCTATCGTTTTACCCGACCGGGTATTAGTTTCATATGCAATATTTGCGAGGAACATCTTAAAAGGAATACGATGCGGATCCTTGCCAGTTCCGGTCGTCCTGGCAGTGGGTACTTACCTGAGGTACGTGGCCAGTGGCGACCTCCAGCTAATAGTGGGCGACAGAACTGGCCTGTCACAGGCAACGGTTAGTCGTGTCTGTGCACAGGTCAGCAAGATTTTGGCAGCAAAAGTGCCGGAATTTGTGAAATTTCCAGCTGGTGTTCAATACAAGAACTTGGTGCCATCGCTGGTACGTGAGTATATATGCGATGTGCGCAGTTTGAGATTGTTCTTATTTATTGTAAGCAAAGTACTGTCAAATTCATAATTCTCCGCGCTTGTTTGTTATCTTCGTGAAAGGAACAATAAAGTCCCCGACCGCCCTTCATCGCCCAAAATGAGTATAATCGAGCCCGAGGTATCAATGGAGGACTATAAAACGGGGAGGAATGTGGTGAAATGGCCGAACTGTCATGGGACCGTTTCGACAGTTTGGTACCTTAGCCGCGAAGAACACTGGGAACCAGTATGCTATCCGGATTCAAGACAGAAGAAGTCGCGTTAACTGTTACTGTTTAATTAAATCTGTTTATATCTTTAGAACGCACCATTCTTGATGTCATCCACATCGGCTGATGTGGATAGGATATATTAATTTACCAATATTTCACAACAAATGGCGCTGCGAGCTCCGAACGCATTTTTCATTTTTAAAAGTCAGATATTTTGACTCGGCAAATTTCGAGTCAGTCATCTTGAATTTTTTTAAGAATAATTGTCATCGTCTGTTTCCTTAAAAACTGCACACATTTTATTAAATGAGTATTTCTTAATTGCAATTTAAGCATCATTGATCGTATTAAACAAATTTCGTCGGTATTTGTCAGATAATTTGTTGACTTCGACGTTTGGGTGATTGCGTTCGATTGCGGTCATGTGAACCGTGTAATTGCCTTATTTGTGTTTTCTATTTTTAGGTTTTCCATTTTGAATGTGCGGGGTTGCTAGTGCCGATGTTCATCACACGGCTAAATTTAGAGCAGTGTTTGTTTACATTGCCCTGTCGTATCTACTCACTGCAATTCGATTGTGAATTTGTCACAATTTCTGCAGTGGAAAATGGCAATTTATTCAGTGAGGGAGAGAGTGAATCTCGTTCATTTCTCTTGAGTAGTTATGAACTCAAAGAGAAAACTGATCAAGTACGAGCTATACAATTCGTAATTTACTCAGGATTTAAAGTTCTACGTGTGCTGTTGAATACTTTCACTTGTTATCTATTACTCATTTTTATGGTTTTTGAAATATTAAATCATATGCTACATAGTGTTTTTGTGTTGTTCATATTCAATGCCAGTTTCAAGTTTTAAAGGCATTTGAATATTTTAACCATGTAATTACCCCATATTTGCCCTATTTGCCATCCATATTTAGCTGTCTGTACATTTGTATGGTGATTTGTTTGCCTATAGTCAGGGGAATCACCACATTGCTATCAATTCAATTTCACGCTTGAATAAAGTATTTCTCTACTCAATTTATTTGTGATTGTTTCCCATTTTCACCATTATTAATTCTTATTGGTAATAATTATTGGTGATGTTTATACTTCATTAAGTATTTCAGGGACCTACGAACGTTTGTATAGGTCCCTGAGTATTTATACATTTCAAATCGTACAATGTTCTTCGTATTGAGTGGTATTTGATTATTTCATTGAATTTGAAGCCCATATATTTTGCCATTGTTTATCAAATGATGCTGTAACTCGTGTTGAATTACACAAGGCCCTTCCATAGCTTCTAGTGTTTTCCTACAGGAAGTGTCCAACCTATAGCGAAGACAAATACTAACAATTTCACTAGTTATTATGTTATAACTAGTGAATCTCTGACATTAAATTTTATCAGTAAAATTTCACTATAAAATTTGAGATTTGTTACATTGATTTGTGATTCAATCACAATTTCATTAGTTATCAAGTAATAACGGGCGGATTTCTGATTTTCAAATAGATAATTTATCTATTAAAGGGGCCTTTTCACAGATTTTGGCATTTTTTAAATTATTCATTAAATGCTTTATATCGATAAATGTAAACATTGGATCGTAAAAGCTCCAGTAAAAAATCAAGAATAAAATTAAAAAAAGGAAAAGAATATTGCCCGGACCAGGTTTCGAACCAGTGACCCCTCGAGTCCTGCCAGAGTCCTGAAGTAAAAACGCTTTAGCCTACTGAGCTATTCCGCCGAGTACATATACATGAAGTATTTTATACCTTATATAAGCAATCTTCGTAGTTTCACAAAATTTAACGACAAAAACAGAACTCTCCAAATTATTCAATCGTTTCGCGTTGCAACGCTTTATAATTTTTAGGTTTTAAAATCGTCAAAAGATGCATATAATGGCTATATTAGACCATGGTAAATGTTCAGTATTACTGTTTCCTCACAAATATCATAACTAAAACGAAAATTTGCGAATCTGAAACAACTTTTTTCAATTTCGTCAATTTACCAAAGCGTGAAAAGATCCCTTTAACAGTTATAAACAGTGTTCGTGATTGAATCACAATTTCATTGCAAGCGATGTTCATACTTTCACTTGTTATCCTTTATCAAATGTTTGAGGTTGTGATTATTAAATCATATGACCTCATTGTGGTTTTCGTATTGAATGCCAATTTAAAGTTTAAAGGGGCATTTAATTTTTTTTGTGTTATTCTCTGCGTGCACGCTTCATAGATTGTGGCTTGTAAATTGTAAAGTCTCTTGTTGTGTGCTATTTACAGCAATACACAAACCTGTAATATCAAGATTGGTTTTGTTGGAATGTGACTAGAATATTCTGTCCAACGATATATTGGATAGGTTTTTTGTTGAATTACCGTAAACTGTAAATTTGTTTATGAGCGCACCCATTCAGTATATTACCTCAAATAAATTAAATTAATTCTCATACGATTCAACTGAGGTAGTTAATTTTATACCAGCAGTTTGCAGTAATTGTAATTTAATTTAGTTGTTTATCAATTCATTAACTTAACTACATTAGCCAACGTGCATGATGGACATCTAAAATTTAGCATTGGTTACATCTACTTAACATTTGATTTAGGTCATGTTTGGGTTCAGTACATCTAAACCTAGGCCTGATTCCGAGCAAAGATATAATAAAGAGGGGGATTGGTATGGAGAGGCTAGTGGACCCGTCACTGAACCGGTCGATGAGCAGCATGTGCAATATCCGACTGTGAAACCGAAGCCAGTGGCATGGGAGGCGCACCATGTGCAATATCAGGCGGTGGCGCATATGCCGGTTACCCATGGTGTTGAGTCGGGACAATACCAGGCAATAACTCAAGTGCCCATGACACATGGGGTGTACCCTGTTCAGTGCCATGCCATGGCACAGGAGGCACAGCCTGTTCAGTACCAGCTCACACATGGCGTGCAGTCAGGTCAATACCAGGCGGTGACTCAGGTGCCTGTGGCACATGGGACGTGCCCCGTGCAATACCATGCAATGGCGCAAGGGGCACAGCCTATGCCGCATCAGGTCAAGACGCAGGTACCAGTTTCACAAGGTGACCAACTGCATTATATGTTAGTGGGTGGTCAGGGTCAATTAATTGACCCTGTTAACCAACCTAAATTGCCTTATATATTTCCACCAGGACAGTCAAGGTATGTAACCTCTACACAGGTGGACAGGAGCGGGGCAACCCCTCATCTAGTATCGCAGAATGCTGTTAATGCAACGGGAGGTGTTAGCGATAACGTTGCGGCACTCTTTGGCCAGAGAGCCTTGCCTCCTGGCCAGCTGAAGTCTAGACTGCAATCGCTGCCTAAGACACTAGTATATGATGGTCAGGGAAGCTGGCAGGCTTTTCTTACCAAATTAAAAAAGTTCTCCACTATTTTTGAGTGGGAGGAAAGGGAGAAGAGAGACTACTTGTGGCTATGCTGACAAGGCAAGTGAAAACTATGCCTTGGTGATGGCTATCGAGGTGGAGCAAAGCTATTTGGAGGTAGTAGACAAGCTAGAGAGGCGTTTTGGGTACCGCGACTTGCCAGAGACGGCAAGGGTAACCTTCACCAGTGCTAGGCGAGGAGATGAATAATCGGTCGATGACTGGGCCGACAGGGTGTTGATCCTTGCGATCAAAGCATAAAGGGACTTGCCCGAGGCGTATATGTTGCAAGAATCCTTATTAAGATTTTGCATGGGTGCTAGGGAAAAAGAAGCGGGTGATCTAGTCATAAATCAGAGGCCCGTGTCTATAAAGCAAGCTATTAACGAGCTGAAGTGGTTCATTCACACTCAAGGCTTTATGTATCAACTAATATTGGTACGGAAATAGGAGTGTACAGGGCTGGTCAAGGTGGCAGGGGTGAATGTGGCATCGGAAAGAGGGCTTGTAGAAAGGGTTGTGGCCGTGGAGAGAAAGGAGGACATGTTGGATGAGAAAATGGACGTCTGTATGGGGATGCTTGACCAGCTTTTGGCAAGGCCCACCAGAAGTCCATCGCCATCTCCAGTCAGGCAGCAATGTTTCAATTGCCAAGAGATAGGGCACTTATCTCAAGAATGTCCAAATTGTATCCTAAACGATAAGGACCTACCGGTGATAATAGAGCAGATCAAATCAGACTCGATGTCCCGGATCGATGCAAGTGTGAACGACTTTGCAATACAGGCGTCAATAAATACAGCGTCTGAGGATACCCTGGCCTCGGACCGGGTAGTTGCTCAGTTGCCGGAAATTGTTATGTGCTGACCGGAGTTTGCGGCCAGTAAAATAATCGTTATATAATAAACCACGGAGTGTATATTGTAATCTAGAGTCCGTGAATAAACACGCTATAGCGTGAACTAGGTGAACTGGAATTTTCTCTAGACCAGAAAAATGTTATGAAGATAACCAGCGATATAATCACGGTATGTCAATAATAGATTCTTAATGTGTTTTCAACAATACCATGATAAATATTATTTTTAATTAGTTTAACAAGAATTATTCCACCATATTGACTAATGTATTAAGCATGAGCGCGATGATTCTCGATACTGTTAATAATCGAATCAAATAGCAATGCCCGACAATCCACTAAAACAGGTTTGTTCGATGAACGCGCGTATAAATATTTAAAATATGTACGGATACTTCGCGTGTGGCCGGTTGACTCGTATGTTTTAATTTCACTTCCATTCTTCTTTTGGTTTTCTGTTTTGTATCTATAGGTTTACCAGCAATATGTAAATTAATAATGTAAAATAAGCCGCGAAAACTCCGCGTAACATCCCGTACTGCGTGTAATGAAGCTAAGAACTGCACAGAAAAAGACTTTCGCTAGCCTTGATCTCATTCATTGAACTCTTTAACTTTGATAAACTCCAACCACAATCAACGCCGTATAGGTTTTTTTTAAAGATATTTCTTGTTTCAATTAATGGCAAATACCGGAAGCTGTGATTATGCTGAACTATGAAAATTATTACTTAGTAGAGGGATATAGAAGTATTTGTTAAAACAGAAACCAGAGTTAGAACTTGGAAAACCGAGATTCTCTGTCTAACCGTTCGATTGGGTAATCTTTTAAAGGTCATGCTCAGAGTCTAGCGAGAGATAAAGAAGGTCAAGGTCATTTAGAAAGGTCAGGACGAATCAAACATAGTCATTAATCTTTTGGATGTATCGTGTTTCCCTGCAACGCAATATTAAGAAATATAAATAAGTGCGTGCTACAGTTAGAAAACTATTATCACAAGATCAAACAATTGGTGTTTATATAGAAACTGGATGTGATCTCGAAAATTTGAGAGCAACTGACTCACTCCCTGACGAACACCTTAGTCATTCACTCATTCACAACTCAATTTTTAACTCAATAAATGAGTTACTGTTTCACTCACTCACTCACTCACTCACTACTCAATCACTACTCACTCGCTCGCTCACTCACTCTCTCGCACGCACTCTCACTCACTCACTCTCCCACTCAGGTACTCTTTCATACACTCATTCACTCACTTGCTCGATCACTCACCCATTACTAAATTTTTACTCAATAAATTGAATACTGTTTCACTCACTCGCTCACTCCCTCCATCACTCACTCACTCACTCACTTACCTACTCACTCACTCTCCCACTCATTCACTCTCCCACTCCCTCCCTCCCTCCCTCCCTCCCTCCCTCCCTCCCTCCCTCCCTCCCTCCCTCCCTCCCTCCCTCCCTCCCTCCCTCCCTCCCTCCCTCCCTCCCTCCCTCCCTCCCTCCCTCCCTCCCTCCCTCCCTCCCTCCCTCCCTCCCTCCCTCCCTCCCTCCCTCCCTCCCTCCCTCCCTCCCTCCCTCCCTCCCTCCCTCCCTCACTCACTCACTCACTCACTCACTCACTCACTCACTCACTCACTTACTTACTCTCCCACTCACTCACTTGCTCGATCACGCACTCATTTACTCCATTTTTACTCAATTTTAATGCAGAGCCGAATTAAGAATTGAATAATGAACTAAGTCTGCATTCCATTTCGAGTTAAGTTTGCTTCTTATTATTCTTAATGTTTTCAGCGAGTGTAGTAACATGAGTTTCACCTAATAATATTTGAATGAAGAGCTGATTCCATGCCTGAATATGAAGCCATGTCTTCATTTGGTTTAAAGTTAAAATTCCTTTTTTTGTCTTTGTAAATGTAATATGAGAAGACATGAGGTTTCCTTCAATAGGCTTTTAAAGCCCAACTCTGAATCGGTTTTTATTTTTAGTTAAGCTTTATATAGTTCTTAGTGTTGCCTTCGGAAGAAGAGCTGGGTCAGGCGAGTTGTACAGCATTTGTACAAATATTGCAAGACATATACATTTCCAGAAAGGAAATTCATTTCTGCGTTGAATAAGACCAAGATCGCGAAAATCGCTGCACAATTGATGAAGATATGGCTGTTCAAAGCGATGCACCCCGTTTTGGGGTGATTTTGAGCTGCATACCTTGTTATATATGTATTTGATAGTGATTTTTTTTTCAGAAAAAGATAATTTTTCGTTATAATATGTTTATTTATCATTCAAAATGATGTTTTCACTAATTAATATCATAGCAACACGCTAACCACCTGTGGTCGTTACTTGAAATGTACCCTTTTGCGAATCGCAATACGTTGGACATACTTTTAACATAGTTCTTGGAGAACGCAATAACACAAACAAAGACAAAGTCCATTTAATTGTTCGAATCAATTTATTTATATGGATACAATTCTGACACAAACGCTTTCCAATGTCCGTACAATATTCTGAACTACAAGTTAATTACACCCGGCTTAACGGCCGCAGGCCGCCCCGCGAAAACAACAACTTTTTTGCTTTCTATCCGGCTGTTTGCGTGAGAATGAAATTTTACTAAAGCCAAAATACAGATATAAAACGATGAAACAGTTGATTGTAACGCGAGCAAATTCTGACGGGCCGTATGCAAAGTAACGTGTCAAACAATTGCAACGTAAGTATGACGTATGCAACGGACACATAACGAATACAAACGGAATTGAACGATTTTTTACGATCTTTATGATACGTTAAAGGGGCCTTTTCACGCTTTGGTAAATTGACAAAATTGAAAAAAAAATGTTTCAGATTCGCAAATTTTCCTTGAAGTTATGATATTTGTGTGGAAACAGTAATACTGAACATTTACCATGCTCTAAAATATCCATTATGTGCATCTTTTGACGATTAAAAAAAAGCCTGAAAATAATACAGCGTTGCAACGCGAAACGATTGAATAATTTAGAGAATTCTGTTGTTGTCGTTGTATTTTTTGACTGGAGATTTTAAAACCCAGTGTTACCATTTATCAATATAAATCATTTAATGACAAACTTCAATACATGCCAAAATCTGTGAAAAGGCCCCTTAAATATACACGGATTCATCAAATATGATAAAAACCCGAAGTGTCCGAAACTTACGTTTGATACCCGAGGCTATGAAATGTTGATATAGGCGGGACTGCCTTCTGAAGATTGTATGAAATTTGGTCTATTGCGTTGATAAAAATTTCGATCATTATATTTATTCAATAATACTCCAAATGTTCGTTACATTACACACTGGTAGATCACTTAAAACATGTTTTAGAGAGCATTTTTATAAAATAAAAATTAAAAATAAATTTTGCAACTTAATATGCCAACACCTTAATTAAACTAGTCATAGCGTAACAAAGATTTCTATGAACCTGTGGAACAACTTATTTTTGATAATATGACCTCAAATCAGTACCAATTAAAAGCAAGTTGCGTGCCGGAATTTGAATGGATTAAACGTTAACAAATAGCTTACCCACTTGGATTAAATGATAATATATCACATGTTGGAAATATTTCTAAAAATAAATTGATAAATTCCTTTTCTCTTTTCAGTAAACGTTTAATAAATAAATGTTCACACAGCAAAAGGAAAACTGGTAACATAAGACGTAAATTTAGACGACTGCTTTTTTAAATGACTGCTACACATTATTACAAAATGGGAGTAAACAGGAATTACTAAGTACAATATTCTCACCTTTTTTGCGCATATCGATAAGGAATGTCAACTTATTTTACTTCAATCTGACCCACTGTATGACTGTGCTTGTATCATTGAATCTTACACTGACCATTATCTTAAACATTTCATGTAAAGTTCACATAACAAAACGAGAAAACGTATTAAAATTGAGTATTGTAACAAAGGTCTTGATTTAATTGACCTTCCTAAAATATTCAATATAATACATGTGCGTCGGTTAATACCTCCTTATTTTCGCAATACTGAATCACCACTTATTTGCTACAAATATAGTAAACCTGTTATAAGTATCGTGTTTAATTATAATGATATTTCCACAGATATTAACGTAATAGAAAATTGTCCTACATCATGTGACTGTTCTAGTTCAAAATGTGTATATACAGTAGTCCAGTTGGTCATGTTATTACTGGAGCCGTATTCACCAATGCACGTAAGTCTAAAATCTTAGACTCAGCTTAAGTTTCTGACTCAGACTCAACTGAAGCTTTCAAAACTTAATTCACGAAACATAAAATGGTAAGTTTAAGACTCAGACTCAGTAACGTAAGTCTCAAATGCTAAGTCTACAATGTTTAGACTTACGTAATACAATCACGACGTAACGTTCTAAGCGCGTTTACAAACATGGCCGCCGCACAACGCCACTTGCGCTTCATGAATAATATAAGAATTGAACGTGTTTTTCTCGACAGAACAAACCCTTAAGCGATATAAAGGGACATTGAACTTTCCAAACGCTATCGTTTTACCCAACCGGGTATTAGTTTCATATGCAATATTTGCGAGGAACATCTTAAAAGGAATACGATGCGGATCCTTGCCAGTTCCGGTCGTCCTGGCAGTGGGTACTTACCTGAGGTACGTGGCCAGTGGCGACCTCCAGCTAATAGTGGGCGACAGAACTGGCCTGTCACAGGCAACGGTTAGTCGTGTCTGTGCACAGGTCAGCAAGATTTTGGCAGCAAAAGTGCCGGACTTTGTGAAATTTCCAGCTGGTGTTCAATACAAGAACTTGGTGCCATCGCTGGTACGTGAGTATATATGCGATGTGCGCAGTTTGAGATTGTTCTTATTTATTGTAAGCAAAGTACTGTCAAATTCATAATTCTCCGCGCTTGTTTGTTATCTTCGTGAAAGGAACAATAAAGTCCCCGACCGCCCTTCATCGCCCAAAATGAGTATAATCGAGCCCGAGGTATCAATGGAGGACTATAAAACGGGGAGGAATGTGGTGAAATGGCCGAACTGTCATGGGACCGTTTCGACAGTTTGGTACCTTAGCCGCGAAGAACACTGGGAACCAGTATGCTATCCGGATTCAAGACAGAAGAAGTCGCGTTAACTGTTACTGTTTAATTAAATCTGTTTATATCTTTAGAACGCACCATTCTTGATGTCATCCACATCGGCTGATGTGGATAGGTAATATTAATTTACTAATATTTCACAACAAATGGCGCTGCGAGCTCCGAACGCATTTTTCATTTTTAAAAGTCAGATATTTTGACTCGGCAAATTTCGAGTCAGTCATCTTGAATTTTTTTAAGAATAATTGTCATCGTCTGTTTCCTTAAAAACTGCACACATTTTATTAAATGAGTATTTCTTAATTGCAATTTAAGCATCATTGATCGTATTAAACAAATTTCGTCGGTATTTGTCAGATAATTTGTTGACTTCGACGTTTGGGTGATTGCGTTCGATTGCGGTCATGTGAACCGTGTAATTGCCTTATTTGTGTTTTCTATTTTTAGGTTTTCCATTTTGAATGTGCGGGGTTGCTAGTGCCGATGTTCATCACACGGCTAAATTTAGAGCAGTGTTTGTTTACATTGCCCTGTCGTATCTACTCACTGCAATTCGATTGTGAATTTGTCACAATTTCTGCAGTGGAAAATGGCAATTTATTCAGTGAGGGAGAGAGTGAATCTCGTTCATTTCTCTTGAGTAGTTATGAACTCAAAGAGAAAACTGATCAAGTACGAGCTATACAATTCGTAATTTACTCAGGATTTAAAGTTCTACGTGTGCTGTTGAATACTTTCACTTGTTATCTATAACTCATTTTTATGGTTTTTGAAATATTAAATCATATGCTACATAGTGTTTTTGTGTTGTTCATATTCAATGCCAGTTTCAAGTTTTAAAGGCATTTGAATATTTTAACCATGTAATTACCCCATATTTGCCCTATTTGCCATCCATATTTAGCTGTCTGTACATTTGTATGGTGATTTGTTTGCCTATAGTCAGGGGAATCAACACATTGCTATCAATTCAATTTCAAGCTTGAATAAAGTATTTCTCTACTCAATTTATTTGTGATTGTTTCCCATTTTCACCATTATTAATTCTTATTGGTAATAATTATTGGTGATGTTTATACTTCATTAAGTATTTCAGGGACCTACGAACGTTTGTATAGGTCCCTGAGTATTTATACATTTCAAATCGTACAATGTTCTTCGTATTGAGTGGTATTTGATTATTTCATTGAATTTGAAGCCCATATATTTTGCCTTTGTTTATCAAATGATGCTGTAACTCGTGTTGAATTACACAAGGCCCTTCCATAGCTTCTAGTGTTTTCCTACAGGAAGTGTCCAACCTATAGCGAAGACAAATACTAACAATTTCACTAGTTATTATGTTATAACTAGTGAATCTCTGACATTAAATTTTATCAGTAAAATTTCACTATAAAATTTGAGATTTGTTACATTGATTTGTGATTCAATCACAATTTCATTAGTTATCAAGTAATAACGGGCGGATTTCTGATTTTCAAATAGATAATTTATCTATTAACAGTTATAAACAGTGTTCGTGATTGAATCACAATTTCATTGCAAGCGATGTTCATACTTTCACTTGTTTTCCTTTATCAAATTTTTGAGGTTGTGATTATTAAATCATATGACCTCATTGTGGTTTTCGTATTGAATGCCAATTTAAAGTTTAAAGGGGCATTTAATTTTTTTTGTGTTATTCTCTGCGTGCACGCTTCATAGATTGTGGCTTGTAAATTTTATATAAGTCTCTTGTTGTGTGCTATTTACAGCAATACACAAACCTGTAATATCAAGATTGAATTTGTTGGAATGTGACTAGAATATTCTGTCCAACGATATATTGGATAGGTTTTTTGTTGAATTACCGTAAACTGTAAATTTGTTTATGAGCGCACCCATTCAGTATATTACCTCAAATAAATTAAATTAATTCTCATACGATTCAACTGAGGTAGTTAATTTTATACCAGCAGTTTGCAGTAATTGTAATTTAATTTAGTTGTTTATCAATTCATTAACTTAACTACATTAACCAACGTGCATGATGGACATATAAAATTTAGCATTGGTTACATCTACTTAACATTTGATTTAGGTCATGTTTGGGTTCAGTACATCTAAACCTAGGCCTGATTCCGAGCAAAGATATAATAAAGAGGGGGATTGGTATGGAGAGGCTAGTGGACCCGTCACTGAACCGGTCGATGAGCAGCCTGTGCAATATCCGACTGTGAAACCGAAGCCAGTGGCATGGGAGGCGCACCATGTGCAATATCAGGCGGTGGCGCATATGCCGGTTACCCATGGTGTTGAGTCGGGACAATACCAGGCAATAACTCAAGTGCCCATGACACATGGGGTGTACCCTGCTCAGTGCCATGCCATGGCACAGGAGGCACAGCTTGTTCAGTACCAGCTCACACATGGCGTGCAGTCAGGTCAATACCAGGCGGTGACTCAGGTGCCTGTGGCACATGGGACGTGCCCCGTGCAATACCATGCAATGGCGCAAGGGGCACAGCCTATGCCGCATCAGGTCAAGACGCAGGTACCAGTTTCACAAGGTGACCAACTGCATTATATGTTAGTGGGTGGTCAGGGTCAATTAATTGACCCTGTTAACCAACCTAAATTGCCTTATATATTTCCACCAGGACAGTCAAGGTATGTAACCTCTACACAGGTGGACAGGAGCGGGGCAACCCCTCATCTAGTATCGCAGAATGCTGTTAATGTAACGGGAGGTGTTAGCGATAACGTTGCGGCACTCTTTGGCCAGAGAGCCTTGCCTCCTGGCCAGCTGAAGTCTAGACTGCAATCGCTGCCTAAGACACTAGTATATGATGGTCAGGGAAGCTGGCAGGCTTTTCTTACCAAATTAAAAAAGTTCTCCACTATTTTTGAGTGGGAGGAAAGGGAGAAGAGAGACTACTTGTGGCTATGCTGACAAGGCAAGTGAAAACTATGCCTTGGTGATGGCTATCGAGGTGGAGCAAAGCTATTTGGAGGTAGTAGACAAGCTAGAGAGGCGTTTTGGGTACCGCGACTTGCCAGAGACGGCAAGGGTAACCTTCACCAGTGCTAGGCGAGGAGATGAATAATCGGTCGATGACTGGGCCGACAGGGTGTTGATCCTTGCGATCAAAGCATAAAGGGACTTGCCCGAGGCGTATATGTTGCAAGAATCCTTATTAAGATTTTGCATGGGTGCTAGGGAAAAAGAAGCGGGTGATCTAGTCATAAATCAGAGGCCCGTGTCTATAAAGCAAGCTATTAACGAGCTGAAGTGGTTCATTCACACTCAAGGCTTTATGTATCAACTAATATTGGTACGGAAATAGGAGTGTACAGGGCTGGTCAAGGTGGCAGGGGTGAATGTGGCATCGGAAAGAGGGCTTGTAGAAAGGGTGGTGGCCGTGGAGAGAAAGGAGGACATGTTGGATGAGAAAATGGACGTCTGTATGGGGATGCTTGACCAGCTTTTGGCAAGGCCCACCAGAAGTCCATCGCCATCTCCAGTCAGGCAGCAATGTTTCAATTGCCAAGAGATAGGGCACTTATCTCAAGAATGTCCAAATTGTATCCTAAACGATAAGGACCTACCGGTGATAATAGAGCAGATCAAATCAGACTCGATGTCCCGGATCGACGCAAGTGTGAACGACTTTGCAATACAGGCGTCAATAAATACAGCGTCTGAGGATACCCTGGCCTCGGACCGGGTAGTTGCTCAGTTGCCGGAAATTGTTCCGATGTTGGAAGAGGTGTTCGAGTTGCTTGTATTGCGAAAACATGGAGCCACTAATGGCGTAGTGGGGGCCGCCTTGGGTTTAAGTGGCCAGGTGGTCTCTACGGCACAAGAACGGGGTTTAGGAAAGGACAAGTTTATGCTTCGGGGTTCACTGGGGCGAGTTGTGGTGAAGGCGGTGAGCGATTTCCAATTTATTCAGGAATGGCTCATGTACGGAACTGATCCACCTGGTAATGTATGTGATTTGACGAACTTAAAAGAGAGCAGGTTCAATGTCAATCGCGACCGACTGAATTATGACCGACTGCAAATTTGTAAATTTGATTATTTTCCTGCATAGGTGGTGCGTGAGCAATAGAGTTGCGGTCTTATGGAGGATTGGCAAGATAAACCTGTATACAACGTATTGTGCGTGTAGGGGTATTGGCGATGGATCCTTTACGTTTGCCCGCGACGGGTTTATTTGACTCGCGCAAGCTAGCGGTGTAATAGTTGGGGCTCAGGCAATGGCATGGACCCGAGTGGCTTGGTCTTTGACGGAGTCCTGGTAGAAGACGGTGACTTGAGCAATGTGATAGAGAATCATAATAGGAGGGCGCCACCATTTGGGGCACCCTGTAACTAGTGTGTGATGCGGTCAATTTTATGGCCGATATTATTTTTGGTTGTGCTAGATGCGGTCAATTTTATGGCCGACATTGTTCAAGATTGATCTAGATGCTGTCAATTGTATAGCCGACATTATTCTTGTTTGTGCCAAATGCGGTTAATTTTATGGCCGACTTTATTCATGGTTGTGCTAGATGCGGTCAGTTTATTGGCCGACATTATTCATGGCTGTGCTAGATGCGGTCAATTTTATGGCCGACATTGTTCAAGGTTGAGCTAGATGCGGTCAATTTTATGGCCGACATTATTCGAGGTTGTGCTAGATGCGGTCAATTTAATGGCCGACATTGTTCGAGGTTGTGCTAGATGCGGTTGTTTGTACGACTGACATTTACTGAGGTTGTGCGGTCAATTTTATGGCCGACATTGTTCAAGGTTGAGCTAGATGCGGTTAGTTGTAGGGCCGGCACGGATTCGGGTGTGGCACGCATAGGGATCCTGTGGGTCTTTATGGTCATTAATATGATTAAGGAGTAAGGTCAAACCATGGAAAAGGTGACAGGATCCCGCACTGTGGTCTATGTTGTATGGCAAAATATGGGCAAAGGGTTTAATATGAGCCTAAATCTACTCAATGGATAATTAAGTGATTTAAGTTAGGTCTAGGCTGTAGTGAGTGGTCTGGTTAACCAATTTAATGCGTGCCAGGGATTTTTCAGTTAGATAAATTGGGGTCTGTCTGACTCTTGCTTATTTATGAGTTACATGTCAAAAGAGGGCCAGGTCATGAACAAGGGTAATGTGTGGGCATGAGGCATCTATAAATTAGGAGGGAGGACTTAAACACAGGGAGTAATGTGGTAAAATGACCGAACTGTTATAAGACCGTTCCGATCGATGGCTATGCCAGACGCGAAGAACGCTGGAACCCATTAGCTTTTCGGCCTGTTGTGGGACATGTGGAAAGTTTGTGAACTTCATGCTGTTCAGAATATGATACGGGAATGCTGTTTGGGATAAGCAATTAAAATCCCCATCCGGCATAGTTACCAACCCATCCTTGTTACGAACAACTTATACAATATACAGCCACTGGGATATGATGCATCGTTGGATAGAAACAAAAAGATCGTGAATGCGGGTATGAAGCGTCTCGTACCGCAAGGTGAACTAATAATCGGAGTCCCACTTTCTGACCTCGTTAGCTGGGCACCCAAAGTCAACCATGCTAAGATAACACTAGAAGTACCTGTAACGTCTGTGCCTTTTAAAGGGGTGTGTCAGCTGCGAACTGATTGTCTTGTGGCATGGTAGACGGAAGTACCGTCCCGCACTTCAAGGTGCCCGAACATTCTTTACTCGTTAGTAAGGAAACCGTGTGCCGGTCATTGTGAAGAAGATCTGCTTGCATTTCAATCATCATGGAATGAACCAGGAGGGCATATTTCGGCCGAGTACCAGGCATGCCACGATAGAGAATCTGAGGGCCCAGTTCGACTCCCGCGGAGACGCCAACCTGAACCTTTGTGGCGACATCATGGCCATTGCAGGCATCCTCTGAAACACTCTGCTAAAATAGTTGCTAGAACATTACGACTGTCTGCAGCACGTTATACGCTTCCTGGCCATCGTCGCTTGCAACCACCAGATCAACAAGATGAGCCCTATGGCCCTGGCTATTGTGTTTGGACCCAATGTGTTCATGTAAGGCAACGGATTCATTGCGCTAAAAGATCAAGGCACCATGAACCAGATTATGTACCGCTTCATTGTTGACTACAACGCGCTATATAAGGGAGCTGATGAGGGCACTACAAACGTGTACTGGGAGAGGCAAAGGAACAATAAAGTCCCCGACCGCCCTTCCTTTCCCAAATTGAGTATAATCGAGCTCGAGGTATCAATGAAGGACTATAAAACGGAGAGGAAGGTGGTGAAATGGCCGAACTGTCATGGGACCGTTTCGACAGTTTGGTACCTTATCCGCGAAGAACGCTGGGAACCAGTGCGCATATTCGGATCTTTCAAGAACAAGTGTTATATTACTGTTATTGTTACTTTTATCTGTTTGTTTCCTGTCGAAGGCACCATGGTCGACGAAATCTACATCTACCTATGTATATAGGTAACTTTGTAGTAATGCTATATTAATACAATAATCTCGAAACTTAATGTCCGTGAACACGCACTACTTTTTATTGATAATACGTGTTGTTTGAATGAAAAAGTTAAAACATATTTTCATTTATCATTAACTATGATCTTTTCTAAATATGGAAACCTATTTTAAATCGTTTACAAGACATTAACTTCGCATAAAAATTGTTGATTTCATTACTATTACAAATCTATTTATAGAAGTAGGGATTAAACTATATATATATATATATATATATATATATATATATATATATATATATATATATATGCCCTATATAGCTACAATGCCATGACGCAGTTGGTAGCGCATCGGTGCTATAAATTTTATTTTACAGACAAGTCGTTGATTCGAAATAACATTGTGTGACGTTTTTCCCCAAACGTTTTCAATATAAATTATGTCGATTATTAAATGATATTTTGTTGCTTGGTAATGTAACGGAAATTAAATTTATTTCCACTGTTAATTAATACGTATTAATTTAATAACAAGGCTCTATAAATAATTTATATATATGAAGATATAGGGAACCCCTGAATACATATGTGCATCTGTCCGTCTGTCTGTCTATGTTGTAATTGAGTTGCAATACAAAATGTATTTTTTGCGACAAATGCTGTAGAGTATGCATTTGTTGATTGCAAGTGCATGGTTTTAATGCACTTTATTCGTAAATAAATAAAGACACTCAACAACAGAAATGATATGTTATTCTCACATGCTCGTATTATTGCATTTTCAATCAATAGTAAAATGATGACATTAAATTTGATTATCAAGTTGTGACACATCAGCATATTGCATAACTTCTGACACAAGGAAGAACTTTCATTCAATGTAATGCACATAAATGCACCGATCACAATCCATTTAAACCAATATCTATTTACTTATTAATATTGTAAGTTTTCCAAACAATTGGTCAATTTTAAATGATTAACTTTCATGTTTTCCAAGAACTTGGGGGTGCATTGATTGCACACATGTGCATATCAAAAAGCCAGTTTACCATGGGGAAGACTACATAGGGCGAAAGGTCGTTCCCACCATCAATGCTCAGGTATTGCTTAGAAATTATTTATGTGCACTGCTAAATTTATTCGCTTTTCTATGATACAACTTTATTCTTAACACAAATAATTTATGAAGCAGCTGCATGTTAATTTTAACAGTTTGTAATTCACAAAATAATAAACAAATCATCAGCATGATATAAAACAAGAGGGCCTGAAAGGCCGAAAGTCGCTCACTTGAGATAACAAAATATTATTGGGACAAATATTCTTACCAAGTTTCATGAAGATCGGAATATAAATGTGGCCTCTAGTGTGTTAAAAAATAAGGTTTTACAATAGCCACATAAGGAAACATGCCCCGCCCCCTGGCAGCCATGTTTTTCAATCAACCGGCATCATTTTGAACCCTTCCAAGATATTATCAGGATGAATCTTCTGACCAAGTTTCATGAAGATCGGACTGTAAATGTGGCCTCTAGAGTGTTAGCAAGATGTTACTAAATGCAAATATAAGGAAAAATGCCCCGCCCCTTGGAAGCCATGTTTTTTCAAGCAAACATAATTATTTTCAAACTCATCCAAGATATCATTTAGACAAATCTTCTAACCAAATTCATGAAGATGGGACAATAAATGTGGCCTCTAGAGCCATATATAGCCATATAAGGAAAAATGCCCCGCCCTGGCGGCCATGTTTTTAAAGCAACCAAAACCATTTTCGAACTCCTCCAAGATATCATTGGGACAAATCTTCTTATCAAGTTTCATGATGATCGGAAAATAAATGTAACCTCTGGAGTGTTAACAAGGTTTTACTATAGCCATATAAGGAAAAATGCCCCGCCCACGTGGAGGCCATGTTTTTCAACCAACCGGCATCATTTTTGAACTCGTCCAAGATATTATTGGGATGAATCTTCTGACCGAGTTTCATGAAGATCGGGCTATAAATATGGCCTTTAGAGTGTTTACAAGCTTTTACTATAGCGATGTTAGGAAAAATGCCCCGCCCCTAGTGGCGATGTTTTTCAACCAAAGGGCGTCATTTTTTAACTCGTCCAAGATATTATTAGGATAATTTTTCTGACCAAGTTTCATGAAGATTAGACAATACATGTGGCCTATATACTAGAGTGTTAACAAGATTTTACTATAGCCATATAACGCCATATTAGGAAAAATGCCCCGCCCCTTGGCAGCCATGTTTTTCAAGCAAAAGTTACCATTTTTGAACTCATCCAAGATATCACTGGGACAAATCTTCTAACCAAGTTTCATGATGATCGAACTATAAATGTGGCCTCTAGATTGTTAACAAAGTTTTTCTATAATATCCATATAAGGAAAATGCCCCGCCCCCTGGCGGCCATGTTTTCTAACCAACCGGCATCATTTTCGAACTCGTCCAAGATATTATTGGGATGAATCTTCTGACCAAGTTTCATGAAGATCAAACAATAAATGTGGGATCTAGAGTGTTAACAAGATGTTACTATAGCCATATGAGGAAAAATTCCCCGCCCCTTGGCAGCTATGTTTTTCAAGCAAAGGTAACCATTTTTGAACTCATACAAGCTATCATTGGGACAAATCTTCTGAGCAAGTTTCATGAAGATCGGAAAGTAAATGTGGCCTCTAGAGTATTAACAAGGTTTTACTATAGCCATATTAGGAAAAATACCCCGCCCCCTGGCGGCCATGTTTTTCAACCAACCGGCATCATTTTCGAACTCGTCCAAGATATTATTGGAATGAATTTTCTGACCAAGTTTCATGAGGATCAGACGATAAATGTGGCCCCTAAAATGTTAACATTGTTGTACTATCATCATCCATCATCATCCAGTGTAAGGGTTGAAATCCATATTGGAATGTTGGAAACCCTGTGTAAAAGCTCTGTGCATGCCCGATAAAAAAGTTATAAAGTGAGGTGCTGATTAAAACTATTTACAAGGTGACAATGGTCTAGTAGCTGGGTAAGAGGGCTCCCAGGCTGGCTTGGAACGCCTCTAACGTTGTGCAGTCGGTGGTCCGGGTTGGGAGGCGGTTCCAATCGCTAATGGTGCGTGGGAAAAAGGAGGCTCTGTAGGTGGCGGATGCTTCCAATTTCTGACTGAAACGGTTCTTCTTTCTGAAAGATGGAGTGCTTCTATTGCCCCAGAGACTTCCACCAGGTGATGATAAATTCTAAAGAGCATGGATAGTCTCGCTAGGTAGCGTCGATTTTGGAGTGATTGCCAGCCCAAGTCTTATACCATCTTAGTGACTCATCCTGGCGTACGGTCAGTGTAGGCAGAATTCACAAATCTCGCCGCTTTGCGTTGGACCTGTTCGAGTTTGTGTATCTGGACCTTGGCTTGAGGATTGGGATCCCATACTGTGGACGAGTACTTGAGTGTTGGCCCGACCATAGCTGTGTAGGCAGTGCTCTTGACCTCTTTGCTGCAATTGCCAAGGTTACGTCGAATTAAATCCCAGGGTTCTGTTAGCTTTGGTAGTCGTGATGTCCACGTGCTTCTGCCAGCTCAGACCTTCACTTATAGCCATAGTAGGAAAAATGCCCCGCCTCTTGGCAGCCATGTTTTTCAAGCAAAACGTAACCATTTTCAAACTCATCCAAGATATCATTGAAACCAATCTTCTGACCAAATTTCATGAAGATTGGGCAATAAATGTGGCCTCTAGAGAGTTTACAAGGCAAATGTTGACGCCGCACAACGCACAACGGACGACGGACAAAAGGCGATCACAAAAGCTCACCATGAGCACGTTGTGCTCAGGTGAGCTAAAAACATAGAAAAAAATTACAAAAATATGTCCTTTTTTTGTTAGTTTAATAAAACATGTTGAAACAATGCTATGCACGTTTCATGTTAACAGGCTGTGTGTGCTGCCAGCTACATAATAACCAGCTTCAATGCAAGTTGGCCAGGACGGACGCATGGTGCCATGATTTGGGGAAACTGCGAACTCAAAATTCAGTTTGAGAATGATAGGTTGTCTGACATTTCACAAATACAAGTGAACACAATTTATAGTTACAATATAGGTAAAAGTTGTATGTGCATAAATGTATTAAAATAACATTCAACACTTGCTCTCTGATAAACAAGTGGAAATAATTTTAACTGTAATATGATATTAATCTATAAATACATTTAAATTTCCAATTAAGATTCAGTGCAATAAAATTAATGAACTTTATATTAAAAAAATTACAGGCCAACACGTTGGATTTTTAATCGGCGACAGTGGGTATGGCTACTCACGGCATCACATGACCCCATACCTTAGACCAGCAAATGCAGCTCAGGAGCGCTTTAATCGTTCACAGTGCAGAACACGGGTTATCATCGAACAAACATATGGAATTTTCAAGAACAGGTTTGGCATACTGAGGAAAATAAGAACAAATCCACAAAGGGCTGTAAAAATCATATGTTCATGCATTGTGCTACACAACATTGCATTAATGTACAATTAAATGAATGATATTTCAGAAGAAAACCATATCTTGCCTGGAAGGATAATTCTGAACAACATATTAAGGATATGCGAACTTGAAAAAAACGAATACATTCAATCTGAATATTAAATCAAGAGGGCCATGGACCCTAAGTCGCTCACATGAGAAACAAAGGAACTAAACTATTCTAACTTAAATTGTTACTTCTAGACACCAAGAAGCTTTTTTCTTTAATTTGACCGAGTGACCTAGTTTTTTTTATCTTAAATGATCCAGTTTCAAACTCGGCTGAGATTTCATTCAGACAAATATTCTGGCCAACTTTCATGACGATTGAACGAAACATTTGACTTCTGTAGTATTAACAAGCTTTGACTATAGCCATATAAGGAAAACGTTGTGCTCAGGTAAGCTAAAAAGTGTGCAATAAATAAATGTCATTGTTTTTTTTAAACCTTTGTTGAAGCATGCATTAACACATCTTCATTATTAAGGGATATAAAAATGCATACAAGCAAACCATTTTTGTTAAAATAATTAATAATAAAACAAATATGTATGCATCTGTCTATTATATTCATAAGATTTTCAACATTCAATAGGTAGAACTTTGTAACAAACATTGTTGAAATAACAACTTAATCAAATGTTGATGTCTTATTTCATATTCACATAACTGTATCTATCATTATTCTGGAATTTCATTCAGTTCATTGAATGAAGAATTTTATTATTATCAATGATTTATATCTTGTAAGCAAATAATATCAAGAAGTGTCCCAAGACACCGCATTCAACTAATATTCCTCTTTGAATGTAGAATCTACTTTATCTGTCAGTAACATAATACAATGACCTATGTGATATTTTACCTACATTTCTTCCAGCACACAAACATCGACTGGAATTTTATAAGTACAAAAAAAGACGTAATCATATTTCTATTATAGAAATATGATTATGCCCCTTTTTGTATTTACAAAAAATCTTATTATTGTTTGTGCAAGTACTCCATAACTCTATTATTTCTAATATAGTCGGTCTATGTTAGAAATAGTAGAGTTATGGAGTAGTTGCACACAAAATAATAAGATTTTTTGTAAATACAAAAAGGGGCACACATCTACTATATTACATGTCAGAGTTATAGCACTTGGTCACATATTGGCACTAAATCCATCTGGAAAGTTTCAATTGAATACCTGTTATAAAAGCACATGTGGATTGGTTCTTATGTTCCTTGGTATGCCAAAACTGTTTGGGTGAGTGGTATAACTTGGACTATTGAAGATGTTGAATTTGTACATTTTCTGGAATTTGTTATTGTTATAAAATATTTTTGGCAATTGCTTACAATCCACAAAGTCAGCATCTTCAATGTCTACAAGCTGTTTAAAACTTTTCCATTGTAATATAACGTTTTTGCCTGCAAATATTGAGAATATTGTTCTTCATTTTTAATTATGAAGTAAAGCAATTTTTTCTCCAAATGTATTTTTTCAATTTCTGCAATCGATCCGGTGAACCTTTTTTGGTGCAAGCATGCCATCATTTTTAAGATCAATTCTGGGACATGTAATTTTATAAATGGAAAATTATCGTTCATAAATTCAGCTCACGATGGCTTGTTCTAGCTTATCATTTAATACCATGTGCAGAAGTTAGCGGTGCCACGAATTTCAGTGACACGGAATGTAAATACGGTGTTTATAATCAGTGTTGCGCGGTGCATCGATATTTATGTAACTGATAAATGTTTTCACCAAAAAATTAGGCCTTTAACAGATATTTAAACAAACAGGTTCGTATGACATGTTATTTATATATATATATATATATATATATACAATGATTTAAGTCTGTCACATCAGGTCTGACACATCGACAATCATCTGATTATTACATTGTTCTCACAAGTACGAATGGTGTCGAGCGCGACACGACTTTTTGTAAACACTATTTCAAAGTAATTCTAAATATTTCACGACTGGTAAACTATTAAATTGACGATATATTGGTTCAGAAATTCGATGGAGTGCTTCGCAAGTGGCAATCATTTCGCAGTGTCTTATAATAAATCAATTTGTCACCCACTTACCTGATATTGCTTCGTCCGCCATGTTTCTTTTCGTCAGAAGGATACGGTGCTCTTGTCAGAAGTATAAAATTTTGACGGTGAGCGGAATAGTTGTGGTAATCGCCCTATCATCGTGGTATATAAGCATGAGCAGAGTGTTTAAAAAGGTTTGAAAGATGTCCAAATGGTTCCAGGAGACATTTAAAGTGTGTCTCTCTCAGAACTCTGAAAGCATGAATTCTCAGTGACTTAGGAGTAAAGTGTGCACTTTGGGTTAAGTGTTTGATATGAAGAAAGACAGTCTTTTTTTGCAATAAAGTTGAGTGAAAACATTCTGTTTTTGCCGGGAATGGTCTAAATACTAGAATAAGATGCTTTTGCAGTAATGAAAAAGAGTAATTGGTGTCCTTATTTGGTAAATGACAATTTATTCACACGGCCTGCCTGTGAAATGTATTTTTTTTAAAGCTTTTACACCAACGTTCAGTCAGAAAATGGGCTTGGATGAACTTAGTTTTCATAAATGGATGTAAATAACTCATCTAAACAACGGAGGTAATTCAAATATTGAAAAATGGCTATTTATGTCCCCCAGTCTATACTGGGGGACATATTGTTTTTGCCTTGTCTGTTGGTTTGTATGTTGGTTTGTTTGTTTGCGTCAAACTTTATCATTGGCCATACGTTTTGCGATATGAAGATAGCAATTTGATATTCGTCATGCATGTGTATCTCATTAAGCTGCCCATTTTGAGTGGTGAAAGGTCAAGGTCATCCTTCAAGGTCAAAGGACAAGGTCAAAGAAAACATTTGGCAATATTGAAGATAGCAACTTGGTGTTTTGCATGCATGTGTAGCTCATGGAGCTGCACATTTTGAGTGGTGAAAGGTAAAATAACGCATGAAAAAACTTCGAACGCGCTGTTATTTGTCCACCATCGATAGATGATTATCAATAAACAATTTTTCCATTTGAGACGTGCTCTGTGAAAAGGGAGCCAACGGCACGTACGTAATTGTTGTCAAATATTAGCCTGTGCAGTCCTCACAGGCCAATCAAGGACGAAAGTTTCCGCTATTATGATGTTTTTCTTAAAAAAAGTATCTTCTTGCCAAAAATCCAGTTGAGGCGTTTAGTGTCGTCTCTGATAAGCCTGTGCGGACTGCACAGACTAATCTGGGATAACATTTTACGCACATGCATTAAGCCCCTTTTTAGACAGAGCGCGGCTCATTTTTATTTAGTCTTTTGAATTATTTGCTTGTTTTAATACAGTGCATGCATGTGCACATGCACATGATAGTACTTTATTTTTAAAATCTATTACATTAAAAAAAACACTCTATAAGTCCTTTATAACAACACACATGTTACTCTTTATAATTTTATAATTTTCTAATTAGCATTACTTATTGTATTGGTAATGAGGGCACGTCATTATTGTCATTTCGCTCCCTGTTGTACTTTTCTCTTTTAGTTTGTACTTTGGTATATTTCTATCTTATAATCTGTACCAACTGGTAACATTTACATCCGATATATTTTTTATTTTTAATTATTTTGCCAAAACAAATAAATAAAATGTTCGTCATATTTGAAAGACATAGAGAGATTTTTAAGCCAAATAACAGTATGCTTATTTTTTAGTGCGCCCGCAGTTTGAATTTTGCATCGCTCCAGACTTTTCCACCAAACATGTTATTTCAGTTAAGCCTAGAAATACATCTTTTACGGCGTGTGTTGTTTATATTTCGTAAAATAATTATAATACAAAAAAAACAGCATTAATCGGTTTGGAAGTGACTTAAACGAACATGTCATTTTTCCTTTCCTTACTCTGAATCAGCCGGTAAAATATTTTTTTTTCAGATTTATTCAGTCCGGCGGCCACCGCTACTGAGTATGGAATGTCGCCAAAATTTATGAAATTTGGCATTTGGATCGGTGGTATAGAGCAAATAAAACACGAGGCGCAAGCAAATAACAAGTAAAATTATTACTGTTACTTGAAAACTACTTTGAATTTCAGTAATGGGCCGAAAATACTGACAATGATCGATCGGCTAAGTTTGCTACCTAAGATTGTTGTATTGTAGTTCAAGTAACAGAATCGCAAACGGGTTTTAATAACTGCATATTCTGTTCTTGGTTTGTCATCTACGAATAACATATGAAACTATACATTTGCATTAGCCAAGCGTCTCTTTTAATAATGACTAACAGCATTCAAAGGCAAACATTTTGACAGATTAAGTTAGCATATAATAAAATGAATAACTAATATATGGGTGTACACTCTCGGAATAGATTTAATTCGGAACTGGCGCGCTGTGGGTTTTTCCGATTTCTGAGCGCGCGCGGGAGGTACAAACATTGTCACTTATACAGTAATGACCAGTAACGTCGATATCCGATTTGCTTCCCATTCAGTAGTGGATAATAAGTATTTAAACGACAGTGGCGTTTCTTTTAGGAAATGTCAAAATTCAAGTCTTGAGTGGTTAGTACTATTACTATTATTATTATTAATAATTACACATAACAAATCTTACACTGATATACATGTATGTCAGACGATTAATACATGATTAAAGTCTAAATCCACCGTTCAGATGTACAGCCGCCTAGACGAATGGGTCCAGTAGCAAACATCCTTAAAAAAACATGAAAAACAGACTTTGTTAGCTGCATGGCCATCTCAGATCCCATCGTTGCCGGATCTATGCACCTGAGTATCAGAGGCTATTGGTTTTTAAGTCGTGTTTTTAAGTGCGGCGTAAAAATGCGTTTAAGGTGGGTAAATCTTATGGAAACAAAGTAAAAAAAAGATATAACTGTTCAGTTTTGAAAGCTGCTGGTTATTGGATCTAGTGATTTTTGGAATTATAATTGAAAAAGTGAGTATAAGAAGAAATATTGTCTCATTTATTCGGCGCTCATACATGTATATAGCTACCTATTGTGCTTTGCGTGGACTGTGTGCATTGACCGTGACTTTGTAGAGTTGGCCAGTAGTGGTCAATAGTGCTCAGTGGAAAGTAAAATTTACAATTTACACGTGCGATTCAAGGCGTGTTTTTGTCGTGTGAAATCTTATATCTATTGTTAGACGGAACAATGGGTATCGAGCTCAATCAATACCGTATACGCGTTGGGTGTTTTGTGCAAAGGAAGTCGCGACCTTCACAGCAGAACGTAAATAAACAGTATAATCCTTATACGCCGGGAACCGATGTGCATTTCAGACTGTTCGCATGCATGTTGGTTGTATTGGGCCTGTGCATCTATATTAAAGGCATCTATGCATCGGTAGACTTACTATCTACGTTTATTGAGCGGTACGCGCAGCATAGCATTACACAAAATCATATGGATTGTACCCACGTCATACATATGTTTGGCGAAACAACAAGTTATGCATGTTTGTACAGGGGCTATCACCAGAGAATATTGCTATTAGCGATGGATGTCGAGCTTAATCCTGGCCCTATTCATCGCGATACTAGTGGTTCCGCTCCATCCCAACCGCATGATGTATACGTTGGCCAATTTATGAATCCGGACACCCAATACATTGTAAATACTATGCGGCTTATAATAAGCAGACGAACGATTGTATAGCCGATGTTCGTATGGAAGTGCAGGCTGTTCGACATGAAATGTTAAGCGTGAAAAAAGACTTGAGCGATATTAATGAAAAGATTGGTAATATAGAGTTAAAGCAGCCTACGTTGTCCGAAAATATGAAATCACTTGAAAATAAAGTTGGTGAAATTGAAAATGAACAATATAACATCAGATCTGAGTTTGAAGAAGTTGCGCATATTTTTGATAAAGATAGTGCCGAACTGAACGAAATTGGTAAACGCCTAGAGAAAATTGAATATGCTGAAATTAAAAATTGTCTTCGGATATTTCGTCTCACTGACGAAGAAAACGAAGCAGCCGATAAAACAAAACAGAAATTTGTATCAGATGTGTACAATGTCGCTGTCCCGAACTCCCCACTCTTACAGGATGGTCCTTGTAAAGTTTAAACAATATGATTTAAAGGGGGAAATATTTAAAGCACGCGACCGTCTCAGGGACTCTGGTATTCGTGTGTCAAATGAGCTGACAATGTCCCAACGTAACAAAATCAGGGACCTGTTGCAGCGTGGTATACAGGCATACTACAAGAATGGTGTACTATACCAACGTCAAACATCAACTGAAAACAGAACTTTCGCGCGTGCACATCGTAGGCTTGGCCAAGACAAAGCGATGGATGCTGCAAATGCTTCTACACCTTCGGTTGGCAGTGCCGAACAGCATGTGGACTAGGATTGTGGTCAAGGTCCGAAAATCTACCCTACATCGCATTCAATAGTATCAATATTGTCATATAACGTTTCAGGCTTAAAATCGAAACTGAATGATGCATTTTCCCTAGATTATATATCTAAATTTGACATTGTAATACTATTAAAAACATGGGAAGTGAATATTGACTTAATTTACCAATGTAGTTCGACTCAAGGATTTGTGTGGTATATATCGCCAGCAAAGAGGTCTTTGAAAGGTGGAAGAAATATGGGTGGTGTTTTGGTAGGTTTAAGACAAGAACTGAATCATTCTGTTGCACAAGTTCCTAATACGTTTAATGATGGCATTGTTTTAAAAATTAATAAACAGGTATTACAGTTATCCAGAGATATACTATTAATAGCTGTATATATACCGCCCATAAATTCTCCTGTATACGAAAATATAGATGTTAAAGGTATAGATAAAATTGAAAATTTATTAAGTAATTTAAACATAGACGAGTATTGTAAACTTTTGGCAGGCGATCTTAATGCAAGAGTAGGTGTCGAAGACGACTGCATTGAATCGATTTCAAATCTGCCAATGTTTAATGAATATGAGTCTATTTTTAACGTTGACCCTCGAGTATGTGATAGAAAGTCACTAGATATACATGTTAATAGCTGTGGTAGAAACTTGTTGAATTTGTGTAAAATGTATGCATTATATATTCTGAATGGTAGATGTGGATCTGATAAAGATAAGGGTAATTTCACCTACGTAAGCTCGAATGGCTGTAGTGTTATCGATTATTTTATTGGTAATCCAGAATTATTTGATATAATCAAAGATATGTATGTTGACGAGGAAATTTCTTCTGACCATTTTCCAATTGTTCTAAAATTGGAAACATTGTTAATTGAACATAATGAAATGGTAACCTTAAAAAGTAACAAATTGGAAGAACGCTTTAAGGGAAACTTCAGTGGGCAGAACCTAGAATTATATAAGCTTAACCTTTCGAAGGCAATTGAAACTAATGATTTGTTTACCTGGTGTTTTAACACTAATGAACCTATTGACATCATTATTAATAAGTTACAAGATATCCTTATAGATTGAAGTCGGCATCTACTTTCTAAAATAAAAACAAACATTAAAAATCGAAAATCAACATGGTTTGATAAAGAATGCAAACATCATAAAACGCAAGTTAATAAGACTCTTCGGTTATTTAGGGTCGATAATAATGTGAATAATCTTGAGGACTATTTATCGGCTAAAAAGAACATATTGTGTCGAAAAAAACGTTTACGATTTAAGGATAACGTGGTACCCACATTGTCAAACACAGTAAAAAAACAGAAACTGTTTTGGGAAAATGTAAAAAAATCTTCACAAAAATTCAACAATAGAGCCTAAGATATCCTGTGAAAAATGGTATGAACATTTTAAAACACTATTTGACTTAGAAAACTATGAAAATGAAGAGTTACAAATTTTCGATATTAATGCAAATACTGGCGATTTTGATGAAGCGCAAAATGAACTTTTTAATTCTGTTATCACAGAAGCAGAAATTTTGCAAGCAGTGAAATCATTGAATCCCGTAAAATCAAGTGCAGGTGAATTATTAGCGAATCATATTATAGAAAGCACAGAAATTATTCTTCCATATTTAAACGTCATATTTAACAGGCTATTTACAGAAGGCGCCTTCCCAGAAAGTTGGGCTTGTTCAATTTTAATACCCTTACATAAAAAAGGACCTACAAATAATCCAGATAACTATAGGGGGATATCACTTATAGATGTTTTAAGCAAAATTTATATATACATATTGAACAAAAGACTTACGTTTTATCTCGAAGCATATGATAAAATAACAGAGTCGCAAGCAGGTTTCCGAAAAGGATATTCGACTATTGACAATGCGTTTGTTTTATATTCAATAATAAGTAAATATTTATGTCGTAAAAAACGAAAAATATATGTCGCTTTTGTAGATTTTAAAAAAGCATTTGACTACGTTAATAGGAGACGGCTACTCTTAACTTTAATGAAAAATAATGTTGGAGGCAATCTATATCTTGCTATCAAGGCTGTTTACAAGAACGTTAAAACACAAGTTAGGTCAAATAATACATTAAGTGATGTTATTGAATGCAATAATAATTTAATCCCTATCCTGTTTTGTATGTATATCAATGATTTATATGAATATTTAAAAAGCAAAAATATAAGAGGTATACAACTTACACCAGATTTTGAAGAAATATTTATGTTATTATTTGCTGACGATGTAGCACTTGCTTCGGATACTGTTTTAGGTCTACAACAGCAGCTAAATTATCTACATGAATTTTGTGTTGTCTCAAAATTATATGTAAATGTTGATAAAACAAAAATTGTTGTATTTAAAAATGGTGGTCGACCTGCTTTTAATAAAAATGGTATTTTAATAATACATTATTGGAATGTGTGCAAGGATTTAATTATGTAGGTGTTCATTTTTCGTCTAGCCTGTCTATGCTTAAAATGGCAGAAAACATGTCTTGTAAAGCAAAACGCGTCATTGTATCTATGCTTTCGTCCCTATACGACTATTTGCCTATGCCATATGATTGTTACTTTAAGATTGTTGATGCTAAAGTGATGCCTATTTTATTATATGGATCGGAAATATGGGGGCTCAAATATTTTGAAGTTGTAAAAAGAGTTCACACATATGCATGTACAAGATTTATGTCAGCACCAATGTACTCTGTTAATAATGCTATTTTAGGTGATTGTGGCAGATATTCAGTACATATTTATTCATCTATGAGAGTTATAAAATATTGGTTACAAATACTGGATACACCTCACTCCCGTCATATTAAAAAGTGCTATGAAATGTTGAAATGCTTTGATGGCATAGGACATACAAACTGGGTCACCTCATTACGCAATCACTTGCAATCCATAGGTTTTGGATATGTGTGGGAAAAACAATCGGTTGTTAATAAACCATTGTTCTTGTATTATTATTCTCAACGATTGAAAGATATTTTTGTACAGCAGTGGATAGAAAAGTGTAATAGTTCCCCCAAACTTAAAACATACAATGGATTTAAAAGTAACTTTGATTTTGAGGTATATTTAAATTTTTTAACAATTCGTAAATTTCGAAATGCATATGTATGCTTTCGAATTTCTTCCCATAAGCTCATGATTGAAAAGGGCCGCTATTTGAATATCGACAGAAACCAAAGGTTCTGTCCTTTTTGCAAAACTGTTACTGAAAATGAATTTCATTTTCTATTAATATGCACGACATACTTAGACCTCCGAGAAAGGCATATACCAATTAAATATTATTCACCCGCTACTATAAATAAATTTAATATAATCATGAGCTCCCGGGAAGAAAAGGTGATCAGGGGTACTTCTATGTTCTTGTATTATGCTTTTGAAAGAAGAAATGCGTTACTGAATAGCAGTTAATTATAAATAGCTGTACCATTACATATGTATGTTTGCTTATACTTTGTCGGTGTTTTTGAAATGTTGTGGTTATTCGATGTTATTTGTACTTGCAAGAGCCGGAGGCCATATAGCAATTAACATTGAAACTTGAAACTTGTTTTACGAAGTCATCTTTGTAATGCAGGGGGTGACTGTTCAAGTTTGGGTACCAGTTGGGGGAGTTGACAAGTTCACCTTCACACGGGCGAATTAGATTTCCAGAAGTTGATACATATATGAGTCGTGTTCTGAGAAAACTGGGCTTTATGCATCTGCGTAAAGTGTCGTCCCATATTAGCATGTGCAGTACGCACAGGCTAATTAGGGTTAACACTTTCCGCTTTTATGGTATTTTTCGTTTAAAGTAAGTCCCTGTTTACCAAAAATATAGTTTAAGCGGAAAGTGTCGTCCCTGATCAGCCTTTGCGAACTGCACAGGCTAATCTGGGACGACACTTTAAGCACAAGCATTATGCCCAGTTTTCCCAGAACGCGGCTCATTAGCATGAACTTCCTCTTTAATTTGTTCCAGCAGTTATATATTTACTTAGTTTAACGCTTGCATATACCCGGTGTCGAAAAACTTTGTAAATATCTGATTTTCACTGAATTATGTAACATTAAAAAAGCTGTCAGTATTTTGTTTTTTTGAAAATTTATGTGCCGAGGATTCAAGAATGAAATCTCACAAAACACAAAATGAATTCTTTCGAATGAAGTATATAAACCTACTTTTATTTGAACGGATATTGGCGAATACGACAAAGGACAAAGCCGCCAATATGTAATTGTAGTTTCATCAAGTGGTTTAATTTGTTGATTGTCTGATATTCGATGCTGACTTATTAAAGGAAAACGCTAAATGTCTTATTTTATGAAAGCGAACTTTTACTCGCCGTATACCTCATGGTTGATCAAGAATTATAGCGTATTTAGCGAACATGTGTTCCAACGTTGCTAGCCGTATACCTCATGGTCGATCAAGAATCATAGCGTATTTAGCGAACATGTGTTCCAACGTTGCTAGCCGTATTCCTCATGGTCGATCAAGAATCGTAGCGTATTTAGCGAACATGTGTTCCAACGTTGCTAGCCGTATACCTCATGGTCGATCAAGAATTATAGCGTATTTAGCGAACATGTGTTCCAACGTTGCTAGCCGTATACCTCATGGTCGATCAAGAATTATAGCGTATTTAGCGAACATGTGTTCCAACGTTGCTAGCCGTATACCTCATGGTCGATCAAGAATTATAGCGTATTTAGCGAACATGTGTTCCAACGTTGCTAGCCGTATACCTCATGGTCGATCAAGAATTATAGCGTATTTAGCGAACATGTGTTCCAACGTTGCTAGCCGTATACCTCATGGTCGATCAAGAATCATAGCGTATTTAGCGAACATGTGTTCCAACGTTGCTAGCCGTATTCCTCATGGTCGATCAAGAATCGTAGCGTATTTAGCGCACATGTGTTCCAACGTTGCTAGCCGTATTCCTCATTGTCGATCAAGAATCATAGCGTATTTAGCGAAGATGTGTTCCAACGTTGCTAGCCGTATACCTCATGGTCGATCAAGAATCATAGCGTATATGGATCTGGACTTTGGAAAGTTTATGAATAAAAATTTATGGAGCAAAATAAAATGGAAACTTTATCTATGTGTCAGCGTCATTGTTCAGATCGAATAATCCGACACCTCAAATGCGCCGCTGTAAGTTGACTATCTCTGAAGTTAATACTTTACACGCATCAAATACAACGAAATACGTTTCTCGAATTAGTAGGAATCAATTCAGGAAAATAAAGTGCTTATATTCCACCTTATCAGAAATACGATTGCACTAACACTAACAAATTAAGGGTTTATACCTCTACTAATACTTCTACGCAGCCATACATGCTACGCAGCGCGTTATTTCATATTGATCAGATCATTACGTCATTAAAGACAAAAAAAAAACTTGAAGCTAGCCTACCGTATATAAAACAGAAACAAATTGGTAGTATATGCAAGTAATTATATCAATTAAGAATATGTTAAAATTATTTAATTATTAAATTCGTATATAGTAATCTTCACGATCACGTTCAAGATCATGCAAGTACGCTTGTGCTTGGAAGTGTCATTACATTAACATTAATTTATGGGAAAGATGTATTTAAAAATCTAAATATCGATGGCGTAAAGAATAAGTCATTCTTATTGCTACTGTAGTAATATTCCATTCCGACATAAAAAAGGCGAGTGAAAAGCACAGAAAAAAATACATATTTCGTCAATATTCTTTGAAAATTCCTTCTAAACATATTTAAACTTTTTGTTATAATGCCAATAATGAACCCTTAATACATTCATATGGCCTAGTGTTTGCCATTGACTTGAAACTACCCATTGATGACAACATCGGGATAGATTATATAATTGTTGAGACTGTTTAATTTCTTCTTTCAAAGATTTTTCTTTTTTTCTTGCACACTTTGCCTCATCACAACCTAAAATAAATTAAAAACAGTATGAAAGCAAATTCTTTATTGGTTATTGATTGAATTAATTACAAAGTTTACATACATAAGCAATAAAGCAGCCTTTAACAATATGTGATCCTATGATAAAACGTATTTTCAATTTCTATGCTTCGGAGCGAAACACCTTCTATCACCGTTTTATTGGCCATTGAAACAGTCGGTTTGAAACCTATTAAGAGACTTCGATGGGTAACCGCTTTTTATTGTTATGAATTGTAAATTATAAATGTATTGAACAGTGATTTCACATTAAGCCGAATCCCCAGTGTTTCGAGAAAATCGACTGAAAAGTATGATGTTTGTGTTATGATTCCGTCTAAAATCAACTGAAAAACTGGACTGAAAATAAAATGTATATCTCCTTCAATATTGCCTATATACACACCTTTCTTTCGTGTTGTCCATATCGTTAACCTGCCAAGTACACATCTCGAAGTGCGAATCAATAGATTTGCAAATAAAATAAACGCTAAAACGAGAAACCCGTGCGTTTTTTTTGCGCGCTAAACTTCTTCTAAAATAACATATACGCTATCAACATAATACCGTATTTATAACAAATCGAGTATAATTCACTAATGTTTTATGACAGTTAGCGTTTATAACAGCCCTGTCTGTGACACATATAACATATTTAGTTACCCTTTGAAACAACAATTACAGGTTGAATCTAGACTGTTATAGCGACACTGTTATACTTATATCTTCACATTACATGTTGCTCAACATGCCCATAAATATCTTTCATACTTAACGCAGTTTTTTTTTCAGCGAGAAGACGATAATTGTTTCTTTGGTAGATAAAAACATAGGGTAGTATCAAAAAAGTTCCGAAAAATGTTATCTTACAATTTGTGTATTCAAATTCAACATTAAATTAATATTGTATATGTTATAAAATACAAAATGAAAAAGTTCTGCCGACTTTTTCACAGAATCAAAATGACCTAAAAAACTTAAAGCTTTCGTTGTCAATTGATAAAGGAGCAGTTTTCAAACAGTGACACTGCAAACTCAATCTTTAGTTGAAACATGTGTCCAACACTTTCAATTTAGAAAGGTCTTCGTATGAAGACAGCTAAGAAAAAAAGCTTCTTAAACAAAGCACTCATTTTGACATTGGAATGTTATTTCAGCTAATTCTTCAGAAAGCGGCATTATTAGCTTTATTTTAAGATAAATATCAGATATGTCGCGCTTTTACATTAGACTTGTCGATAGTCCAATTAAAAGGCAGCTGTACGTCACGTGACATGAAAAACAATGATATGTTTTTGTCCAACCAATGAAATCTGCTCTTTGCCTCGCGTAACTTAATTCAATTTGCGCATGTCACATTATTGTAACGTGCGCGTTACACTTAAACTTCAGCGACTGAAGCATTAAGATGTTTGGAAAATTGTTGAAATGCATGGTTCTTGTTCATGCATTTGTTAGATATGCGAGCGCATCAAAGACATCAAAATTCTTGAGAGTGTCTAATGCGATAGAAATTCCATATGTGGAAATGTCAAGCAGATCTGCCAAGGGCCTTTTACAATGCGCTCTACTTTGCAGCGATGACTGTTGGTATCTGAAGTATGAGGACAATGCATCGGGCTCAGGCACATGTGACCTGTACAAACTGAAGGACACGCTCGACACGAATTTGAAATTTGTGAATTATTATTATCACACTTTTTTCCTTTTATTGGTTTGATGTTTTTTTTAATATTAACAATTTTATTTCTGTATTTTTGTCTTTGTTTTATATAACAAATAGTGAAATTTTGGATTAATCTGATTACACATGTATAAACAAATGTAGCAAATAATAGATATCATCATGAACAAGTAAATGAATGTTTTAGCTATAACCTTTTCTGTATTTAAATTTTAATGCTTTGCTTACTCTTGTCTCTGCAAACAGATAAGCAAATAAAGCTCTGCAGTTCGCTCAATTGAAAGAAAGAATTGAGGTCTGTGGTTGTTTTGATTATAAGAACACAAAGTAGATAAATAATTTATTGAAGCGATATGTTTATTATAAGGAATGTGTTTTGGTTAACATCTACAGGTGAGTTAAACTTGTCTTCTCATGATGTGAAAATGACTTTCTTTAAAAGAAATGTTAGACACAACATAATGTCTTATACGTTAATTCTAAACGTTTGCTTTATTAAATGTTTGTGTATATTATTGCATTATATTACACCTCAGAGATATTGGTCCTTCTATATCTATATGACCGGTTTCAGTCTGTAAAATGCGATAGAGGAATCTAATAGTATATGGACCGGTCACTACTTCGGGGTTACACACCACTAAATTTGCAGTTTTACTGTAAATGAAGTCATTTTTTAAAGAAATGACGTCATTATTTCTGCGAAATTCTTCAGTTTATCACTTTTAAACCATAAACAATCGTACAGCACTGTAAAATGGTAAAGGGGAATCTCTTCGGTATTATATAAGAAATGGTAAACTCCACTTCGGTCCCAATGGCATTATAGTGTCCAGCCAGGCAGTTTGTGGCTGCCTGGCTGGTCACTATAATGCCATTGGGACCGAAGTGGAGTTTACCATTTCTTAAATAGTTCCCGTTTATTTATTTGTTTCAGACGTTTCTTTAAAATGGCATGCTAAGCTCTTATTCCTACACAATTATAAAGTGTTTGCTTTTTTATTCATAATTTGCATCATCTTTAATTTTTAGTTAATATACCGATATAATCATTGACTTAATTTGCGTGTTTCATTTAACAGCGTCTTTTGATGTTCTGCACCGTATTGTTGTTTTTGGTGTATGATGTGCTCAGATCCAGGAGAAAATAGTTTTTTTAGTTGATAAGTGTTCTAATATGAAACCAAGTTTTGTTCTTATAAGAAACGTCACAACATATAGGCATTTATCATTGTAACTTGCCCGTAATGTGCTATAATATCATTTAATATTATGACGTCACCTGGAAGACGAAGTCGGCAAGTTTTTTCCTATACACATTTGTCGCGAATATTTAGTCTATATAACTATTAAAACTGAGAGAAGCTGCAGTGGTACACAGTTTATTTAATATTGTTTATCGACTTATCGACTTATTATAAAATATTGTTATCTAAATAATCGTAAATTAAAAGTATCAGAATAATGGGTATGGATAAAGCAGAAAATACATATATTTTTACAGCTGCAAGATATTTTCCATAGGTGCGAATAATTTGTAGTTGATTTTCCAAAAACATAGCTTTGGAACTCTGAAAGTCTTTTGCTCTAGTAAAATTTAAATATTTCCTAATATTTTCCACAATGCGTGAAAATACAAAAAGGAAGATAAACATAGCATACTATGACTCAATTATTTCACAACCTTCACACATGAATCAAATCGAAGATTTTGGCACTAACTAGAACGTTAAGAGCATAATTTGGCTATCAACAATCGGAACAAATGGTTTCACCGTTCATCTCAGCAGAAACTAAAATATCTAAAAATATCGCGTAATAACAGAAAACACTTGCATACTCGGGGCTTTTTTTTCCTGATTTTGTGAAGCGGCCCTGGCTCCCTCACTTCGTAAAAAATTGAGTCGCGAATTTGTAAAAAATGTGAAAAAATGAGTCGCGAACTTCTGAAAGTTGTGAAAAAAACCGAATCGCGAACTAATAAAAATTGTGAAATTCAGTTTGTTAAGAAATAGTATAGTATAGCATGTTTAATACTTGCCTCATATTTAAATGTCTCTAAATAACGCATTGCAATATTATTTTCATTGTTTTGAAACTTTCTTTCAACAAATAACCACTTACAACAATAATCTGACTGGTAAACTTTATCTAAAACCATAGAAAAGCCTTGCTACTGTCAATATCTTGTCTCGCTTATGTAAAATATTAAATTAAATTTTAATCTTGAATTGTGAAATGGCTGTTTTTGACAGTTTAAAGCCCCAAAATGTCAAATTTTCACAGTTTAAAATGGCCGTATTTGTCAAGTATAGTGGTATTACTAGATTTGTGAAATGTTCGTGTCAAAATTGTGAAATGGGTAACTTGACCCATTGAGCGAAACTGGGAGGCGGGTCACATTCTTGTTCATTAAGTATGGCAATACCTTCATGATGATTCTCGAAAGTAGGTATGAGCACTTAGCCGGACCATGTGAGCTCAATCGTATGAGCACTTGACTATCCGAGTTTGTCCACGAACATATGGATAAGTTAACTAATAGAGAAATGACCTTATACATGTATATGCTGAAATCTAACAATCGAACGAAATATCGAACATGGTATGTATACTTAGGTGGTTGTGTAATTTCTGTTAGAATATCGTATTCAATATGTAAATTTTAAATGATTGTGCCCGCACTTGAGTTTGTTGCCTTGTTTGAGTCTATACGCGCCTAGGCTGCACCCAGTCTGTGTATTTGTGTTTTTCCAAGGTTATGAGTTACCTCCGCGCTGAGGCTGCATAATGTTGGGACCCGGAGTGCGTCCAGCACTCCTACCTAATAAGATTAGATTGACGACAGTTGGGACGAATTTTGAATGATAGCTGCAATTTCCAGCTATTTGTTTTGTACTGAAATACTTTTGAATTTTTTATATGGTCAAATGCTGCGGGGGGGGGGGGATGAGATTATTCGAAAAAAAAAACACCTGTCCGGAATGGTGACCACAAAACAGACAAAATATAACATTGAGCCGGGAGCGGGAATCGAACCGGCGTCGTAAAGGTGAAAAAGCGAACGTCCTTACCACTGCGCTAGCGGGACGGACAATTACGCAAAGAAATGTTGTTATATCTATATATATCATAGCAGTGCAGCGTTTACAATTTGCAGGTTCAAAATTGGTCGCATTCTTTAGTTTTGTGATCACGTAAAAAGTTAATATAACATGTTTTTATTCGTAATTTATTTACTAAATCGAGAACAAATATCAAACAAAATAGAGACAATATATAGTTGTTTCATTGGTCCATAAAAATAAAATGGATGTAAAATTACTAATTTTAAATTAACGTTCTGATACACTTATTGAATCTGTTTCCCCAGGATATGCTGTTCTATTAATATTTACCTTTATCAACACGAACGACAACTCTGCTAGGAGAATGTTATCAATGAAAATCAATGAGCAATGGCGAATCCCAAGGGAAGTAACTGAAAAATCGAGTTATCTCAATCGGACTGGCTCGGTCTTTTACATAGGCCCCCATTGTGAAGATTTTTTTACTGGTTATCAAACCTTAGACGACGCTGTTCCAGCATCGTCAAAAAGCCCTAATACTGTAATTGACATTTGTATATAATTACAATTTTATCAATGTTCATGCAATTAAAAATTACAAAGATTGCAATTATCGGAGATATGCAATCCATATCAATCAAAAGTGTTCATAGTAAAAATAAATTATTGAAGCTTTTTCCAAAAAGAATCTTTAATTCTCCCCACCCAATCAATACCATGGTATCAACTATGATTAGTCATAACATGTTAAACTTGACAACAACAAAAGGAATGTTCAGATTAGTTAAAATTATCAAACACAACTTTCGGAAATTAACAACTGCATTCAATTGTATATCTTCGTCTATGGAACAATATGCGCAGACGAGGCAACTTTTCAGCCGAAACCTCCCTTTAAGGGGCCTTTTTACAGATTTTGGCATGTATTGAAGTTTGTCATTAAATGCTTTATATTGATAAATGTTAACATTGGTTTTAAAAATCTCCAGTAAAAAAACAAGAATACAATTCAAGAATAACAAAAAAGTAACCCTCAACGTGGCTCGAACCACTGACCCCCTGGAGCCATTGAGCAAAAGTCTACCGCTCTATCCACTAGACCATCCGCTCTCATGCCACATTCGATGTATTTTTTACTTTATATATGCAATCCTCGTAGTATCAAAAAAATACAACGACAACAACAGAATTCTCCAAATTATTTAATCGTTTCGCGTTGCAATGTTTTATAATTTTCAGGTTTTTAAATCGTCAAAAGATGCACATAATGGATATTTTAGAGCATAGTAAATGTTAAGTATTACTGTTTCCTCACACTTATCATAACTTCAAGAAAAATTTGCGAATCTGGAACATTTTTTTTTCAATTTTGTCAATTTACCAAAGCGTGAAAAGGCCCCTTTAAGCTCGTCAAATTTGACTGTTCTTGTCCTCTTCACTGTCGTCATGATGTTGCACTGAATGTGTCCGTTTTGATCCTATTCTATCAGGTCCGTGTTGTATGTTGTATTGTTGTTTATCTGTAACTATCGTTTTTCACAGGGTAGGGTTGCAAGCCGTACACCTTTATGTGTTTCATGTAGATTTAAAGCATTGTAATTGGATCATGTGATATTTAATCGTTATTTCTAAGAAAACTGATCGAATATGTTTTATCAATTTCTTTAAAAGAAGCAAAACCAATGTTGTGTCACTAGAATACGACTGAAAAATATTTAAGTAGTGGTTTGATTTTGCTGTTCATATCTAACGAGACATTTCAGTGACACGAACTTAATTGAGATATGATTAACGATGCCCCCGAGTGTCTTCAATCAAGAGCCTGTTTTAAATATACAAAGATGATGTCACTAAGTTCATAACTGGAGCATAAATATGTACTGGTGTCGACCCTTCAGCCAGCATTTAATATGGTCCAATTGACGCGAGAAGAAAATTTACTCGGGCAAAAAACAAAACGATTTTAATTTCCTACAGTCAAAATAAACAATATGTGTCTATTGAAATCCTTTTTCCAGTCTTTAAAATACATATTATGCATAATTATAAGATTTTCCAGGCATAGTAAGTCAATCAAACTAAATATTTGTATAGCTATGCATAGCACCCTGTATGGTCCTGTCGATACAACCCAAACACGACAATTGTATTTTGTCTCCCTCATCACAAAACAGCATCATTTTCCCTCCCACTGGCTCCAGCCCACAATTTCAACATTTGATTGCATCTTATACCTTAAATGGTGGACCATTGTATTTAAACCTGAATACTCTTAATACTATATGAACATGTTGCATTTCAAGAAATTTATAGAACGTCCCACGAATACGTAGTAAGCGTTAAACTTTGGTCAGTATATAGAGAATAACACGTTACTGCCTAAAACGTGTGTAAGACAGCTGTAGCCAATTGTATAAATATGGATAAACTAATCCAAAAGATAACCTTATTCAGATAAAGATAACTGAATTCAAATAGCTCGGCTTAATCTTATCAAAAATGTAACCAAAATATGCAACTGTTCGGATACATCTATTTTTTATACAATCGCTAACAAAAAATATATCCTAAAATTGAAGATAACTAAATGTTAGAGTTATCCAGATTTATACAATTGGCTACAGGCGAGCTGAATATTAAATGAATGGCGAGGCTTGCCAAGCCGTTATTGTATTCGTGCCGAGCCTGATATGTTACAAATGAATGGCGAGGCTTGCCAAGCCGTTATTGTATTCGTGCCGAGCCTGATATGTTACAAATGATCAGGAAGTAACATGTTTTATCATACCTCTGCATCCTGTTTTAAGAAATAATGGGAACCATCGCTACGAAGTTACATTTTAGGCGGAAAAGAATATGATTTTTTTTGACTTTGACGTGTAAATAATCACGTAAGAGCACTTTCGCTTAATAATTGTAAAAAATATATTTGTTGCTGTCTTCTTTGCTTTTTTTTGTCTATAATTTATCAAGTCTTTGTTATTAAATTGCTTGTGTTGTGTACCAGGATTTTATCGCACAAAATTGATGACTTCTGGCCATCTCTTGAAAGATCAAAATGTCTCCTTGTAATTCTTAAATCCACTGTACACCACGCATGATCCTTAACTGCCCTGCTGGTCATCTCTGGAAACCACCAATATAGTGCATTATATACCGTATTGTTTATGTTTTCGAGACTATTTCACTTGACATTTTGTGTATTAATTTAAGTTTTAATCAAGCAAATGGTGTTGTGTTATTTCACCCTCATCGCATTTAATTGCATTCGATCTTTTGATTGAAACATATGCATTTGATTATCATGTGTTTCCCCACACTGTTAAATATTCTCTCCCGACAACAATACCTCCTTGTACATGGTACAGAACGATCGATTTATTGATAATGTCAACATTTGTTAACATACAAACAATCAACTCTCTGTATAGGCAATGTAATTGTTTTGGGTACATGTGTATAATCTGTGACCTTATTGAAGTTCCCATTCCGTATATATATATATATATATATATATATATATATATATATATATATATATATATATATATATATATATATATATATATATATATATATATATATATATATATATATATATATATATATATATATATATATATATAATACAAGTAAAAACACGTGTCAGGGATTTTAAATATATATTGATATAGCCAACGCGTCAAGGCATAATACAATATATTACAACGTCAAAATGTCCTGGAGCTAACGTAATATCAATTATAACGTCATAACGTCAGCAAATATTAAATGAAATTTAATTGTGGTTTAAATACATGTATAAAATGTTGCTCTTTTGCTAACCTAGCTGAAATATTGTTCGAAAATAACTTATACAATGGAACTTTTTTTAATTTTGGTTTATAATGGGGACATTCATCTAAATGTTTACTTAAAGGCATCTGTCTTGATTAGGAGTCTCGCAATTGTTGTTCATGGACAGATCGCCTATTTCTAAGTTTATCGCCAGTTTGGCCTATACAATATTATTTTGCATTCACTGCATACTAATGCATAAATCACATTTTGTATATCACATGACATATAAGTCTTTATTTTGAACACTTTGCTATTAAAATTAAAGAATTCCCTTCAATAATATAACCACAAAGGGCGCATCTAGGGTCATTACATTTGGATACGCTTGGTTCTTGAGATGAAAAATAAGATTTGGTTAATAGACGTTTTAAATTAGGTGGCTGTCGCTTACATTTTATTATCTTTTGATATGAAATTATTTTATTCATAACCGGGTCCGTTTTTAAAATGTCAATGTTGTTTTTAATACGCCAAACAGTTCTTTATTTTTTGGATTTTATGTTGAAATAAATGGAATTATATTACTCTTGTTTTTGTGTGTGTTGATGTTGAAAGTAATTCATGTTTAGGGATGGAAAGTGCTTTTGAAATACTTGTATTTATTATTGATTTTGGATATTTTCTTTGTAAAAGTGAATGATCAAGTTCATGTAAACGTTTTAGTTTAAGTGTATCATTCGAAACTATGGTACAAATCCGTTTCGCTAAAGTGAAAGGAATATTTATCTTTGTGTGTTTATTATGACATGATTTAAAATTAAGTTATTGATTAGAATCAATTTCTTTGTAATATATATCAGTATTAATTTCAGTATTTTTTTTTAAATCAATATATCAAGAAATGGTAACTCAAGTGCGCTTGTTTGCATTGTAAACTTGATATCGGAATGTAAGTTGTTTTGACATTTACTCTTTTATTAAATATTTCCGCCAAAGGCCTTCTTCAGTAAACAATATTATTTAATTCATAACATATAATATATACACAGCGTACAATTCATAATATGTAGCGACTTCCGAATATTGGCGCGTAACGTCACGTTCACGTCGGGTAACGTTACGTCATTTATTTATATTTTTGTATTTACTTCCGTTATGATCGACAGAAGAAAAAGTTATGTAAAGTTGTATTAATAATCGTTTACTGAAGAAGGCCTTTGGCCGAAATATTTAATAAAAGAGTAAATGTATGAAGTTTTAATAATTTCCTCCCTCTGGAGATCCAATACATAGAGTATAAGTTGTTTTGAATAGTGTAAAAGCTTTGAAGTTCATGGGGGAATTTTATCCAGAAAATAAAGCAATCGTCTAGAAATCTTTTTCAAAATGTTTTAATAAAAGAATGAAATTCGTCATTATAAATTGATCCAATTTATGCATATAGTTTTTGTTCTAAGAATCCCATCACCGATGTAGCGTATGTTGGCGCGAATTTAGTACCCATTGCAATTCCTTTTGATTGGTTGTAGGACTTGCAATCAAAATTGAAGTTATTATTTTCAAGTATTATTTGTATGCCTCTTTTAAAAACCTTTGTGAAAACCTTTCATTAACAGAATTATTTTTGAAGCCAATAATAAATAGCTTCTAAACCAAGAGTATGCGGTATACGACAAATAGACGACTTACGTGGGGAGCTACAAGAACAAAAAGAAGAAAATGAACGCCTAAAAAAAGCCTTGAAAAACAACGAGTATGCAAACCAACTCCACATAAATGAACTTGAGCAATATAGCAGAAGGAACAACATACGGATAGAGGGGATAGAAGACAGCGAAAGAGAGAATTATATAGAAACGACAGAAAAGGTGATAAACACTCTGAACGCCCACATTCCAGATTTGAATTTATCAAAGATTGACATCGACATAAGTCATCGGATTGGTCCTTTTCAGCGACAGAAAAAAAGGCCTATAATAGTAAAGATGGTTTCCCGAATGAGAAGGCACCAAATTATGCAGGCGGCGAAACTACTACGCAAGAAAGCACAACCAGTCTACGTAAATGACCATCTGACCAAGCTCAACGCGGAAGTCTTCGCAAGTGTAAGAAGGAAGCAGTCAGACATTGTCAAATCAACATGGACACGTGAGGGAGCCATCTTTTACAGGGATGTCAATGAACAGACACACAAAGTCAACACAGAACAATATCGTTTCTGGTTGGACCTTCCCTGGCCAAACTGAGAACGCAAAGTGTTAACAGAACCTTTTCTTTTTTATACACTATCAGAAACACAGTGTGTTTGTTTTCGGGGGATCTTGCAACCACAGGTAAATTAAACAAACCACGGAAACCACGAGGAAACTTCCCGAAGCAGAGACGTTAGTTTTGACAGTGCGGTGATAAATACTATAGAATTAAGAAGCAATTAAATATTTATAACATAGTTTGGGCTACTTAAATTATTTAAACTTATTTGTTAAGCAGGTGTTTATATTTTATATAAATAATTAATATATCGTTTAATCATTTGTATCTAGCTTAACATACCAAACACATAAATGACCACATAAAGGACATACATTCGTGATAATGATCATCTAATCGTTTTGTTTTTTTTATAACTTGAGCAACAAACCATTTAAACGAGCCATCGGTTTAAAAAATGAGAAAATCAGAGAGAACGCATGCTTTTATAAATAAAATAGACCAACTCTTAACTGCAACATGTTATTTTAGTAAATTTGTTGATGCCTTTCTTCATTTGTAATTGTTGCTTTTATTGTAAAAAGTAAATGCACAAGTTTGTGATTATGATATAGAAATACTTAAGATATAAAAACTTCTAATGCATGTATAAATGTTGTTGCTGCGGTTGTTAATAACATTTGTTTTCTTTTAGAAAAACTATATATTTCAAATAGATTTTGTTATTTGCAGAGCATCGGTCAGAATAAATGTGTACTACATATATATAACTAAACCCGCTTAAAATGTGTACCTTTAAAAGTTTAACGAGCAATCCGATTAAGATTGTATTGTTAGCAGTTGTTGTTTGCTTTTTTTTTGTTTTTTTTTTCCTAAAAATAGCTTAACTATATCTGAAGCGAATGTATCAACTCAGACTTTGTGAATATTTAAGGACTATATATAGGCACACGTCTTTGCTGTCTCGTTTTGTATGTGTTTTATTTTAATTGTGATTGTTATAACACAATATTGTTTGTTTGTTTTGTTTGTTTTTTTTAAAGATTATTTTTATGTGGATCTACAGTTTTTCGAGTCCAATTTAAATTTGAAATGTTTTATGAAGTGAAACATTATAAGATAAATAAGATATTTTTGGAGATGAAAAACATAATTGTGTGTATGCATGTTATGATAAGAGGAGTCAAACACGCACACTCACACATGCACACGCACACAAGACGCATAAACGCTAAAAACTGTTTTGTAGCATACATAGACACATCTTCTTATAACTTGCCATTATGGCTGTCTAAACTTTTGTTTTCGTGTTTTAGACGGCCAAACAGTGGCAGCTTAAAATAAATATACAAGGTTAAATAATGTTTTTTCTGTAACCGTTAAAGCAATCTAGCTTCCACTAGGTGGCTAAAATTAACGGCACTGTTCTTAGAGATAAATAGTTCAGCACACTTGCACATAAGAACACAGACACAAAGGCATACACGCACACGCACACACACACACACACACACACACGCACGCACGCACGCACACACACACACACACACACACACACACGCGCACACACTCGCACACACACACACACACACACACACACACACACACACACACACACACACACACACACACACACACACACACACACACTCACACACACACACGCACGCACGCACGCACGCACGCACGCGCGCGCGCGCGCACGCACACACACACACACACACATACACACACGCACGCACACACACACGCACACATGCACGCACGCACAAACGCACGCACGCACGCACAAAGAGAGTACGCATACTTTTATAAATGAAAAAGACCAACTCTCAACTGCAACACGTTATTTTAGTAAATATGTTGATGTCTTTCTTCATTCGTAATTGTCGCCTTTATTGTAAAAAGTAAATGCACAAGTTTGTGATTATGATATAGAAATACTTAAGATATGAAAACGTCTAATGTATGTATAAATGTTGTTGCTGCTGTTTTTAATAACATTTGTTTTCTTTTAGAAAAACTAGATACTTTGTTATAGATCTTGGTATTTGCAGTGCATAGGTCAGAATAAATGTGTACTACATATATATAACTAAAACCGCTTAAAATGTGTACCTTCTAAAGTTTAACGAGTAATCCGATTAAGATTGTATTGTTAGCAGTTGTTGTTTTTTTTTTGTTTTTTTTTCCCCTAAAAATAGCTTTACTATATCTGAAGCGAATGTATTACTCAGACTTTGTGAATATTTAAGGACTGTATATAGGCACATCTCTTTGCTGTCTCGTCTTGTATATGTTTTATTTTACTTGTGATTGTTATAACACAATATTGTTTGTTTGTTTTTTGTTCTTTTTTGAAGATTATTTTTATATGGATCTACAGTTTTTCGAGTTCAATTTAAATATGAAATGTTTTATGAAGTGAAACATTACAAGATAAATAAGATATTTTTGGAGATGAGGAATAGAATTGTGTGTATGCATGTTATGATAAGAGGAGTCAAACACACACACACTCACACACGCACACGCGCACAAGACGCATACACGCTAAAACTGTTTTGTAGCATACATAGACACATCTTCTTATAATTTGCCATAATGGCTGTCTAAACTTTTGTTCTCGTGTTTTAGACGACCAAACAGGGGCAGCTTTAAATAAATACACAAGGTTAAATAATGCTTTTTCTGTAACTGTTTGGCAATCTAGCTTCCACTAGGGGGCTAAAATTAACGGGACTGTTCTTAGATATTAAGTTCAGCACACTTGCACATAAGAACACGGACACAAAAGCATACACACGCACATACACATGCACACACACACGCACGCACGCACGCACGCACAAACGCACGCGCACACACATACTCGCTCTAATTAGTTTATTTAGTTTAGTCCGAGTGTATTAGTTCATATGTTTATTGAATGTGTCTGTTATACAATTTTTGTATATATATATATTTTTTATGGCAAAACCCTTCCCTTTTTGTTATTGTAAACAGTTTTATTTATCATGTGTACCTGTTGCTTTTCGGGATGTAACCAAAACTTTTATTTTAAGGGTCGAGTTACAAATACTTATAACACAGTGTCGTTGAAAAGATGAGAACGACGAATACATTTTTTTTTTAAATGACAGTCGAAATATGTAGTTATAACACAAAAGGGTTAGCATCATCAGCAAAACGTACCATTATGTTTCAATGGCTTAAGGAAAACAAATTTAAAATATGCTTTCTTCAAGAACTACACTGTAACGCAGATGTAGATAACACACCTTGGGGTAATCAATGGGGAGGAGACCTTTTCTTGAGCGGAAATAGTTCTAACTCTCTAGGCATTGGCATTTTTATCAAGAAAGATTTAGACTTTAAATATAACATTTTAGAATATGAGGAAATTATAATAGGCAGGCTACAATTATTGAAAATAGAAATACAAGGGAAACTAATTGTTTTGTTTAATATTTATGGTCCAAACACGGATAATACGGATTTTTTTAACACTTTGGATATACATATACAGAAATATAATGATCATTCACTAATCCTTGGTGGGGATTTTAACACTGTTATTAACTATAAGTTAGATAAACTAAACGGTCGATCAGATACAAATAAAAAATGTAACGAAAAAATAAAAGAAATAATAGAAAACAATGACCTATGTGATATATGGCGTTTAAAAAATCCACATAAAAAAGTTTACACATGGCATTCAAACACTCGACCGCCTATATTTTGTCGCTTAGATTATTTTTTAATATCTCAGGACATTGTAAATTGTCTCGCAGATTGCAACATTTCCACAGGGTTCAAATCGGACCACTCAATAATATCAATTAAATTAAATCTACATGTATATTGCAGAGGTCCAGGATACTTTAAAATAAATAATTCATATTTATTGGAACAAGAATATCAAAGTTGTATCCGGGCGTCTATATCGGAAATCGCAAACATCAATCGCGAAGCTAATCCAAATACTTTGTGGGAAATAATTAAAGGAAGCATTCGAGACGAGACAATTAAATATGCCAGCAAAATAAATAAGAAGAAAAAGGAACAGGAAGAAACACTTAAATCGAAAATTACAGAGCTAGAACAACAACTAATAATAAATAGCAATGATTTAGATAAATGCAAACAACTGATCGACTCAAAAAGTGAATTAAATAATCTAATTGAAAATAATATAAAAGGAATACTGCTACGAGCTAAGGCACAGTGGATTGAAGGCTCCGAAAAAAACACAAAATATTTTGCAAATCTGGAAAAAAAACGAGCAGAAGCCAAAAGTATACAACAACTCAAAACTAAAAATAATAGCATAATACAAGACCAAAAAGACATACTAAATCACACAGCAAACTTTTATAAAGATCTTTATAAAAAGGACACCAATATAGAAAAAAACAATTATGAACGTTTCTTTACGAATATAGGCAATAAGATAAGTCCAGAACAAACGCAAAATGAACAAAAGTATCTATCACAGCATGAATGCGCTAAAGCATTGTTAGACATGAAGAACAATAAAAGTCCAGGATCTGATGGTATCTCTGCAGAATTTTATAAAATATTTTGGACAGATATTAAGGAATATGTTGTTAATTCTCTTAATTACTCTTTAGACACAAATAACCTTACAGAACTGCAAAAACAAAGCATAATTACTTTACTACCCAAGACCGGAAAAGACACCCTTTTGATCGATAACTGGAGGCCTGTCTCACTTCTTAATGTGGATTACAAAATAGCTACAAAAGCCATTGCCAATCGCATAAAACCTTTCTTAAATCACATAATTAGTACAAACCAAACCGGCTTTATCAAAGGGAGGTACATTGGCGAAAATGTAAGACTTTTACAAGAAATTATTGAACGAATTGATGAATCTAACGAAACCGGCCTAATATTTTTTTCTGATTTTAATAAAGCCTTCGACAGTCTTGATCATGAATTTATGTTTAAATGCCTGCGCCATTTCGGTTTTAGCGAACACACTTTACAGTGGGTTAAGTTATTCTATAAAGATGCAACATCGCGTGTTACAAATAATGGACATTTTTCGGAGTTTTTCTGTATCAAAAGAGGGGTGAGGCAAGGATGTCCTTTATCGCCGTACCTTTTTATTATCTGCATTGAATTAATGTCGATAGACATAGAACTTAACACAGAAGTAAAAGGAATAAAAATTAATAATGTAGAACTAAAACAGTCACTTTTTGCTGATGACGCTTCTTTCATACTAGACGGTTCTCGTACATCGTTCGAAACATTAATAAAAATCATAGAAGATTTTGCAGAAATATCCGGACTTACATTAAACAGACAGAAATGTAAAATACTTAAAATAGGGGCATTCAAAAATAACCCAATCGAGTTTTGCAAACATAAACAATTCATTTGGAACTCTAAACACGCCTCAACTTTAGGGATAGAATTTAGTAACGAACCAACAGAAATAATGTTATTAAATTTTCCTGAAAAAATTCATGCTTTTGAAACTTGTTTGAATAAATGGAAACGGTGGAAACTATCGTTAATTGGAAAAATCACAGTTTTAAAAAACTTTGCAATACCCAAGCTTGTATATCCATTTACAGTTTTACCAAATCCATCCCAAGAAATCATTTCAAAAATAAATACACTATGTTTCAAATTTCTGTGGGATGAAAAACCTGATAAAATTGCCAGAAAGCAGATCATACAAGATTATGCCGATGGTGGTTTAAAAATGTTAGACATTGACCTATTCTTAACATCCCTCAAAGCCAGTTGGGTGAAAAGATTTATATTTCAACCCGACTCAAAACTGATTAGAATATATACCAATATGCTAAACAACTATGGAGGAATGTTAATTTTCAAATCAAATTACCATGAAAAAGATGTTAGAGACCTTAACATCAAATCCGAATTCTTAAAAAACATCCTCTGTGGATGGCTCAGTGTCTCATTAGAAAAAAATGAAATCCCAATACAAAAGCAAATTATCTGGAATAATACATTTATAAAAAACGAAAATAAAACTTTTTTTATTAAAACATGGTTCGAAAGAGGTATTCAATATATTGAACATATATATGATTTTAGAAAAAGAGAATTTTACAGTTTCCAAGATATAGTAATTCTTTATGAAATAGATAAAGCAGATTTTATAAAATACCATCAAATTGTCAAAAGCATACCCGTCGATTGGAAAAATAAACTAAAAGTAAACGATATCATTTATACCACCCCGGAATACATGCTTAACAAAATAACAGAACATACAAAAGCTTGCAAACTAGTTTATAAATCTCTTTTACTAAAACACAAACCTGAAAAGTTCAAACAATTTGACAAATGGAAAGACACGCTTAATAATCCAGAAATTAATCAAAGAACTATCTTCAGTCAATCAGTTAAATTAACTATTGACACCAAACTTAGAAATTTCCAATATAAATATCTCATGCACATTTTACCAAACAACACTTACCTACATAAATGCAATCTTGTTCCGTCAACCTTATGCGATTTTTGTAATATGTACTCAGAAACGAATATTCATGTATTCTGGGATTGTCATCTCATTCAAAAATTTTGGATGGATATCAAAAACTTTATTGACAACAAATCAAACAGGTTAGAAAACATTGAACTAAATTTTGCAAAAATATCATTCTGTAATTTCACCATAGCTGACTCCAAAAATGCACACGTTATAAACTCCGTAATATTATTGGCTAAATACTTTATCTTTAAATGCAAACAGGAAAAAGCAACACCGCAAATAGATGCTTTTGTATCTTTTTTTAATAATCGAATTAAACTCGAGGAATTAATAGCGACAACACAAAATAAATTACATATATTTTATACTCACTGGACATTTGTAACATAGGTACACCTACCCAAAAGCAACATACACTTTCCTTTTTTTTTAATTTTTAGTTTGTTTTTTTTTCTATCCATATATTTATGTAACTTTGTGATTCTATTCCATGTTGGTGAAACTTAAAACATATTTATTCACACCAACCATAGTCTTCACTGATGCTTTGTATCATAATTATATCGAGAAAAATGTGAAACAAATATATTAAAAACTATGTATTTCATACAGTATATGTTCTGAAATTATGTAATAAAAATATTACGATGGAAATAAAAAATGGAATAACAAAAAAGAGTATGCGGTATGTTAGAATATAAACTAATTATATCAAATTATACTAGTCACAGCGACTATTGGGCGAAAGCTTAAATCGTCTGGATCCATTAACTCCATATATTCTGAATTACTATTTTTAATTGCATCCTGAATTATTTTACTTTTATAAATTTTTGGAAGACCATACAATGGACTTGTTTTCCAGTCGAATTTAAGAAATCGTTTTCCTCTGTAGTTAGTTTATTATTCTTTTTTAGTAAGTTGAGTATTTTTGAAAGTGTTATTTGACTACCATTCTCACGGATTTGTTTATATTATTCAACGTCATTTAGCATTGCTAACAGTTTTCTTTTATAAACGTCTGTATTCATTATAACAATTCCGACACCCATATCTGCTTTTTTTAATAGTTATTTATTTGTCTTCTGCGAATGAATCTATAGCTTTTCTTTCTTTTAATGATATGTTATGTTTAGTGTTATTTTCCATTTGAGAATGTTGAAGGCAAAGTGTTCGAGTAACATTTATATATTGGTCTAGTGTATTATTTCTATGTTTAGGTGGATAAAAGGACGTTTGATTTTTTACAATAGAATTTATTGTATTATTATGATCACTTTTATTAAAAAACTCTTTAAGTCTAAGTGATCTATGAAAATCATCTACATCTTTAATTTGACCATAAGAATCATTTTTATATTAACGTGTCGGTGCAAATTTAATACCCCCAATAAGACATCAATTTTAGTCTGAGTTAATGTTCTTTTTGAAAAATTGTAAATTTTTGTAAATAATTTTGAATTTTCAGCTAGGTTACCTAAAGTTTCTATGTCAGACTGCTCAACTCCGTGCCTTCTTCTAAAAAATCGATGTTAATTTCGCTTGGTTCGTCGTCGTTGTCTTGGAATATGTTGTCGCTCGTATTGTTGTTGTTTCTATAGTTTCTTCTGTACGAAGACCTTGTGTTACCTCTAAAATTGCGTCTGTTTGAAGTGTAATTGTTTCTTTGGAAAATGTTGCGTAATTCGTGGCCGGTATTATTAATTTTCAAAAGAACTTCTCTAACAATACTTTCCACATCTCTATTTTGCAAATAGCTCGCTTGATTTTGTTGCAGGTTTCTTCTTTGCGAATGTTGTTTATTGTTGTTTCCTTCTTGACGGTTATAGTTGTATGTTGTCTTCAGATTTTGGTAGTTGTTCGTATTTTTTCGTACAGCATCAGCATATGAAAAGAGTTTCGTTTCGTTTCGGAAGTCTTGTTTCTTGAAGAATGGATTTTTATTCTCATGTTCCTTTATAAATTCTTCTTCGCATTTTGATAGCCATTTTTCATTGTTTCCCCATCTTTTATGTGAAATTTCTTCATTGCGCTGAGTTTCAGTTTTCCAAAGTTCTATCAGTGCCCGGGCTGTTCTTCCGTTGCATTTTGATTGAATTATTTTGAAAATTTCCTCGTCGATCTTGAATTTTGCACAGTTTGAAGAGGGAGGCGGAAAACTACAACGGGCGAGGCATGGCCAGGGGTGATAACCCCAAAAAAAGGTTTGGGTAAGGGTTAGGATTAGGGGTCGGGTTAGGGTTAGGGTTGAGTTTAGGCTAACCCAAACCCTAACCCGACCCCTAACACTTACCCAAACCCTAACCCTAACCCTCTAACCCCCCCTTGCGCAATTCCATACCACGCCTCGCCCGTTGTAGTTTTCCGCCTCCCGTTTGAAGACGCACGTAAGGACTGCAATTTTGTTTGTATCTTGAAGTCATTCAAGACGGTTCTTTCTCGTACTGATTTTTATCTATATTTTCATTTGGTATTTATTTTTTCTGTAAATGTTTTGGAATTATCATTGGAGTTGAACTTAGCCATTTCGAATATTTTTCAAAATGGCCCTTTTTTAATCATTGACCAATACGCACTTTTCCGTAATTCCATTTTATTGCGCCATATATTTGATATTTGCATTTTTATTTTTGGCACTTCTCTTTAAAAATGTTATTGTTTTCCTCGTTATTGTCGTGGTTCACGGATTCTTCGGGTTTCGGTATATTTTGAGAAATTCCATTTACAGCTGATTTTATGTCAGCAACAAGGCCATCTTTCCTAATGGCAGTATTACTACAGTCGACTCTCGTTATCTCGACATCGGATATCTCGATTTTCTCGATATGTCGAAGTAAGCTCAATGTCCCAACATTTTTCCTTCTTTATCTTTATTAATAAACATCGCATATCTCGATTTTCGTTATGTCGAATAATTCGATATCTCGATATAAACATGTGACCCGAGTCCCGCTTTTACTTTTATTTACTGTGGTTTATCTCGAAGTGCGAATAACTGTCCCAGTGTCGGCAAAGGTGAGAAATTGTTTCTTTGATACTTCACCGTCCCGCTTCGCCCGGCTGCTCTCGATACTGTGCGGTAGATAATTGATCTGTTAATTGCATCAATGACCACACGTGTGTAATGTCGTTAGCCATTAACACTTGAGTATGGCCTGTCACTTTATAACCCGTGGGTTTATTTTATCCTGTACTAATAATGGAATAAACTTTGCATTCAAACTACAAAATATACATGTACAGTTCAGTATTCCGGAACGTGATTTACGCATGTTCAGATGAAAAACCCTCGTCTTGATTGGAAGTCAATTGCATCATAACTTTACATAGCAACATTACCGGATGTTAACTCGACAGTTTAGAAAATAATAACCGAATGTGTTCATGCAATTCAGTAATACTTAAAACGTCATTTTTAGCATTTAAATAGCAAATTTAATCGTGCCTCGTAAAAACGCGTATATATCAGGTAATAGATAGGGTAGTAGAGAGTATTATGACACACGGTGACGGCTTTAGTTAGACCACTTAGCAGGTGTATAGATGTAAAAAAGAAGGTAAATGTTCGTCCCATTTTTTCTTTGAAAACGCCTAATCGGATATCTCGAACTCTCGGTATCTCGATATATTTTGTTGTTCCCACCGACTTCGAGATAACGAGAGTAGACTGTATTTGCAATCGCCGCGCTAAAATCGTTAATCGCGGTCAATATCAGCGACAGTTTATCGTCTATTGATTTTAAGAAATATCTATTATCATGACTACCTCCTCCGAGTTTAATGGCAAGCAATCCGACGTATCAGACAATTCTTCAAGTTTTGCTCTCTTTGGTCCCATATATATATATGTGTGTATATAAATTTTTTGTCTATTTTAAACAACTTATTACTACGACGTTTACAGGTAGAGCCAGGCACCAGAAAATACATTGGAGTTACCATCAGTTACACCTGGCAAGCAGCACAATACAACTGTCAGGGGTTTGGTGCAGAATTAGCCACCGCGGAAACAACATCCCAGCTGAACGCAGTCATGAAAGTCATGTACTCGACCCCGTGGATCTGGTTGGGTGCGAGAAGAAACGAGAGTGGGTGGTTCTGGCTCTCTGGTGTTGCTATGGATACACCAGGTCAGAACAGGGGAAACGCCGATTGCCTGTATTTGCATAACGACCAGAAGATTGGTGACGGTTGTGAATACGGTCACTTCGCAGTGTGTGAATTACAGTTTTAGCATTGGTATCAAAATGGTGAAAAGGGTTAATGAACAGTATGTGTTAGTCGAAGATACTACATTCTCTCTTGTCGTGTAAAAAACATATCTATATATAGAAACTTGCTATGCACTTTTATTATTCAGAAAAAAAAACATTGTTGAAATATGCTAGTTATTTTTGTTTTTATGTATTTGCTTTGCATACTTAGTTCTTTTTGATTTTCGATAATACCGGTACACGCGATATTTTAAATCATGTATTAAGTGTTTTGTATTATAGTTTACAATATCAACTAATTGATGTTGAAGACGAAAGTGTGTCCCTGTATTAAAAAGGTAGCTGTATTTGATCTTAATTTCACACGAATATTGCAGAGTATTTGATAAAATCTTATGTAACTTAAACGCTGGTGAAAGTGTATTTATATTCAACTAAATAATTCTTATATGCCTATACTAAATTCAAAACAAATGATTGACACTTTATGTTGAGTCTCTTACATTATATTTAGTCTGTCTTATTTTTAATATGTGTTTAATAAAAAATACTTTAATAGATTTTGTTATTTTTGGTATGTCTCGTTTTATACACGTAGATATAAGTTTATATATATTTGTGGAGCGCTAGTTTTATTCATTTTAAACCTTTGCATAAAATTGTATCCAAGTTCATTAAAATCGAACCGCCCGTTGAAATGGAGTTCTCTTTCATTTTAAACTACTTCACACCAACAAAGTAATGCACAGCAGCTTATCCTTAACTATGCATAACATCAATAGGGGCTGCAACAGCAAGTTAAACAAAATCAAAAGTAATAGATCTTCAATATCACAGTGCGGTTTTTTATTACTAATATTAACTCCATTGAAACAAACAAACAACATTGAATAAAATAATAATATTATGGTGTTTAAGAATTTTATATATGTGTACTTATGCGTGTATTTAAATAACAACGAGCCACACACAATTTGAATGTATCATATTCTCATAAAAGAAACATTCCATACATGATTAGTAATTATCAAAACTGATGTTTACAATAATGTTTTTCGGATATCTCGGACATCATAACTTAATCATTTCAAGTATGGATGCACATGTCATATATAACTTTGTAGTTAGGCTTTTGTTTTACCCTGAATTATATAAGTCATAACCAATTTTCTTGGAGTTTGGATTTCAATTTATATCCATATTTTATCGAATTTGCGCAAATATGTATTACTGATTGACAATTTATTATGAAATGTATAAAGGGCTGAAAATAAAAGGCTAATCAGTGGGCATCTCGCACTGCTGACGTCAGATATTGGACACCTCGCACTGCTGACATCAGATAAAAAAAAAGATTTGTTGCGCTGATGGCAAATTTAAAAATTAAACTAATGCTGCACACATTACTTATTTTGCTGAAGGCTTGAATATTCTGTTATGACAATAACTTCTCGTAGAGGTATGGTAATAATAATCAAGTGCAATTTCTACTGAAGCAAACATTTTAGCAACTCGTTACAAACATAAACTGTTAGAATTCAGTAGTGCTATTCATGGTTCAATATATGGCATAAGTATGTTACGGATTTATCAACAAGTGTATGTAAATGTTGTTATAAATACCATTTAGCCACCGTACGATTTTATCACGCTCTATTATAATCGTTTTGAATTAAACATGCAGCATTTTTTCAACTGTTGGCTACCATGAGAAACATTAATTCACGTGTTTAGTTCCAGTGATGTGGCAGAAAAATACAGTAAAAAGCTGTGGGAGTACGGAAAACACGTGTTGTATGAAAATACCCCGATTGGGCTAGACTTGAAAAAAACCAACACGTATGACTCATTACATACAAACTTAGCTAATTCAAAATCGTGTTTAAATCGCATACCATTTTCCATTTATTACTCAGCCATGATGCCCCACACGCAGACGAATCCACTTTATATACTACAGTAGACACAAAATACAAATTGCAATCAATCAGCCAAACGAAGGAAGAAACCATTTGTTTCCTTAAATAAATTAAATTTTTCACCATGCAGGTAAAGAGAAGTTTAAAACACAAACTTGTGTGACTTTATATTCTTTTACGGATATTACGGACAAATGGCCATAACTATTCCAAAACTCGTTACGGTTAGAATTTCTTTATTCACGATCACAGACACATTGATGTTAGTGAATTGTGATAGTTATCGATAAGAACCTAGTCATTTAAGAGAAATTGAAAACAAACTTTTATGAGTCTATATATTCCATAATAAAATCAAAACTGGACACAGCAAAAGGTACATAGTTTGCGATCATCTACACAGTGAAAATTTGAGTCAGATTCATCCGCTTATGGTATAAAAGAGGCTTATACGGAAATGTGTGTTACAATTTATTCTAAAGTGGACGTACAGACAAAGGGTCTTTATACTGCAAAAACGTATGGGTGTTACATTGAATCTCATGTTGGATTGTTAATTTACATTAATTTCAAACGATACACTTCATGGTACATATTTTTGTTTTATTTCTATCATTGAGTGATTAATCAAGAAAAGCAATATTTTGTTTAAAATAATCACGTACCATTTTAAATATTTCCGTTTAAAAAAAATCAGGATTAAAATAAAATAATAGTTCTTTCAAAGAATTTGTGTGCTTCACAAATGAAATATTTCAAAATATCTTATCCTACTAGTGTTAAAATATGCTATAGCAGCCTTTCTAGAAACAATCCGTTTCGGGCATTATTCGCACATATGCTTGGTTGTGGTAAATCACATTGCCATGAATGATTTTTTTAATGCATTAAAAAAATATACGTCAGGAAATTCCGTATCTCATGCAGGCGCATTCACACGGGTTGTCACACGTGCTTTGTGTATGAAAATAAGCAACGATACATAACTAGGAAAGGTGCTCCAATGGAGGGCTAATCAGGGGGCGAATGACCGTGAACATGTCCTTACACAATGTATGTGGCCGGGATGGAAACCAATCATGCAATCTTCCGATGTTGTAGTCCGGCGCTTATATCGCTTGCCTTGTAAAACACGAAACATAGTAGTATAAGGCTCTATTATAGTGTTGTTTTAAGGCGACTTGCATTAGTGTTTCCTCTGTCACAGTCGGGGGATTTATTAATATAACAATTATCTAATTATCAATCGCAAGTCCCTTGAAACAAGACAGGCAAACATTTTACAATCAAGATAAAAATGAATTTCAGGATACAGCTGAAAACAAGTGTTTATGAAAACGCATAAATTCTAGAGAATTCAACTAGCTTAAAATGTTGTCTGTTTTATTTATTTCCAACCCGGTGACTACATGTTTATATCTCCCAGTCGAACAGGCTTAGCAATTATTTTTCTATTTTAAAGCATATGACTGACGCATTTGAAAGCACTTGGTTTGAAACAGTTTTATTTATGAATCAAAACAAAGGCCTTTCATATTTTTCGATTTTAATTGAATAACTAATAACTCGACTTGATACCAAATGTTAGAACAGAATCCATGATTGGATTTTACAATGTTAAAACACATTGTGTGTGAAATTATTATATTGAAAACCAGATTGAGTTTGAATTTGTGATTAAATATTTGCTTTGTAAATGCAAAGCACTGAATAACTGTACAATACAAACTGCAATACAATGAAAAGGCTCCAATCAAACACACTATATTCCAAGTCGGGGCGAAGTCAATATAATGTGCAAAACATTCTTGATGTTCGTTGTCATATGATAATCCTTAATAGACACGGTGTACTGTGATACTAATATTATTCATCACACAACTTTATGTGTCAATGTTCGCGTGTTATCCCAAATACAAAATCAAATGTTTAATGAATGTTTCATCCGAAGAGTTTATCAGACATTATAAACAAAATTAACGAGTATAAGATCCAACGAATGCCGCATGCATTTGGCGATTTGCTTTGCATTCAGTAAATACTAAAATGAGGACGCTGTTTTGGAGTAATAACATAAGGCTTTTATTCTTTACAACAAACACCAATATATTCTGCCGACAAAGGGACTGATTCAATATCTTGTAATGGTTCAGTACAAGTTTTTAATCAAAGCACTGAAAGTACTGGTTTGACGATGCTTTTGAAGAGGATAGATATATAGAGGATATTTTTTGGATTCGGCGGAATATCGATTTTCCCAGAAAAAAGCGTAAAATATCGATATTTTCACTGTTATCTTTCACTGTTTAAAACAGTGAAATACCAATTTATTTCACTGATATTTCTTTATAAATCACCGGAAAGCATAAAATAAATAAGCATCCATTTAAGTTAATCTACATCACCGCAATTGTGTGATTTTTATTGCTTGTCATTTATCCGCAGGTCAATAGTTAATGGTTGTGATAAAATCGTTTTCGCTCTTGGACACTGCACTCCCTTCAATGAGATTTATTTACCTAAATATCTCATATTTGAACTTACAATTCTTTTGGGAGTAATGGTCCAGACAACTGGATAAAACAGCAAAAATATGCTAACCCTATTATTTTTCAAAGAACATAATTGAGAATTCCTGTGCTAGCCCCCAATCACAGTATGTTGGGGTATAATAATAGTCAAATTTTGTTTTTCTTCTCAAAAGATTGTCGTAGATTATAAGTTGAGATATATATCATCCAAGACTACAACTTTTAGAAAGCCATTTTTTTCATTTATTTTTATTGATAACAAGGTTTTGTAACAATCTATACTATACATAGATAGCTTTAACAGCACAATGTGGCTCACCTGAAACGGATTGTTTCTTATTAACTAATTTTTCATGAAGAAAAAAAAGGCATTGTGAGTATGAACAAACTATTTGCGTCTATCCGGTCTAGTTAAGCCTTGTTACCGAGTTTCTACTTTTATTTATTTGAACATTCTGATCAACTGCCATGAAGATCAGGTAAAAAATGTAAGTGTTAACATAGATTTTTATGATTTTAGTTATTGATCAAATGCTTGGAAGCACATGACCCACTTTGGAACGTGACCTGTTAATCACTGAGACTAGACCTTGTGACATTAATGTTGAATATGCTACTTTCAAGCTTGACTTTGAAATCATTAAAAATAATGTTCTAACCAATTTACAAGTGGATCAGAGACAGAATGTGACCACTAAAGTATTAACAGACCTTTTCTTATATTTGACCTAGTGCCCTAATTGTTGATAGAATATGAAACCCAAAATGACATAGAAGTGACTAGTTTAATAAGAATCTTGCAAAGAGGTGACACCCAAATTTAAACATTGTAAAATGATATCTTATGTGTTCACAATAAACTTTGGATAAAATACAACAGACAAAGAGTGATAACAAAAGCTGACCTTGTCACATCATAACAAGTGAGCAAAATAACCAAAACTATGACATCATATAATTGCTCAATTACTTTCAATAACAATAAAATGTTACTTTTGAAACAAATACAATACCTTCCCTTTCTTACTACAGGCGGTTCTTAAACAAGATAGCCCTGTATCGCTCACCCAAAACTCCTTCTATAGTGTCAAAAACTTGTGTATGATTTGACTAAGTTGTAACCTAGCTTTAGCCTGCACATGACCAACTTGCAAATTCAGCTTTTGATTTGATTAAGATGCACATTGTAAGCAATTTTCACGAAAATCAGGAAGATAATGTGACCTGTAGAAAGGTAAAGGAAGTTTTCTATATTTTGACCTAATGACCTAGTTTTTGACAAACTACCAACTTTCAAACTGAAACTTTATTTCATCGAGATAACATTCTGTCCAATTTTCATGAAGATCTGGAAGACAATGTGACCTCTGGAGTGTTCACTAACCTTTTCTGTGATTTGGTTTGTTGACCTAGTTTGAACCACATATGACCTACTTTCAAACTTAACCTAGAATTGACCAAGATGAACATTAACCAACATAAGACAAACAAGGGCTGTTTGTTAAACATGCATGCCCCCATATGGGCTGTCAGTTGTAGTGGTAGCCATTGTGTGAATATATTTTTTGTCACTGTGACCTGGACCTTTCACCTAGTGATATGAAAATCAATAGGGATCATCTGCCAGTCATGATCAATTTACCTATGAAGTTTCATGATCCTAGGCCTTACTATTCTTGAGTTATCATCAGAAAACCTTTTTACTGTTATGAATCACTGTGACCTTGACCTTTGATCAAGTGACCTGAAAATCAATAAGGGTTATATACCAGTCATGATCAATGTACCTATGAAGTTTAATGGTCCTAGACGTAAGCATTTTTGAGTTATCATCCGGATACTATTTTACTGTTTTGACTCACTGTGACCTTTACCTTTGACCTAATGACCTGAACATCAATAGGGGTCATATGCCAGTCATGATCAATGTACCTATGTAGTTTCATGATCCTAGGCCTAAGCATTCTAGTCACTGTGACCTTACCCTTTTATCTAGTGACCTGAAAATCAATAGGGTTCATCTGCCAGTCATGATCAATGTACCTATGAAGTTTCATGATCCTAGACGAAAGCATTCTTGAGTTATCATCCGGAAATCAGTTAACTGTTTTGACTCACGGTGACCTTGACCTTTGACCTAATTACCTGAACATCAATAGGGGTCATATGCCAGTCATGATCAATGTACCTATGTAGTTTCATGATCCTAAGCCTAAGCATTCTAGTCACTGTGACCTAACCCTTTTATCTCGTGAACTGAAAATCAATAGGGTTCATCTGCCAGTCATGATCACTGCACCTATGAAGTTTCATGATCCTAGGCATAAACGTTGTTAAGTAATCATCCGGAAACCATTTACTATTTTTTGGTCACCGTGACCTTGACCCTTGACCTAGTGACCTGAAATTCAATAGGGATCATCTGCGAGTCATGATAAATGTATCTATAAAGTTTCATGATCCTAGGCATAAGCGGTCTTGAGTTATCATCCGGAAACCATTTTCCTGTTTCGGGTCACCGTGACATTGACCTTTGACCTAGTGACCTCAAAAGGGGTTTGTGAGTCATGATCAATGTATCTATGAAGTTTTATGATCCTAGGCATAAGCGTTCTTGAGTTATCATCCGGAAACAATTTTACTATTTCGGGTCACCGTGACCTTGACCTCTGTCCTAGTGACCTGAAAATCAATAGGGTTCTTCTGCGAGTCATGATCAATGTACACATGAAGTTTCATGATCCTAGGCATAAGCGTTCTTGAGTTATCATCAGGAAACCATTTTACTATTTCGGGTCACCGTGACCTTGCTCTTTGACCTAGTGACCTCAAAATCAATATGGGTCTTCTGTGAGTCATGATCAATGTACCTATGAAGTTTCATTATCCTAGGCATAAGCATTCTTGAGTTATCATCCTGAAACCATCTGGTGGACGGACATACAGACCGACATGTGCAAAACAATATACCCTCTCTTCTTCGAAGGGGGGCATAAAAATACAGTAGAATGAACCAACAAGGGAGGCAACTTGTTATGTCACAATTTGGCAGTGTATAAAAAGTGGTACTTAATTATCTCGCTAAACATGGGTCTAAATTACGTTTAAAAGCTATTTTCTGATTAGATGAAACAGTCCGAAATCATCCAATAAATAAAGTCGAGATATTTATCTTGCGGAACATGCAATGCCATGCCGCATGCAAGCTATTTATTAAGTAAATATCGTGAATCAAAAAGTTTGTTATGTTTTTTTGCGGTCATAGACAGTGTTCCTGGCTGAAAACGATGCAATATTACTTTTAAATCATTCATGCATTAGTTTTTAGCAAGAAAGAGGTAGAATATTAGTGTAAAACATATTTTTTTTTTAAATTTAAACTTGTGTCTGCTACAATTTTAACGAGTGGTTACGGAAATTACCGATTGTACAGATGTATCGACAGACATATGCAAAACGAAAGAATAGCTTTCATATTTCAAGTTTATCAGCCTTGAAATTACCTATTAATCAATTAGAATCGAAATTATTATAATATAAACCAGTAATGTTCATTAACACCAAAATCTTTGGGCAAAACATCATATTTTTGGAAACCGTGACGTATTGTTTTTCAGAAACCGACGATCGGTAATTTCCATAACCATATGGAAAATTTCATCACTGACAAGTTTTGTTTCTAATGTTTTTCTCAAATATTCTACCACAAAATTATTGTATACCATTACACAAATGAATGACAAGTAATAATTCCTTGATTGGGGAAGGGACACTGTCTATAAATGCTAAAAAAGCATAAAGGCTAAACTTAAGTGCATACAATATTGAAAAATAAATCATTATTCAAGTGTAGACAAGTGTTCGTTTTATCCGATATATTCATTCATCCACATTGCTCAGCCACTCAATTATAACGGAAATTATTACGAATATCTGACAAAAACTTGCATTATTTATTTTTATCTTTAAACTTCCATTTCATTAATGTTTTTTTATGATAAACGTTGTCAATTATTAATTGTATATAGATTTCTCTATAGTTTGAAAAAACATTTAGGCACTTATTTCTCAAATAAGATAAAATGCAAATAATTAATAAAATATTCCCTTTTAATCAGACGTTTGTTTATCGGACAATAACAATATCACTTTGAACATTGAATTATTTAAAAGTTATAACAAACATTAAATGTTCTCCGAACAAATGATTCATAACACATATAACAGATTGATAGGAAGATATGAACAAATCAAGGTTGCTAGGTTGCCCGCCTAGAATGGTCCTGTTAGTATGGAAGTACTTGATATATAAATTTATTAGCCTGTCGGTGTTGTAAAGACATAAAATATTTTATGAATGTCTCAAAGCGTAGAATTATTTTGCATTTAGTAAAAGAAAGGCAACATATAACCCTTAAGTGGCTGACAAGAACTTGTGGCTGAATACAACTAAAAAGAGGCATTATGCTTATTGAAAATAAAAGTAAACATCATTATATATGAATTTTCTGATCAAAAGTGTTATTTTTAGTGAATAGGGGAAATACATTTTCAAGAATAAACAATATAATTATAAATGTTTTGGCGAAGTGCATTATAGTATTATCATAGTACCAGTTTTGGTCTAAAATTCCAGTAACATTTTTTTTTAAATTTCATAACCCCTTGTTGCAAAAAAAATCATGAAAAATAAAATTTTCAGAGTAACCTATTAAAATAAAATAAAAAATGCTTTATTAGACCCTAGATATTATTTTGCAATCATTTTTCATCAATTACAAATGTTTAAAAAAAATGTGTTTCATGCTACTCATGGTACCAGTTTTTGTCGAAAATTAATTACATTTTTTTTAAATGCGTTACCCCTTGTTGCCAAAAAATTCATAAAAAATATAATTTTCAAAGATATCCTTTAAAACAAAAAGAAACTGCCTTCTTAAACCTTAAATATTATTCCTTCAAGCCTTTCACATTAATAATTATTTATGTTTAAAAAAAATCATTGGTTCATGCTAAATACTGTTTGATATACTGTAAATAATGTAACTACACATCCAAGTAGTGAGTCCATCAAACTATTGCAACCGAAACACCTGGTGTGCCAAGGCACCAGCCGAAGTCAAATGCCTTCTGACTTAGTGCATTTTACTATTTATATTTGTATGCATTTGTATATGTTTGAAAAAATGTATAATCTTAAATGACATCTTCTGACCATGCATGTCCCAGATTTCAAAATCAGGCCCTGGTCTGACACATTGTTTACATTAACGTAAAACTGTTACCAGGCTTCTGAATTTAATTAGCCATGTCACAGGAAAAGGGCAGTCTAATCAGTATCCAATTAAACTATTTGTCATTGTCAGAAAACCGCTCTTACGCAAACAGCTGTCAATTAACTGCAGGCTGAACTTGATCTAAACTGGCCACAATCGCCTTAATGTCTTTTTTACTGGGATACAGTTCATTTAACTTTAAAGGGATCATTTCACGTTTTGGTAAATTGACAAAAATTGAAAAAAGTTGTATCGGTTTCGCAAATTTTCGTTTAAGTTATGTTATTTTTAGGAAACAGTATTACTGAACATTTACCATGGTCTAATATAGCCATTATATGCATCTTTTAACGATTTAAACATTATAAAGCATTGCAACGCGAAACGATTGAATAATTTGGAGAGTGATGTTGTTGTTGTTTAATTGTGTGAAACTACGAAGATTGCTTATATTAGGTATAAAATACGTGAACCATTTATACTTGGCAGAAAAGTCGAGCAGGCTAATGCTTTTTTTACTCCAGGACTAAGGGGGTCACTGGTTCAAGCCCTGAGGCGGACTACTTTTTTAAAAAGAATTTTATTCTGGATTTTTAACTGGAGCTTTTTTACATTTATCAATATAAAGCATCCAATGACTAACTTCAAAACATGTTAAAATCTGTGAAAAGGACTCTTTAACATAATATCTACTCCTATAAATATGAGGTCGTTATACATGGACTAAACGGTAAATTACGTCTAATTATTTGGACTATGATATCAACTACTTATATACATGTAGAAAGAAGAAAGAATTCATACAAACCAGTAATTTGAGTAAAGAGTTTGTAATCAATGTTGTATTTCAGGACAGCTTGGTGATATGCAAATCCCATATGAGCTGTTGATATCGGGTATCATAGCCATTCAATAAGTCGCAAAATGCCCGAACACAATTTATAAAGCAAAATGTGACTTAAATTGATAACTAAAAATACCAGTTTCATCAGTATGCCAGTTTTGCCTTGTCAATATGTCGAGATCCAGAAAGTACTTCATTTCCCATTGAATATATCCTTCGAATTCCATTTATTGTTGCATTACTAAATAGCGAAGCAAGCCGATTTAAGCTGTAAGAAAGTTTTGACACGAGTGTTATCAAGTCTCTCATGGGCGAAGCCATTGTTGTCGAAAGTGATCTATTCACATCGAATATATCCTTCGAATTCCATCCAATATTGTCATTAGCGGAGATTTAGTGAATAAATAATTCATATATCATAAATGACAGCTTCTAAATAG